>NC_039264.1:0-320000 GCF_003368295.1 Carassius auratus | reverse complement strand
CTTTGTTAGATCTTTTACAGTTTTTCCCTGTATATAGTACGGGAACTTACTGTTAACCTATTATCAGTTTTTTTCCGTAGCGTTTTTACAAAATTTTACAGTTAAAATTACACTTATTTTTTACAGTGTAAGTAATAATATTTTGTAACTAATACGGAACTTAACAGGATACTCCACCCCGAAAATGTAAATTTTGTCATTAATCACTTACTCCTTGGTTTGTTCCAAACCCATTAAAGCTTTGTTCATCTTTGGAACATAATTTAGGATATTTTGGATGAATACTGGGAGTCTTGAGACTGTCAAGGACTGTCAAGGTCCAGAAAAATATGAAATACATTGTCAGAATAGTCCATCTGCCATCAGTGGTTCAACCTGTAACATTATGAAGCGACGACACTACTTTTTGTACGTGAATAAAACAAAAATAATGACTTTATTCAACAATTCCTTTGTCAGCAGTCTCCTCTGTGTCTCTCCACATCACTCAAATTGCCTGCATCTTTTGTATCAGCCGCACCACAAGATGTGCCGTTTTCTTTCGAATCAAAGCTAATAAGTTCGTAGATCACGTTAACGTCAACAACTGGCCGATGAAGTCCAGATCACGTTCATACTTACATAAGTTAGTGTTGTATAAATTTGTGTTCAGCTGAGGTAACCGGTTTACAGTAATCTAGTGAAACAATCCAATAATATGAGAAGCTGCACCTCAAAATATATTACATTGTGCATTATGATCGAGTTTGTGAATTAATTCACTAGATTTTAAATAGTTTCATCATTGCACCATTCAGTTGGTGGCAGTTCAATAGGAAATCATTTAAAATTATCCAATCATTTCTTACATCGAAATGAATCTTCAGTTATCAGTATACTGTAATAAATAATTGTATCCGATGTACACAAACAGCATAACAGTATCATCATGAAGTTGCAGTTTTCTAGCGTATTTACTTTAACTTCTCAGATAATTCAGTTGTCTGACTCATTTCAGATGTTACCGCAAATACAGTTAAACTGGTTACATATATTTACTTGTTTGGTCACAATTATTGCTAGTGTTACGACCCTTCTTTGGCTGGAAGGGGAACTTTAAACCAGTTCAGGCACCTGTCAGCAATATCACTGAATGAAATGAGTAAAACGAGAAACAAGAGATAGTCACATAAAGTTAAATTTAATCAAATGTAAAATAACTATTTTACAAAGAACTAAAAAAAACAACAACTATATTTACACAAAGATAATTGTTAGGCACTGAGGAGAAAATATATACATATATAAACATATGAAAACAAACACACATACAATGGCTCCGAATGCATCCGAAAACTGAAAAATGCTGCCTTCGGAGGATGCATTCCAAGGTCGTGAGGCATCAAGGCACGTCCGAATTCAATGTTAACTTCAGTTCCTGTCTCCTGAGATTTCTTCATCTGGCCAGTTTTTGAAGAATTTCAAATTTAATTTCATTTGATTTACTAGACACATAATATATAGCATGGCCTACAGTACTGTACATAGTGATATTCACTATATTTGTCTTCATAGCCTTTAATATAAAAATCGTTTAATTTGAGAACATCGGGGAGGCTGTAAAACATTTTTTTATTTTTTTTTGTTGTCCTTATCACCCAGCCCTAGCAGCTAGCACAACTTTGCACATGATTTTTTTCCTTTACTTCACTTTTTAAAAATGTATCTCTTTTCCTCAGCCCCCTAATGCTTCGTCTACTGCTGTGACTACTGAATTATACAGTCATGCTGTCGACTCGTTTATTGATTTCAGCTATTAAAGTGTTTTGACTTACAAACCTCCATTGGACCTCCATTCCGTAACTCCAGAGTTTAGAGTGACTGAATCTTCCTCCTTCACTGACTTCATCTTTATCTGTATGTGTGTGTGTTCACTGCTCTGTGTGTGCACTTCAGATGGGTTAAATGCAGAGCACAAATTCTGAGTATGGGTCACCATACTTGGCTGAATGTCACGTCACGATCACTTTTTTTTTCTTTCTTTTTTTTTTTTATCAGCGTCACATTTTGGTGTCTCCACAATAACAGACCGGTGTGTAAAACTCTCGGAAAGATTCTTTGCCGCAGACTTTAAATATTTCACATACTTTTGAAAATCCACCATTTTGTTGACCTTAATAAGAGTTCGTCATTACAGTTGTAAACTCGACGGCTTTCTTCTTTTGTGAGGGGGTTTGTGTTGGCGTAACGGAATCTTTGTTTCCAGGCAAAACATTAAATAACGTGACACACTCGTCAATATTATCATATTGTTCAAGACATGGTTTCGGCCTTGATCTATAGCATATAGCCTATATTTAAATTTATTTGTTTCGATTTCTTTGTTGTGGTATGTGGAATGGACATGTGTGTCTTTAATCATGACTTAGAGACTTAACGCCTCAAGCAGACAGGGAAAATGTCTCCAAAAAATATTCTCGGAGCTTCATAAAATTACATTTGAACCCCTAATGTCCCATGGATTATTTTACCTATGTTCTTGCTACGTTTCTGAGCCTTGATTGTAGCGTGCTGTCTTTGGGAGGGTCAGAGAACTCAAAAATAAAAATATTTTAATCTGTGTTCCGAAGATGAACGAATGAACGGTTTGGAACGACACGATTTTCCTTTTGCGTGAACTAACCATTTAAAAACAAACCTGAAGTCCTCTGTGCTGATTTTCACTACAGACGATAACAAGTTGGCACCAGATGCGTTTTGAATGAAAAGAGGCGCGAACCTCTGCAGTGATACGCGAGATGAGGGGGAAGCGAGAGCGAAGCTGTTTCAGCTTCAGATGATGGCGTTGATATGGACGACTGACAATATTAGGAAATATTGCGTTTCTGCTCAGTTTAATAAGTGTGACTGTTTGGTCGTCTGCGGAGAAAAGAAAGAGGCTATTTAAAAAACGGTTAAACAGATTCATTTAAGAAATATGGTTATTACGATCTCCGTTCTCTCTCTGACTTTTTTGTTCCCGGTTTATTTTAGCATTGAGAATGTTATTTATTTATAACATTCATTAGGCTAATAAAATGATTTGTAGTTGGATGTTTTTTGATGTAAGCCTATTGTTCGTTGCAACTGTAAGTGATTCTTTTAAAGTTCGCTGCTTATTTCTATTCTTGAATCCATTGGAGTCTTATAGAAGCTGCGAGTGCGAGAGGCATAATGCTTCAAGCAGACGGGCAAATGTCTACAACATTTGTTGATATGTCACGAGGATACTCGTGAGTGTCAAGAAATGTTGACATGCATGTATAATAGTAAATAATTATAGTAGTAAAAGAGAAACCGAAAATCCTCGAGCACTCACAGATGCGTATAGCCTATAGGTGATTATAATCAGTCGGAAGTGGATCAGAAACGGAGACATGGAGCAGTTCATGAAATCCAGATCATCTTTATTAAACTTACAACTGCACCGAGATATGAAGAACACTTTAAAAATAGTTCTACTTGTACTACTCTTGAACGGTAAGAGCTTCATGTCTATGAGCCCTATAAATTGCCTCGTATGTGTAAACATACCTGGCAATAAAGCTCATTCTGATTCTGATTCTGATTCTGATATATATAAATATACATAGAGAGAGAGAGAGAGTGTGTGTGGTAAAAGTTACTGTCTTTGTACAAGAGGATATTTCCTTATATATTTATTTATTAAGTTATGTTACATCATCTACATGTTTAAAATATCCTAATATAAGTAACAATAAAGTAAAAGTTTAGCAAAAATAGGGCCTGGTTTCACAGTCATAAATGTGATACCTGGTGTTTTGTTCTTGCTAAATAAACTTGAATATTATATCTGATACTTGTCTGTGAGAACTAATTTCTGACACATAGGACATAGGTTCAGGTGCATCTTATTAAATCAGAATTCATTTTTTTCAGTAATTCAACTCGTTGTGAAACTTGTGTATTAAATAAATTCAATACACACAGACTGAAGTAGTTTAAGTCTTTGGTTCTTGTTACTGTGATGATTTGGCTCACATATAACAAAAACTCCCCACTCACAACAATTCATCTCAACCAATTAGAACACTTTATAAGAACAATAAAAAAATATTTTGGTGTATTGTTGGCCTTCTGGAAAGTATGTTCATTTACTTTACATGTACTCGGCTTTAATTACTGCCTCAATTCGGCGTGGCATGGAGGTGATCAGACTTTGCAGATGTTTTGAATCATCACAGTTAAAAGAACCAAATGACACATGAGTTTCACAATTTGAATTGAATTACTGAAATAAAATAACTTTTCCATATTCTAATTTATTGAGATGCACCTATATATAGGACAAACAGTTTGTGTTGGTCTCCAGATGCATTTGGTGTTGTGACACATGAAATCAAAGTTTCAGTGAAACAGGGAGAAGATGTTGCTCTGCGTACTGGTGAGACTGAAATACAGAGAGAAGACGTCATACAGTGGATGTTTGGAGATGAAGGAGATATCATAGCTGAATTCAATAAAATTAGCAAATTCTTTGAAACATATGACGGTGATGATGGGAGATTTGGTGACAGACTGGAGCTGGATCGTCAGACTGGATCTCTCATTATCAGCAACACCAGAACAACAGACTCTGGAGTTTATACAATGAAGATTGACAAAAAAGGAGCAACCATCTACAAGAGATTCTATGTCACTGTCAGAGGTGAGTAAAATAAATTAAACATCTGTTATTAGTCAATATGTAACATAATAATACACACACACACACACACACACACACACACACACACACACACACACACACACACACACACACACACATATATATATATATATATATATATATATATATATATATATATATACAGTACAGACCAAAAGTTTGGAAACATTACTATTTTTAATGTTTTTGAAAGAAGTTTCTTTTGCTCATCAAGCCTGCTTTTATTTGATCAAAAATACAGAAAAAAATGTAATATTGTGATATATTATTACAATTTAAAATAATTGTTTTTAAATGTATTATACTTTAAATTATCATTCATTTCTGTGATGCAAAGCTGAATTTTTAGGATCATTATCACATGATCATTTAGCTATGTTTTTAAAATATAAATATTTTGTAATAACAATATACACTACTGGTCAGTAATTTGGGGTCAGTTTTTTTTTCTTTCTTTCATTTAAAAAAATAAAATAAAATCAATACTTTTATTCAGCAAGGATGTGTTAAATTGATAAAAAGTGATAGTAAAGAAAATATATTATTAGAATATATAGTATTATAATTTTTTTAATTTGAATAAATGCAGTTCTTTTTAACCTTTTATTCATCAAATATATTAGACATCAGAACTGTTTCCAACACTCATAATAAATCAGAATATTAGAATGATTTCTAAATGATCATGTGATAGACTGGATGTTACATGTGACACTGAAGGCTGGAGTAATGATGCTGAATATTCAGCTTTGCATCACAGGAATACATTTTTTTTTTTTTTAAGTATATTCAAATAGAAAACTACGGAAGTTCTAAGCGGCCATGCATTATAATATTTTTTATAATTTTTTTTAGTCGTTATGACAACTTAATTTTCTCGTTATCTCGACATAACGAAGTTCGTTTTCTCGTTATAACGACTTCATTTTCTCGTTTTCACGACATAACGAAGTTCGTTTTGTCGTTATAACGACTTAATTTTCTCTAAGAAGTTACAAAACTGCGCCAGCAGGTGGCACTATAGACCTGAATATAACTGATGGGGTGTTGTATACTATACACTTTACTGTACGCGGACCTTCCTCGTGATCGCTATAATTTGTCTTCATTACTGACATTTAATTAATTTATAAATGTTAAATATGCTTGAATCAATATGAATATTTTGTGTATTAAGTTCCTGCTAGATGCATGAGTTTCACCAACGCGTTCTGTGTCATAAAATAACTGCTTTATCAAAACCAAGGTTGACATCACTGTATTCTGTTTATCTACAGTAGGACGGGATTTAACGATGCAGGCTGATGTGCTTCTTTTCCTTATTACTAATCTTTATTGTTAACCATATTGATGAGAAATGTGATGTATATGTAAAATCCATAGGCTAATTTAATTCAGTTTTGTTCTATAATGTTGTAATCGTTTTTGTCTACATACACACACACACACACACACACTACACGTACACATGGACGCTCTTTTCAAACAGAAGCTTCTAACACACATGATATCTGCCACATCATATAATGAGTACTACAAATTACAAATTATATATAATTTTATTTCAAATAAAGGGAAAATGAAAAGTGAATTTAATCCAAGCAGCTCTAATTTCGCGGTGTTTTCTGTAATTTTGATCAAATAAATGCAGGCTTGATGAGCAGAAGAAACTTCTTTCAAAAACAGTAAAAATAGTAATGTTTCCAAACTTTTGGTCTGTACTGTGTATATATATATATATATATATATATATATATATATATATATATATATATATATATATATATGAATGTATGTATGTATAATAGCATGTGGTTTATGCTATGCTTCCAAGTCGTCTTATCAGTTTTGTTAATAAACGTTGTAAGTGTCAGGCTTCTGTCACTTTTGATCTGGTTTATTCTTGGTTATCCTTTATTACTGCTTTAGCTGTTCCACCTGTCCTTCATCATTATCCTCCTGTGAGGATCCTCAACCCTTCACCCCCTGAGTCCTCACCTCATCACTACCAGCAAAGTGACAGTAAGCCAGTTCGTTATTGTACTATTTTATTGTTGTCATGCATTTCATTAGGAAAAACAATGAATCCATCTTTCAAGCATTCGTTTTGGTCATAGAAAGTGAAAGGTGTAAAGATGTGAGTGCAACAGGCAGTTATCTTTTCTTGTAAACAGTGAGATCAAGAGACATAGGACATAGGTTCAGGTGCATCCCAATAAATTATATGTCATGGAAAAGTTCATTTATTTCAGTAATTCAACTCAAACTGTGAAACTTGTGTATTAAATAAATTAAACACACAGACTGCAGTAGTTTAAGTCTTTGGTTCTTTTAATTGTGATGATTTTGGCTCACATTTAACAAAAACCCACCAATTCACTATCTTAGGAAATTAGAGTACTTCATAAGACTAATAATAAAAAAAACTTTTTAGTGAATTGTTGGCCTTCCGGAAATTATGTTCATTTACTGATGTATTCAATACTTGTTAGTGGCTCCTTTTACTTTAATTACTGCCTCAGTTCGGCGTGGCATGGAGGTGATCAGTTTGTGTTGCCGCTGAGGTGGTCTGGAAGCTTAGGTTTCTTTGACAGTGGCCTTCAGCTCATCTGCATTGTTTGGTCTCTTGAGATAGCTGTTCATGCGTTTATCACTTCTCGATTAGACTATTGCAACTCTTTGTATTATGGCATCTCAAAGTCCCAAGTAGCTCGTTTACAATTGGTCCAAAACGCAGCAGCCACATTTCTAAAAAAAAGCCGCAAATATGATTCTGCCACCCCCCTTCTGCGAGCACTTCATTGGCTTCCTGTTAACTCTAGGATCCATTTTAAAATACTCTTATTTGTTTATAAATGTTTGCATAATCTTGCTCCACATTACCTATCTGAATTGCTGCACCCTTACAACCCTTCCAGAGATTTAAGATCTAGTAATCAAAACCTACTATTGGTTCCCTCTACTAGGCTGAAACGTAGAGGAGATAGAGCTTTCTCAGTGATGGGCCCTAGACTGTGGAACAGCTTGCCAGCCCCCCTTAGAGCTGCTCCATCTTTATCGGTTTTTATATCCCTTCTGAAAACTCACTTGTTTTCTGAAGCATTTGCAAATTAATTGTTGTGTAAATGTAGCATATTTTATTTTATCTGTGATCAATATGTTGTACAGCACTTTGGTCAGTCATGTGATTGTTTTAAATGTGCTTTATAAATAAAAGAACCCTTTTACCCCAAATCATCACAGACTGTGGAAACTTAACAATGGACTTCAGGCAACTTGGGCGATGAGCTTCTCCACCCTTCCTCCAGACTCTAGGACCTTGATTTCCAAATGAAATACAAAACTTGCTCTAATCTGAAAAGAGGACTTTGGACCAATGGGCAACAGTCCAGTTCTTCTTTTCCTCAGCCCAGTAAGATGCCTCTGACGTTGTCTGTGGTTCAGAAAATCTCTTGACACGTCTGTGTGTGGTGGCTCTTGATGCCTCAGTCCATTCCTTGTGAAGTTCACTCAAATTCTTGAATCGATTTTTCTTGACAATCCTCATACGGATGCGGTTCTCTCGGCTGGTTGTGCATCTTTTTCTTCCATGTTTTTCCTTCCACTCAACTTTCTGTTAACATGCTTGGATACAGCACTCTGTGAACAACCAGCTTCTTTGCAATGATTGTTTGTGGCTTACCGTCCTTGTGAGGGGTGTCAATGATTTGTTTTCTGGACAACTGTCAGATCAGCAGTCTTCCCCATGATTGTATAGCCTAGTAAACCAAACTGAAAGACCATTTTGAAGTCTCAGGACACCTTTGCAGATGTTTTGAATAGAATAGCTGAAAGTGAATTGGTGGGTTATTGTTAAATGTGAGTCAAAATCATCACAGTTAAAAGAACCAAAGACTTAAACTACTTCAGTCTGTGTGTATTGAATTTATTTAATACATGAGTTTCACAATTTGAATTGAATTACTGAAATAAATGAACTCTTCCATAACATTCGAATTTATTGAGATGCACCTATATATAGGACAAACAGTTTGTGTTTTGTTGGTCCCCCAGATGCATTTGGTGTCGTGACACATAAAATCAAAGAAGTTTCAGTGAAAGAGGGAGAAGATGTTGCTCTGCGTACTGGTGAGACTGAAATACAGAGAGAAGACGACATGGAGTGGACATTTGGAGATGAAGGAGAAATCATAGCTGAAATTAATATAAAGCTGAAAATCTTCGAAACATATGACGGCGAGGATGGGAGATTTGGTGACAGACTGGAGCTGGATCATCAGACTGGATCTCTCATTATCAGAGACTGCAGAACCTCAGACTCTGGAGTTTATACAATGAAGATTGACAAAAAAGGAGCAACCATCTACAAGAGATTCTACGTCACTGTTAGTCGTGAGTAAAATATTTCAGTGCCATTGTTTTTGAATAGCTGAAGATGCAAACCAGTAAAGGTGTTTTCTAAGGCACATTTAAAAAAAGTTACTTGAAAGGTATAGGTCACCCAAAAATAAAAATTCTGTCATTAATTACTTACCCTCATGTCGTTCCAAACCCGAAGACTTTCAGAACACAAATTATGATTTTTTTGATGGAATTTGAGAGCTCTCTAACCCTCCACAGACACCAAGGATCCTTACATGATCAAGGCTCAGAAACATAGCAAGGAGAACGATAAAAAATAAATATAACGACTTTGTTCAACAATTCGTCTCCTCCTCGCCATTTTGGGGAGTACACTGTTCTGCGTCAGCTGCGCCACACGGACACTTTTTTTTTACATTGTTTGTGCTTTGATTTGAATGAAAACAAAGTATATGTGTGGTGTGGCTGACACAGAATAGCACGTGCTGTTTTGTATTCAGTGGATACTCTCCATAATGATGCTATAGGGTGATGCCGAGGAGAAAAATTGATAAAGTCGTTTTTTTTTTCATTTTGCACAAAAAAAGTATTCTCGTAGCTTCTTAAAATTACGGTTGATCCCCTGATGTCACATGGATTATTTTACCGATGTCCTTACTACATTTCTGGATGTTGATCATGTAAGTAAGCTTATTGTCTATGAAGGGTCAGAGAGCTCTCAAAATTCATCTTAATTTGTGTTCCGAAGATGAACAAAGGTCTTACAGGTTTGGAACTTAAGAATATATTTGCTGTATTATTACCAAAAACCATCTCATTATATTTTTTCCTCGGTTATTGTGAAAAACGTTGACAATATTGGAACTTTAAGTGTTCTAGTTTAGCTTTCTCCTGGTTCAGTCTGTAGTGTTGTGTTTTTGCTTAATAAACTGACTGCTGAAGGTTATATTTTTGTAAATTATGCCTGACAGGTATATGTATAGGATAAACAATTTTGATCCTGTTTGTCAAGTCAAGTCACCATTATTTATATAGTGCTTTAAACAAAACCGATTGTGTCAAAGCAATGGAACAACATTCATCAGGAAAACAGTGTGTCAATAATGCAAAATGACAGTAAAGGCAGTTCATCATTGAATTCAGTGATGTCTTTGAATTCTGTGTTTATCTCCAGATGCATCTGGTGCCAAGACACACAAAATCACAACACTTTCAGTGAAAGCAGGAGAACGTGTTAATCTGTTTTCTGGTGAATCTGTAATGCTGAGAGATGATGTAATGTGGATGTTTGGAAAGCAGCGTATGATCTTAGCTGAAATCAAAACAAAGCAAAAATTCTTCAAAACATATGCCGGTGATGATGGGAAATTTAAGGACAGACTGGAGTTGGATCGCTGGACTGGATCTCTAATTATCAGAGACACCAGAAACCTCAGACTCTGGAGTTTATACAATGCAGATTGTCAACGAAGGAGCAGCCATCTACAAGAAATTCTATGTCACTGTTAGAGGTGAGTCAAATAAATTAAACTTCTGTTATTAGTTAATATGTAACATAATAACACACACACACACACACAAATATATATATATATTGTGTGTGTGTGTGTGTGTATAATAGCATGTGGTTTATGCTATGCTTCCAAGTCGTCTTATCAGTTTTGTTAATAAACGTTGTAAGTGTCAGGCTTCTGTCACTTTTGATCTGGTTTATTCTTGGTTATCCTTTATTACTGCTTTAGCTGTTCCACCTGTCCTTCATCATTATCCTCCTGTGAGGATCCTCAACCCTTCACCCCCTGAGTCCTCACCTCATCACTACCAGCAAAGTGACAGTAAGCCAGTTCGTTATTGTACTATTTTATTGTTGTCATGCATTTCATTAGGAAAAACAATGAATCCATCTTTCAAGCATTCGTTTTGGTCATAGAAAGTGAAAGGTGTAAAGATGTGAGTGCAACAGGCAGTTATCTTTTCTTGTAAACAGTGACACCAAGATGGCGAAAGTGAAAGTCACTAGTGGTCAATTTTAATATATTTCTTTCACTTTGACATCCTTCTCTTTATCACCCATACAGTTCTATCTCTTCTTCTACTAAAACAGCTTTAGTTTTTGATGTACAATCAATAGCTTTTAAGACCAAGCTTATTTTCTCCGGTGTAAAAGTTAATTAATTAATTAAGAGACTACAGGAAAATAGACAAATCAGCAATGATTCTGTACACCTTAAAATGTTTCTTACTGTAATCTATGCTGTAATCTTTTCTCTTTTTCTTTTTAGTTTCGTCCGCCCCGCTTTTAGGATTTATGATATTCATCCTCATCCTGATTTGTGTGTCTTGGTGTGGCTGAAATATATTTAATTTAAGTACCCAAGTATGTTTTAAAGCCACTATCCTTCACCAATCAAATCACAGCTTCAGTAAAACCAAAAAAACTTGATTTGTTCCTTTTGCAAACTTTAACAATAGATTTGAGGAAAACAGGAAGAGTTTGTCTCATTGGAGTTTGGCTTTAGACTTGAGAAGTAAATTAGAAAATCTTGTGTTATATGTACATTGTGATATATTTTGTAAATATCACATCAACAACTTTTGTTTTCTGACTTGCATCTACTTAAATATTTATAGTTAAACATTTTCAATGTTAAGTCTTGTTAGTACTGGTATTATAATCCAGAGAGCTCAGCATTGCTTACAATTGTTTGTAAAATTCCTGCTTGATTTCTTTAAAAAATTGTTTCTATAATTCATTAAACTATAGTTTCTGTACTGTGTGACCATCTGTTGTTGTTGTTTATTATTATTATTATTATTATCATCACACGTAAATGGTGACAGAATTTTAATTTTGAGTGAACAATCACTAAAACGATAATATTCATATTCATATTCCTACTATATGTATAACAGAAAAACAAATCTGAGCTATGAAGCATCATATCTGCTATGCTTTGACAGACTACAAAAAGTCATAATCACAACAGATCTCTTTTGAAGAACAAAAAGTAAAACATTTCAACTCATGTTCACCACAATAACTATTTTACCAAATAATATTCTGTGGGGGATGCATGACTACTACAAGAATAGCACATATAGCACATGACACACTGGGTTTCCATTAGAGAAAAACACTCTGTAAAAGAGGGTTTAGAGGAGTGCTGGGTAATGTAACAAGTTTTAATTGGACTAATTATAAATATAGTTCTGATACAGGCGGAGTCTAAGAAAACAAATACTGAAAGTTCAAGTGTTTGTTCAATCAAGACATACACATAAAAGTGTGTTCAATGTGCTGTTAATACGGGATTTTTAAGGAACAAAAACAAAAACTGAAAATGAGCAAATACTTTGAACATTAAAGGAAAAGGTTAACAAAATCCTGAGTGCTGGTTGGCATGATAAAGTGTTAAATAACTGTTAAACAATTTCAGAAGTCTAGTAATAAATAAAAAAATAGTTTAATTAAATTTGATTATGTCTTAATCCAGATGATTTTTGGTTCTACGGCTAACATTAGCGTAGATGCCATTCTTCTAATGATGTAGCAATTACATATGGTGTTATGGGAAGTGTTTCCGGTTCCGGTTTACCTAATAAATGCAGCCTAAAAATCCTTTAACGGATTTGGATATTAAAAGCATATTAGTATGTTATGTGTATGCCAGGTTAAAGAGATGGGTCTTAATCTAGATTTAAACTGCAAGAGTGTGTCTGCCTCCCGAACAATGTTAGGTAGGTTATTCCAGAGTTTAGGCGCCAAATAGGAAAAGGATCTGCCGCCCGCAGTTGATTTTGATATTCTAGGTATTATCAAATTGCCTGAGTTTTGAGAACGTAGCGGACGTAGAGGAGTATAATGTAAAAGGAGCTCATTCAAATACTGAGGTGATAAACCATTCAGGGCTTTATAAGTAATAAGCAATATTTTAAAATCTATACGATGTTTGATAGGGAGCAAGTGCAGCGATGATAGGACCGGGCTAATATCGTTATACTTCCTGGTTCTAGTAAGAACTCTTGCTGCTGCATTTTGGACTAGCTGTAGTTTGTTTACTAAGCGTGCAGAACAACCACCCAATAAAACATTACAATAGTCTAACAATAATCTTGCAGAGGTGGCAAAATATCAATTGTATAGTAAAAAAAAAATAATGTACATAATGTACTTAATAATGTACATTTACAAATATGTACTGTTCTGATCTCATTAAAATGTACATAAATATTCCACCAGGAGGTGCTCGACATCCTGAATGTAAAACATGGACAGACTCTTGAAGTCAAGTCAAGTCTGCTTTATTTTCAATTCTTCCCCATGTACAGTACAAACATATAGAGAATCTAAATTGTGTTACTCTCAGCATGTTTCTGTGACTCTTTCTTCATTTGTTTTGTGAATCAGAGGGAAATATGTGACACTGGAGCACTAAACCAGTCTTAAATCATTGGGGAATATTTTTTGCAATAGCCAAAAAGACATTTTATGGGTCAAAATCATTATGATATTAACTAAAGATCATCTTCCATGAAGATAGTTTGTAAATTTCCCGCTGTAAATATATCAAAACTTTATTTTGGATTAATAATATGCATTGTTAGAATTCAATTGGAAATTTTTAAAGGGGTCTTTCTCAATATTTAGATTTTTTTTTGCACCCTCAGATTCCTCTTTTTCAAATAGTTGTATCACTGCCAATATTCTCCGATCCTAACAAACCACACATCAATGGAAAGCTTTTTTATTCAGCTTCAGAGGTGTAAATCTCACTTTTGAAAATGTGACACTTAAGACTGGCTTTGTGGTCCAGGGTCACATATAAATAATAAAACCTTTCAAACTGGATTTAAATCATCTTCACTGAAAAACAGAATGCAAGCTCAAATAATCATCAGTATTTATTATGAAAAAAACAACCCTTAATGTTCTGCTTTAGATTCCATTACTTCCTGAAAAAGATGAACATATGAAGGCATAAATTAAGACATCTCACAAAAATATATGCAAAAACAATATGTGAGGAATTACATTTTCAGTCACGCACCTGATGCATGATCTTGTTGAACTCTTCAGGATCTGATGTCATAAACCAGAATAATGACAGTAGCCACGCCCACCAGAGCAGAGAGGACCAATCGGATCACAGCTTCAGTAAAACCGCAACAGTGAACAGAGCCTGAGGAATAAACACATCAAACTGAGATCAGCTCATTTAATAAACACTAATATCAAGAATATATGAAGGACAAGACAAATGCTCTCACTATAGACAGAAACACTGAAAGCTTTTAATGACTCTTTTGGTCCAAGTATCAGTAGTACATAACGTCCAGCATCTTCAGTTGTGATGTCTGTGATGGTCAGAGATCCAGTTTGATTGTTCAGCTTCAGTCTGTTTCTGAATCTCCCATCAAGAACATCCTCATACACAGTCATCCTGTCAGCTCGCTTAATGCTCACAGTTATTAAAGCATTTTCAGTCTTATACATCCAATTAATCTGATCATCATGCATTATTTCAGTAAGACCAGAGTTCAGAGTGACTGAATTTCCCTTCTGTACTGATATCTCATCTGTATCACCAAACACAAAGAGAACAAACAGAAACAGGGTTTGGCACAGATTAATACTGTTTACACACTTTGATTACATAATTAGTTAAAATGTTGTTTTCAAATTAATAGTAATATAAAATGACAGAACAGACACCAAAGAAGCAAAATATTGTGTGGATTCATATTGAAGCTGGTGATTAAACTTACCATTGATAGCAAGCAAGATGGACACGCTCGTACGGTTGATCACTATTCCGTGATAAACTCCAGTGTGTTTCATTGTGATGTCTGTGATGGTCAGAGATCCAGTTTGATCATCAAGTGTCAGTCTGTCTCTGAATCTCCATCGAGAACATCATCATATAGAGTTATGTTGTCATCCGTTACATTCATTTTCAGCTATCAGAATGTTTTTAATCCCCAAACCTCCACAGAATCTGATCATCATCCATTAATTCAGTCAGACTAGAGTTTAGAGTGACTGAATCTCCCAGTTTCACAAGCTTCATTTCATCGCCAAACACACCTGGAGAACAGCGTTCATCAGTGAACAAATCTTTAAATTACTTGATGTTGGTTTGATGAGGCTTCACTGAAATACATGACTTAAATTTGAAATATTATAATAATATTCTGCGACAAAAGACAAAACATGATGAATGAAAAAGAAGAAGAAGAAAAAAAATAAATAATATATATATATATATGGAACAATAGCCACGGTAGTGGCCAAAAGTGATGTCAGACTGACAAATGGACATATTCAAACTTTTTTCAAATTATTTAAAACATGTTACAGATTTTGTAAGCATAGTTGTTTAGATTCAATCAATTTATTTATGGCAATGAAACATGCCAAATTGTAAACAACTGACAATGGTCTAGTCAATGTATGTTTTTTTCTCTCAGAGCTTTTGTTTTTAAATTCAATTTTTGTCATAATAAAATAAAGCCTGTAGCTGTATTGTTTTTTTTATATATATATAATTGTCAGATATACAGTATTGTGCAAAAATCTTAGGCAATTAGTATTTCTGATGACAAAAAATGTTTTTAAGTAAGTTATTTCAATCTTTTGCTGTCAGTAGGAAATATCAGTTTGCATTTCCAAACATTATTTTTTACAATTAATTGTAATATTTCAGTGAGATTGTACAAGGAGTCTGACAGCAGCCAGTGCTTCACACAGAGATCTGATCTCATCATTAGTCTGTCTGGAGTAACATGAAGAAACAGAACAAATCGAGACAGACTCAATCCAGAAGAACTGCAATGTCTCCAAGACGTTCATAAAAAAAAAAAAAAAAAAAAAAAGAATACCTTCCTGCAACTGCACCAAGGGCAAAAGCTGCTTTAAACGCAAAAGGTGCTCACAGCAAATGTTGATTTGATTTAGTGAATATAAGTCTATTGATAAATAAAATAAATGTATGACATTATTTTTGATTACTCCTTATTTTCCAGTATTTTTACACTAGTACCTAAAACTTTTCATAGGACTGTAGCTTTGGAGGTAAGTTTTTTGAAGTGTCTTAGAGAAGTTGCTACAGTTCTTCTCGATTTTGTAACAATCGCGATCCAGATAAACACAGGGAGATAGAGAGATCCAATAGCAGGTATGTTTTAATTGGGTAATCCAAAACAAGCCAAGGAACAGGAAAGGGAACGGAACGGAAACTCTGAAAACGAGGGGTCTCGGAGGACGAGAAGACAATGAAGAATCTCGGAGGACGAGAAGACTGGGAACACGAAAGGTAAGGACTCCATACAGCCAACAGGAAAGACTGGTAAATATAGGGAGGCTAATGACAATTAAGTGAAGGCACCTGGTGAAATTAGCAGGAGTGCAATTACTGTGATGAAAGGACAAGACTAGTGGAAATCTAGTGCCTATGGTGATGGCCTAAGGGGAAGTGAGCCCACTAGTGGACACCCAGGGAAACAGAGACTTGACAGCGTGACATTACCCCCTCCTCCACGGAGCAGCTGCCAGATCCTCCACCCAAACCCAAGGAGAGACCAAAGACATAAAGAGACCAGGAGGGAGGTGGAGCGGCGTAGGACCAGGGGGAGGGATGGAGGGCCAGGTAAAATGGGCAAACAGAGACAAGAGAAGTGCAACACAAAACAAGGAGTCCAGGAGGGAGGTGGACCGGCGGTGGATCAGGGTGAGGGACGGAGGGCCAGATCCTAGAGGGAAACAGAAAGAAAGACACAGACAAGAAACCCAGGATGGAGGTGGACTGGTGGAGGATCAGGGGTAGGGACGGAGGGCCAGGTCCATAGATGGAAAAACAGACAGAAGAACAAAACAAAACAACCACAAAAACACAAGTCCAGGAAGGACATAACGTGACAACCACCAGGGCGGAGCAGAAGACCACCACATCCGTACGGTCGAATAAACAGGAGGGCAAGTCTGGTTGGGCAAGTCTGAAACAGAGAACATGAGCACGTTAAGGGTAGCCTCCGTGGCCACAACAGGATCAGTCGGGTGCTCAGAGAGTTAGACTGAGACGTGACGAGACTCTGGAAGTTCCGCAGAGGCGAGGAGAGACTCTGGTAGTTCAGCAGAGACGTGGAATGGCTCTGGTAGTTCAGCAGAGACGTGGAATGGCTCTGGTAATTCAGCAGAGATGTGGAGAGGCTGTGGTAGTTCAGCAGAGAAGTGACAAGACTGGTAATCCCATGGTGTTTATACTGGATTCCAGAAGGTCAATGCTGACTTGACTCATGAAGATTATTGGTGACTTGTTTTTGTTCATGAAGATCATTGGTGACTTGCATTTGTTCATGAAGATCAATGGTGACTTGCCTTTGTTCAAGAAGATCAATGGTGACTTGCCTTTGTTCAAGAAGATCAATGGTGACTTGCCTTTGTTCATGAAGATCAATTGTGACTTGCCTTTGTTCATGAAGATCACTGGTGACTTGAATTCTCCCATGAAGAACCCCGGTGACTTGACTCTGTCCTTGTAGATCACCAGTGACTTGACTCTTGTCCTTGAAAATCACCAGTGACTTGACTTGACTCTAGAAGGTCAACGGTGACTAGTCAAGACTCTGGAAGGTCCACGGTGACTAGCCCTGACTCTGGAAGATCAACGTTGACTAGTCCTGACTCTGGAAGGTCAATGGTAACTAGCCCTGACTCTGGAAGATCAATGTTGACTAGTCCTGACTCTGGAGGGTCAACGTGACTAGCCTTGACTCTGGAAAGTCCACGGTGACTAGCCCTGACTCTGGAAGATCAACGTTGACTAGTCCTGACTCTGGAAGGTCAATGGTAACTAGCCCTGACTCTGGAAGATCAATGTTGACTAGTCCTGACTCTGGAAGGTCAATGGTTACTAGCCCTGACTCTGGAAGGTCAACGTTGACTAGTCCTGACTCTGTAAGGTCAATGCTAACTAGCCCTGACTCTGGAAGGTCAACGGTGACTAGTCCTGACTCTGGAAGGTCGACGGTGACTAAGCCTGACTCTGGAAGGTCGACGGTGACTAACCCTGACTCTGGAAGGTCAACTGGCACCTGACTCAACTCTGAAAAGTCAATGGGCACCTGACTTGACTCTGGAAGGTCAACAGGAACCTGACTCAACTCTGGAAGGTCAGCTGTGGCTGTCATCCTGTGCAGAGGCGCTGGGCAAGCAGCCATCTTGTACCATGACTCTGGACTGGCGGCCATCTTGGGTCGTGGCGCTGGACCGTTGGCCAATTTGGATAATGGCGCTGAGCTAGCAGCCATCTTATGCTGTGGTGCTGGGCTGGCGTCCATCTTGTGTCGTGACGCTGAGCTGGCAGCCATCTTGTGCTGTGATGCTGGTCTGGTGGCCATTTTGCATCGTGGCGCTAGGCTGGTGACCACCTTGTGCTGAGGTGCTGGGCTGGTGGCCATCTTGTGCAGTGGCGCTGGACTTGCGGCCATCCTGGGCAGCGGTGCTGGGCTGGCGGCCATGCGCTTCCTCTCGCATCTCCGTCCGCCATGGTGAGACGCGGCTCCCATCCATTCCACACGAGCCCAGGGTCGAAGGGGGGCCATGGTGAAGAGCGATGCCAGACCTCCTCTCGACCACTAACTCCTTTGCGACCTCCCCTGGTCCCACGGAAAACAACCAGGCGGGTTCCCTCAAAACCACTCTTATCCCGCTCGGAGGTTGGGGAGGAAACATGAAAAAACAATCCTGCTGGATCTAATGGATGGAGTCCTTCTGTAACGATCGCGATCTAGATAAACACAGGGAGAGAGAGAGAGATCCAATAGCAGGTGTGTTTTAATGAGGTTATCCAAAACGTAATCCAAAACAAGCCAAGGTCAAAACCAGAAAGCAGTCCAAAACAGACAAACAAAGGAAGGAACAGGAAAGGGAACGGAACGGGAACTCGGAAAACGAGGGGTCTCGGAGGACGAGAAGACAATGAAGAATCTCGGAGGACGAGAAGACTGGGAACACGAAAGTTAAGGACTCCGTACAGACAACAGGAAAGACTGGTAAATATAGGGAGGCTAATGGCAATTAAGTAAAGGCACCTGGTGAAATTAGCAGGAGTGCAATTACTGTGATGAAAGGACAAGACTAGTGGAAATCTAGTGCCTACGGTGAAGTGCCTAAGGGGAAGTGAGCCCACTAGTGGACACCCAGGGAAACAGAGACTAGACAGCGTGTCAGATTTAGTCTTTCTCAGTTTTTAAGGGGTCCAAGCACCGATGGAGCCGGAACCCTAATGTTTTCATAATGATCCTCTTCTTCTTCTTCTGCCTTAAATGAGTCTGGCAAGCTTAAACCGTAAGTCGTATATAACCAAATTTGGCAGGATGGTTCCAAATGTCCCCCAATACTCATTGATAATGATGATATAACATAATTTTCATTTTATTTCGGATGGCGATTTCTTCCAGTGGTAACTGGATGAAAACAAGAAGTTAATCCCACACTGAAATTGGTTTAATGTACATGTGGACAAAAATGTTCGAGGGTCAAATTACATCAAATTTATGTCATTTCAAGTTTTTGACATCAGTTGCACATCTGACCTGTTTTTTTATGTTAATTTTGATGTCTTATTAACATCATTAGCCAAATTGCTGTGCTCGGACACCGATGATTGCCACTTGGGCAATATTTTCTTTCTTTATGTTATTCCAGACAGACTGATGATAATGAGATCAGGTCTCTGTGTGGAGCACTGGCTGCTGGCAGACTCCTAGAACAAAAATCTCACTATATTATTACAATTAATGACAAAAATAATGTTTGGAAATGTAAATTGATATTTCCTACTGACATTACACTACAGCAAAACATGGAAATAACTGACCAATTTTTCTTTTCTTTTTTGGTGAAAGTAATACCAGCCCAAGACTTTTGCACAGTACGGTATACCTAAACCAAAGTTTGTGTTTTTGTTCTTCCCTTATATGATGCAAATATTTCAAAATAGTAATAGTGTACCCATATTTTGATGGAGTTATTAAAGAGAGAACAATCCAGTCCCCTCCGGACATCACTTTTGGACACTTGTTTAAATAAAAAAAGACACTTTTACTTTTATCTTGATGTCAGACTTAAACTTCTGTTGTTGGGTATTTGAGCTTCATATTCATATTATTTAATCAATCCCTTAAAAACCTGAGTATAGACCTAAATTCAAACTTGATCTTAAATGATTTCTTTATGAGAATAACAGTGAATGTTAATAATCCTCTCTAATTTAACTTGTCATTTATTACATGCTACCAGAACACAAGCAACTGAAGTCACAAAAACACATTTCAGACTCACCATCTAGATGCCAGAAACACAAACAGACCAAAACAATCCAAAACATCTTCAACAGTTTCAGTCCACAAATCATATGAAAAGATAAACTCTTCAAAACTGGTTCATTAATACAATGACAGATGAGCTGATGTGAGACTGCTCCTTAGTAAAATCATGAAAAACTATACTGTCAGTCAAAATGCATGGGGACATCCAGCTCTTTTTTTTGTGCTTATTTCATAACATGTTAAACTTTACTGCTTTGAGCTGCAGTTGGCCTCATCCTGTTGATCAATGGTGTTCTTTTCAACAGAAATAGATTGACCCATAACATGATCAGTGTCTAGAGAATTTAAATGTGTTTGATCTTCTCTTGAGATCCTGAGAGTGTTTGGCTCTGTTCTCTCCTTTAACTGTCTTCAGCTCGTTTGTTCTTCATTTCGTATCAAATTTCTTAATTGTTTCTCCTCTCAGACTGATTCCAGAGTTTGTCTTATGGCTTTATGGAACAGGAACAGATCTCCTGCTGTTGAATGTTGAATATTTGAGATGAACATCAAACACCTTAATGTTGAGATTCAAACTAAAAACCTTCAGTCTCTTGTTCTCTGTTCAGACTGACTCCATTCAGCTCTGATGGAGCTTCAGATTTCACTCTTTAAGGAAAAGGAATATTGAAAGATATAATGTTGTGTCTAAGTCCACAAACTTTGTTTAGCTGTTGTTTAACTGTGTATATAGTTTTAAAACAGACATATTTTTTTTTGTGTTAAACATTGTGCAAAAAACAGTTGTCAGTTTTATTCTATGACTATTGAGAAAACCTTATGCAACACAAGTTTGCAGAAGAAAGGCAAAATTGCAGCAACATTTTATGTAGAAACACAAAATGCTGTCTCCGCAACACTGCTTGCACAAGATGAAACACACTGGTCAACTAGATTGACCAGCTCAGATTTGTTTTCAGAACAGGACGAACAACCGTCTGGACCAGCATTTTCCTGCATACACTCACACAACAGTCATACAAAGCTGTGAATGTTACTGAGAATAGTGTCCTGATTTATTCAGATGAAAATGAGATCAATCTGTATATTTCTGAATTTGGAAAATGTTTTGAGAAAAAGCTAAGCAGCTAAAGATGAAGAGACAATTCAGTAATATTTGCAGTAAACTTTTTACGATAAACAATTGTTAAGGCTGAAGATTGAATTTATTTGATTAAAAAATGCAAAAATAATAACATTATAAAACATTACACTTAAAATTTAGTTTTCTGCTTAATATTGTTTTTTGAAAACTATGATACTTTATTATATTGTGATGCTAAAATTACCCTAGACTGAATAGTAATATGATAATATTATGTAATTATTATTTAAATCTAACAATTTTTTAAAACTGTGTGTCATACATCAATTTCTCAGGACAATGCTATGGGGTTTCCAATCAAACATGACTTTCTGTTGTTATAAATGTCATACATGTCCTCATATGAGGATGCCAGGACTAAAAGCATGTTTATTACACATTTTGGGAGACACAACGAATGAATAGGGAAAGAAATTATACTTCAATATTCCTATGAAATGTTATATATTAATGTGAAAATCTTGTCAATTATTACTCCCATTATTAAACTTATTTTTTCATTACATGTTGCCCCCAAAACACATTAATATGCTAATTAGATTTTGTTTATAGATACATTATATATAACGAGGTAACCTGAATATGACCTTTACAAATGCATTTTGCACAAAGAAAAATAGTAAATCAAATAATTTTGCTGGGTCTTAAGAGGCTAGAGCAGAGCAGAGCATTGTTGTCATATGGACTTATACTTGATCTTGTTCAATTCTTCAGGATCTGATGTCATAAACCAGAAAAATGACAGTAGCCACACCCACCAGAGCAGAGAGGACCAATCGGATCACAGCTTCAGTAGAACCACAACAGTGTTCAGAGTCTGAGGAATAAAAACATCAAACTGAGATCAGCTCAGTCAGTAAATATTAATATCAGCACCAACATCAACTAATATCAGCTCTGCTGTACCTGAACATGGCTGACAGAGTTTGCTGATGTCCAGATGTGTGGTCTGGTTTGTGATGGGATTGTTGATCACACAGCTGTAGCTGTTTTTCTCCTGATATTCCACCTCCAGAGGTAGAGAGAGACTGATGCTGAGATCAGACACACTGATGCTGGACAATAAACTGTTTCCTTTGTACCAGGAGAGAGTCACATGACCCACATTCACCACTGAACACAACAATGAACAATTCTGCTGTGATGAAGATGATGATGAAGAACATTGTGAAGAGTTACCGCTGATGACAGGAACAGGCAGACGAGCTGAAAACATGAGAGAATAAAGATAAATATAAACAAATCAAATATTATATTTTCAAAAGTGATGTGACAGAGCCAATTATGGTGACCCATACTCAGAATTCATGCTCTGCATTTAACCCATCCAAAGTGCACACACACAGCAGTGAAACACACACACACACACACACACACACACACACACACACACACACAGGGCAGCCATTTATGCTGTGGCACTCAGGGATAGCAGTTGCAGGTTCAGTGCCTTGCTCAAGGGAACCTCAGTCATGCTATTGCCAGCCCAAGACTGGAACCCATATCCCTAGGGTTAAGAGTCAAACTCTCTAACCACTAGGCCACGACTTCCCCGTAAGTTCAAGTCAGTGTATACTCAACATCAGTTTATTCAACAATAAATATGTAAAATGTTAATAAAATAAGAATATTTAAAGGACAGGACAAATTATCTCTACTCACCACTGACAGAAACTATATATTTATATATATAAATAACTTCATTTGAATGATACTGTATATAATATTGTGCACAATCTGACACGCCAGTCTCGTCTGTAGGTAACGCTTGCGCTGTCAACTCTAAAAGTAAGCTAACTCTGAAACAGAACCTACTTCAGAGCGGGTTATCATAAGAGATCAAGCCAAGGTAACGTACATACCCTGAAAGTTACCTCCATTTATTGAACCAAAAGTTGAGGTTATCCACTTACTTAACTTTAAACATACCCAGTGGTTATGTCACTTAACCTGCTTTCTGAAATACTGTACCCTCCTGCTCAGTTGATACTTACTAAAGACAGAAACTTTAAATGTTATTGATGACGGTTTTGATCCAGTTATCTTTAGTTTATAATCTCCAGCATCTTCATGTGTGATGTTTGTGATGGTCAGAGATCCAGTTTGATTGTCCAGCTTCAGTCGGTCTCTGAATCTCCCGTCGAGAACATACTCGTATACGGTGCTTGTGTTAACACTTCTATTGATTTTAGCTATTAAAGTCTTTAAAAACCTCCACTCAATCTGATCATCAGTCAAAACCTTCAATCGAATCCTCCAAAACTCATCATCATCCATCATTTCAATAAAATCAGAGTTTAAAGTGAGTGAATCTCCCTCCATCACTGATATTTCATCTGTATCACCAAACACACACATGAAGAACAACAGAAACAGGAGTAAACGGATTAATACTGTTCAATATCTTGACAATGGTTTACTACAATACATAGTTACAAATTTAAAACTGAAATAATATCATAAAACAGCTAAAAGAAACAAAAGATGAATGAATTGTCATCAAATAACAGGAGAAACCATGTTTTTTAACTCACCATAGACAGTGAAAAGGTAGTCAATCTTTATGTATGTGGTCTGCAGTTTATAACGTCCAGCATGATGAATTCTGACATTTCTGATGGTCAGAGATCCAGTTTGATCGTCCAGCTTCAGTCTGTTTCTGAATCTCCCATCAAGAGCATTATCAAATATAATCATGCTGTCTGCCCGTTTATTGATTTCAGCTATTAAAATGTATTCATATCCAGACAACCACATTGTTGCATCATCTAAAAACCTCCAATGAATCTTGTCATCCTCCATAATTTCAGTAAGACCAGAGTTTAGAGTGACTGAATTTTCAATTTTCACTGACACCGACTTGTCTCCTGAATCATCAGACATACAGAACATAAACAGAAAGTTTGTATTATTAATTGTATCTTTGTGCTGATTAAAATACAAAAAACATGGAACCAATAATTAACTTACCATAGACAGTGAGAAGGAAACACTTCCTCACATTGTTGATCTGCAGTTCATAAGCTCCAGCATGATGAGTTGTGGTGTCTGTGATGGTCAGAGATCCAGTTTGATTGTTCAGCTTCAGTCTGTCTCTGAATCTCCCATCAAGAACATCATCATACACAGTCATTCTGCCGGTCTGTTTATTAATTTCAGCAAGTGAAGTATTTTCATGTCCAAACCCCCACTGAATCTGATCATCATCTTTAATTTCAGTAAGACCAGAGTCCAGAGTGACTGAACTTCCCTTCATCACTGATATTTCATTAGCAAAACCAAGCACACCTGTAGAACAGATTTTGACAGAGGTTAAAGCTTCAAAATCACTTGATGTTGGTGTCTGCTGCATGGCTCATCAACTTCTCGGTGAGTACATGCAACAGGAAAGTGCAGCTACTCTCACAGGCTAAAATAAGTCTGGAAAGAGCCAACTGACACTCAGGAGACCAACCCAACTTAGGAACCAAGCTGGGTGCAGAAGTGGTTGAAGATCATCCTGTAGATGCAACAGTGTAGTTACATCAGTAACGGACCTGTGCTAATTATGGATCCTTCTCTCATATAACCAGAGCCAATAATGTTCAATTTAGAGCCAGACATGACTCAGGAAGTAAAGCAGCATAAATGAGGCTGCATGGCAAGCAAACACTAACTAATGTGCTGGTGATCAGCAATCCTGGACTGTGGAGTTTTGTTCTTACTTAAATTTCCAGGCAAAGCATTTTGACTATCGCTTGGGTTGTATATACTGTACACTGGAACTCATTCGGACTGGTATAGAGTACGGTGTTATGACTCCATGCTTTTAACAGCCTGTGCTTTCCTAATTTTATTTTTTTGTCTCATGTGAATATTGATTTTCACTTAAAATATATATATATATATATATATATATATATATATATATATATATATATATATATATATATATATATTTTTTAAAACACTCTAATCTCTCACACAGTATAATCTGACCCCATTGTAATTGTTGAACGTTACAATGTGCTGTCATACATGGGCCCACAGTGCACAATAATGATTTTCCCAACAAGGTTTTTGATGCAATAGCCAAGCACAGTCTCGATTATAAAATAAATTATAAGAATAATTATTTTGGTCAATATTGAAATAGCAGTTATTTAACATGTAGGCCTATATCTGTTTCTATTTTCGAATTTTCTCCACAGAGAGGAGAACTCGAGTAAGTTAGGCAAGGTTGTTTTTGATGCCAACAGTTGAAGATACAACAAGAAATCATTACTAAATTCCTTGGGGTGCACATTACAGAGGATCTCACCTGGACCACCAACACTGTCACTCTCGAAGAAGGCACAACAGTGCCTACACTTTCTCATTAGTGAAGATCATCAGTGCCCTTTTCCCCTCCATCCTGGACATTTTCTTTACACGATGCTCCAGCAAAGCCAACAGTATTGCGAAGGACCCCACCCATTACTCCCACAGTCTCTTCCAGCTCCCACCATCAGGAAAGTGAAAAGTGATGTGACATACAGCCAAGTATGGTGACCCATACTAAGAATTTGTGCTCTGCATTTAACCCATTCAGGGAGCAGTTGGGGGTTCAGTGCCTATTTTCCAATGAATTCAGTTCTCTACATATGGCCAAATACCCACAAAATGATGTCAAAATTTCACTCTTGGTGAGTATTCATTACCTGAATTAAAAATAATGTATTACATAGTACCATAACAGAAACAACTGAAATCAAAAAAACACATTTAAACTCACCAATTAGATGCCACAAACACAAACAGAACCAAAATTGGTGAAACATCTTCAAAGGTTTCAGTCTATAAATACCAATAGACAAACTCTTCAAAGAAATGACTTACACGCTGATGTGAAGCTCCTCTGTGGTGAAATGAAGTGACCAACATCTAAAATAACTACAAGTGTTAATACACGTGATCATCTAGCACAGAGTTCGGCAACATTTTCGGCATGACGTGCCATTTTTTATTTTTGTGGTTAACCATTGTACCAATACTGCCCAGCCCATTTTTAAAGACACAATAAAACAGAACTTGTGACCGAGTTCTCCATCAGATTGTCATTTTTATATATAAAACAAAAACAAAACAATAGTTTGCGATGTCCTAAGAGTAATGTTGTGGTTATATTCTAATATCCTTTCAACTTTTAAGGGTAGTGTACTCCCCCATGGCTTGCGTCAGCACTAGTCAATGCATTGATTACTCTAAAGTGAAGCATCAGCTTCAGTTTTTCCCTCAGAGTTCAGTTTACCCCTCACACCACTAGCTCCACCCTTGTGCCATAGCTCTTGACCCGAAGAGAAGAGTCGTTTTGAGGGGGAGGTTAACTTTTTGATTAAAGATTACTATGGCACATGAATATATATATATATATAAAAAAATAAAGTTATGTAGTTTACATCACTGGATATAGCTGTCGTCATTTAACATTTCATTCATAAAACAGTTGACCAATCTTAAATGATTTGCAGCTACATCTTTCCTTGCTCTCTTTCAATGTAAACTTTCAAAAATGTAATAATACAAGTATTTCTAGCTCCTAACAGGCTGTGACATGAGAAATTATTAGCTCAAATGTATGTCATAATGCAGTTTTCTTTATTGCTCAAGTTCCAGTGAATATCCCTCTACGTGCCACTGCTGGTAACATGTGCAGTAGGTTGCAGACCCCTGATCTAGCAGTTTCTTTCATACGTCACACTTTGAGCTCCAGTAGGCCTCAGCTTCCTGTAGATCAATTACATCATTTTCCACAGAAAGAGACTGAACCATAACGTGTTAAAAGTGTCAACGTGTTTCCTTTTGTCATGAGATCCTGAGTGTCTTCAGCTCATTAATTATAATATTTTGAGATTATAGCCTTTATTGCTCATGCAAATGGCCAGGACTGAGAGCACTGGGAGAAGTTGTCAGGGCCAAAAAAAAAAAAAAAGTTATGCATGGTTAGAAAAACTAAAAAACTTAAATCACTTGAATAAGGCAATAAAACACATATCAAGAATATGATATTTATTAACAGACTGAACAGGAACAACCTTTTATCTTAACATCAGCTCACAAACCCAACTGACATTCCTTTGGGTGGCGCTGTAGCTCTTTTATTTAATATTTTTGTAATAGGGTTAACTCGCGGGGACCGTATGCTTGGAAAAATATTTGACATTTGAAATTAATTTGTTATTCTCTAAACATTTTGACTTCATTCACTAAATATTTTTACTTTATTCTCGAAACATTTAGACTTTATTCTCATGATATTTTGACTTTATTCTTGTAGTATTTTGAGTTTATTCTCATAATTTCTATTTTATTCTTGAAATATTATGACTTTAATCCCCTAATCTTAGATTTAAAAAAATAAATAAAAATAACATGGCACTAAAATGCCGTCGTACTCTACATTTACTCCTCTTTTGGAAAGTCTTGGTATCTTGGATTTTTTTGTTTTTTGCTGTTTGAATGTAGTTACATTATTCAGTACAATTTATGTACAAGTTATGTATATGTGATTTGCTTCAGAACATCTCAGAGTTACAAAAATAACAATTTAATAGTAACAAAAAGTAAAAATTATGTTTCATCAGTGTAAGCTTAATAATAATTGTAATATTTACGTATAATGTTAAATATTATGTGTAACTATGTTTGTTGTGCAGGAAGGAAGACGGCAGGGTCGGCTGTTACTACTGACTGCTTTTATTCTAAACAAAAATGGTGCAAAATGGACCATCCGGAGCCATCCGGCTTGCAGCCAACTCCCCCCATTCCGGGAGAGGAAATCAGCCACAGCCATCTGAACACCCAGCCTGTGGACCACCTTGAACTTAAAAG
Organism: Carassius auratus; assembly: GCF_003368295.1. NCBI lineage: Eukaryota > Metazoa > Chordata > Actinopteri > Cypriniformes > Cyprinidae > Carassius > Carassius auratus. Next base: position 291,609 of record NC_039264.1, on the reverse strand, counting down.
GCTGTAAAGCTAGATACCAACGAGTGATCCGCGCGTTGGTATCCTTCATGCGGTGGAGCCACAGCAGCGGAGCGTGGTCCGAACAGAGGGTGAATTCCCGTCCCAGGAGATAATAGCGGAGGGTGAGGACGACCCACCTGATGGCCAAACACTCTTTCTCCACGGTGCTGTACTTAGTCTCTCTCTTAGAGAGCTTGTGACTAATGTACAGCAAAGGCCGTTCCTCCCCCTCTATCTCCTGGGCCAGGACAGCACCCAGTCCCCTGTCTGACATGTCCGTCTGAAACAAAAAAGGGAGAGAGAGAAATGAGGACAGTGAAGCAACGGCCCGCCACATAGATCCTTCACCTGGGTAAACGCCTGCTGGCACGGCTCCATCCACTGAACCTTATCTGGTGCTTCCTTTTTAGTGAGATCAGTCAAGGGGCTGGTGAGATCTGAATAATTATGCACAAACCTTCTATAATTTCCCGCCCGCCCCAAGAACTGTCTCACCTCCTTTTTGGTCTTGGGACGCGGACAGGTCGCAACTGCTGCAGTCTTATCAATTTGGGGACGCACCTGCCCATGTCCCAAGTGAAAACTCAGATACTTTACCTCCACGCGCCAAATCGCACACTTCTTCGGGTTGGCCGTGAGCCCAGCCCCTCTCAGCGACCTCAGTACCGCCCTCACATGCTGCATATGCTGCTGCCAGTCATTACTAAATATAATGATATCATCTAGATAGGCAGCAGCATATGCACCATGGGGCTGCAACACCCTGTCCATCAGTCGCTGAAAAGTAGCCGGCGCGCCGAACAGCTCGAACGGGAGTGTAACAAATTTGTGTAATCCAAACGGCGTCGTGGAAGCGTTTTTTTCTCTGGATAATGGAGACAAGGGGATCTGCCAATAACCCTTTGTTAAGTCCAATGTCGGAAAAAAAAAACAAGCCGTACCAAGCTGGTCAAGCAATTCGTCAACCCATGGCATTTGATATGCGTCGAATTTCGATACAGCATTCACCTTGTGACTCAGAACCGAACTGAGTTGTCCATCTTAGGAACCAAAACTATTGGGCTCACCAAGTCACTGTTGGATTCTTCTATTACCTCCATTTCAAGCATCGCACCTAATTCTTCCTGAACTACTTTTGTCTTGTTTTCAGGCAAGTGATATGGCCGGCTGCGAACCACCATGGCCGGCTCTGTCTCGATATGGTGCTGAATGAGATTTGTACGGCCAGGTAGGAGAGAAAACACGTCAGCAAACTCCGCCTGTAATGTAGTCAAATCAATGAGCTGGGAGGGCGAGAGATGATCTCCCCCTGGGGCCAGAGCGAGAGATTGTTTTTTTATATTCGCTTCTGGTCCAAGATCATCCTCTCCACTAATCACCATCGCCAACATCACTGATTCTCCCTCATTCCATTTTTATAGGAGATTGAGGTGATAAATTTGACGCGCTCCTCTCCTATCTGAGCGTATTACCTCATAATCGAGCTCTCCAACTTGCCGTGTGACCTCAAACGGTCCTTGCCACTTTGCAAGTAATTTTGAACTTGACCTTGGGAGTAATACAAGCACTTTATCTCCCGGTGCAAATTTACGCAAATTGGTTCACCTGTTACACAACTGACTCTGTTTGTCCTGGGCCTGTAACAAATTCTCCATAGAGAGCCGCCCCAAAGTGTGGAGTTTTGTTCTCAGGTCCATCACAAACTGAATTTCGTTTTTAGATTGCTAAGGTCCATCCTCCGAAGTCTCTCTTATGATGTCCAGCACCCCCCTGGGTTGGCGACCATAGAGCAACTCGAAGGTGGAAAACCCCGTGGAGGCTTGTGGGACCTCTCGCACAGTGAACAACAGGGGTTCCAACCATCTGTCCCAATTTTTGTCGTCTTCCTGAACGAATTTACGAATCATTGTCTTAAGCATGCGATTAAAACATTCGACCAGCCCGTCCGTTTGTGGGTGAAAGACACTGGTTCGAATCGATTTAATGCCCAATAATTAGTAAAGTTTGCGTAATGTCCGTGACATAAACACTGTGCCCTGATAAGTGAGGATTTCCTTAGGAATCCCTACTCGGGAGATTTAAGAAAACAGCGCATCAGCAACACTCTTAGCGGAAATGTTGCAGAGAGGCACTGCTTCTGGATATCGTGTTGCATAATCCACAATGACTAATGCAAAATGATGTCCTTGTGCTGATCGCTCTAATGGTCTGATTAGGTCCATGCCAATTCTCTCGAAGGGGACCTGCATTAATGGGAGGGGGCGCAAAGGTGCTTTTGGGGTGGCCGGTGGGTTTACCAGCTGACATTCATGACAAGCCGGGCACCACCTGCGCACATTCTCGTGAATGCCCGGCCAAAAAAAAGGGTCATGAGGCGATTTAGCGTTGTTCCTTATCCTAAATTACCAGCCATTGGATTAGAAATGAGCCGACTGAAAAAGCATTTCCCGGCGGCTCCTAGGAACTAATAACTGGGTTGTATCTTCTTTTTGTCTGAGAGTCTTGGGTCACTCGATACAACCTATCTTTAATTATTGCAAAATATGGACAGGTAAGCGGCTGTCCAGGATGGAGAGGCTGACCGTCGATGGTCCTGACCTGTTCAAATGCGTGTCTCATCCTGAGACTGCTCCAGGGGAAAATCATCATGCTCCGAGAGAATAATTATCTCGATTTCGCTCTGTTCCCCTGAGGCAGTACTCAGTGGTCCTGGTTCAGTCTCTCCCGCCTGCACACTCGCATCCCCCTCCGTTGCATTCTTTCACCAAGAGGCATCCATGCATAAAACCCCCAATAATTCTTTAAACGCTGGCCAATTTGTCCCCCATATTAACGGACGCCGGAGGTGCGGATTAACCCTCTGGAGTCTAAGGGTATTTTTGGGGCCTGGAGAAGTTTTGTCATGCCCTGATATTTGTGCTTTTTTCAGTTTCTTATACATATCTACATGGGCAAAGTCTAATATCACTGTAATCAGCAACAAACTGGGCTATAATAATATGTGAAATACATGTATGTACATGATTGTGTTTTTGAGAAAAAAAAATATTATTCGTGGTTAGTGAAAAACTAAAAATGTTAAAACACTTTAAAAAAGGCCATAAAACACATAAAGAACAATGGTTCCCGGGATTTTAGAGAACTGGAGCTTGTAGCCTAGAATTTTTCTTTCTAAATTATGTGAAAATCATCTTGTTTACTCACTCACAGAAAACAATATATTGATTTAAATTTTCTAACACACTTTTTGTTGGTAAAAGTCATATGCGAGTAGGCGTCAACTACCATGAATATCATTGTGATTTACACCTGAGAAGACAAAGTGCTGCATAAAGAGCTGCATAATGAGCCTCTCATTCAGCTGTGCCACTGTGAGTGAGGAGTTACAAGAAAGAATGTGAGAACAAAATAAAAGTATATAATTTTATGTTTGTAGTTTATTATGAATATATTTAATTATCCCACAACATAATTTAATATCCACTTGAACTGCCACCTCAACACTATGGTTTTGTCCCCTAAATTTGATAACGACTGGCAAAATAGGATACTCAACCACATCCCCGTGCACACCATAGTTTAACCATGTGGCTCATATCCAATGCCCCGGATTGTATCAAACTTTGATGGATTGAGGTTTGGTTACATCCTGAATCCACCAACGCCTGATAGGTACCCCCCTTGATACTCACAAGTATTTGGTACCACCCAGCCTGACCAGGGGTAGCCTGCGGGACGTCTGGGACCCGGATCATCGTCCCCACCTCCATAACGGGACACCTGTCCATAAAATGGTCCGGATCCCCACAACGCCAGCAGGCCGGCCCAGACCTCCCCGCCGCTCCAGTGGCAGCGAGTGGGTTAAGCGGTTGGCGTGGAGAGAGTGGGGAAACAGGGCAGATGGGACCTGGGTAAAGGGACAGCTCGAGAGAGAGAAGGAGAAGAAAAAGAAGGAGAGAGAGAAGCTGATGGAAGAGGTTCGCTGACCCCGGGGCATGCCACCATATGGTCCTCTGCGAGATCAATAGCCAACTCCAGCAATGTGGGGCGGTGGCACTGGACCCACTTGGCAGTTCTTCTTGGTAGCCGAGTGACAAACTGCTCCAGCACCAAACGATCGATTATCTTCGATATCCACGTCGCTTCCGTCGGCCAGCAATCATTTGCGGCAAGAGTCCCGGAGCTGTTGGGCCATAACGAAGTGTTGGACGGACTCACCTAGCTCCAGGGAGTGGAAGGTGATGCTGTTCCGGACTCCGGCTGACCTGCTGGATGATAGCCCTCTTCAGGTCATCAAAAATCAGGAGGTGCTGCACCGGAAGCTGCTGTGCCGCTACCTTGGACTCCCCCGAGAGCAGCAGGACCAGGCGCATCTGCCACTGGTCCCGCGGCCAGTCCTGTACCTTGGCCGACTTCTCAAACAAATCCAGGAATGTCTCCTTGAAACCGCCTCTCCAGATCGTGACGTAAGTCCAGCAGGGCCTGGTGTTGTTCATGTTGCATGACCGCGAGGGATGTAATCAGCTCCGCAAATGTTGCAGCAGAGGGCACAGGCACAGGCACGCTCCATCTTCCTTCCTGGGTTTCGGCACCAGTGTAACAATGTTCGTTGTGTAGGAAGGAAGATGGCAGGGTCGGCTGTTACTACTGACTGCTTTTATTCCCCAAAAAAATGGTGCAAAACGGGCATGGAAAAATAATCAACAACAAAACTTCCATGGTCCAGGAGTGTAGCAGCCAGCAGTCTTTCTCTCTCCTCCCCCGCTCCTGTTTCTCCTGGTGTTTTATACTCTCCATGCCAATTACTGCAACAAGAGACAGGTGTTCGTTATTTGCGCTTAACCCACTCACTCACCACGCGTCTCCTGACGCTCTCCCCCACTGCAGGGTTCACTAAACCACGTCCCCTCTGCCACATTCCGTTTTTATATTGACTAAATGAATAATGAATAAAAGTTTATATTGTCATGATGCTGATCAGCAGATTGTTGTTGTTTTTTGTTTTGACAGTTCGCCATGTGCTCGTTGTCTTCGTGGTTCCCTCCCCATCATTATCTTATTTACTACTTCAGCTGCCATCACACCTGTGACTTGTTTATTCCAAAATTCCCTCTCTTTTTATGGTCCCCTCATGTGTAGTCTTTTGTCTGACTGTTGTGAACATGCTACACTTCGTTCGTGACCTCCTCCCAGTCTTGTCGTGTTTTGTCTTGATGTGTATTCATAGGCTCAAAGTGCAGTTTAGTGTTTTCAGTTTGTCTTCTCTTCTACTTGCTCTCAGCCTCTCGTTTCACCAGACTTCTGTTCCGTAGTTCCTGCCCTGACATTACCAGTTCTGTGTTTTGTGGCTTCTCCACTCATGCCCCTCTTTGGCATGCTCTATAAGGAATGCTCTGACGTTGTGTCAGTTCCGATGCTTGGACTCTGTGAGCTGTTCTCACTTTTCATTCTAAGTGCACACGCGTCTGCTGCTTTAAATTCTAGAACAGTACCTGAAGCACCTTAATCTATAAAATCTAATTTTTTACAATTTGTAATGTTTTAGCTGTATATGTGATTTGCTTCAGAAAGTCTTGCAGAGTTACAAAAATAACAATTTAATAGTAATAAAAATAAAGTGACATTTCGTCTGTATAAGCGTAATAATAATGTTAACATTTATGTATAATTAAATGCTTTAATAATGCAATACTTCATATGCACTGCTTACCTTAGTATTCCTCCAGGAGGTGCTCGACAACTGTAATAAAATATGGAGAACCTCAGAGCGAGAACACTTTATTGGTAAAGGCAAGCAAATACAGATGACAAATGGACAGAAAAGTGAGATCTGTGTGTCTAATAAGACAGACATATAAACAAAGCCTTCAAACTGAATGTGTACAATAATAACACTGCAAGAGAGGAACATTTGAAATCAAATATGAAAAATGACTGAATGCGAGAATCTTTGGTAATCTTCAGTATTGACCATGACAAACACTTGCATTTGATACTTTGAGCATATATGAGAATTTGAAAATTAACCACATCGATATCAGAGGAATAATCTAAGAAATAACATCATCCTTTATGTTTCTGATGTCTGAATATGTGCTTGCTCTTGTTCAGATCTTTTGAATCTGCTCTCTACTCTCCATAGACAGAAACACTGAGAGCTTCTAATAACCGAATAATCGGTCCTCTCTCTGTCAGGAATACATAACGTCCAGCATGTTGAGTTGTGATGTTTGTGATGGTCAGAGATCCAGTTTGATAGTCCAGCTTCAGTCTGTCTCTGAATCTCCCATCAAGAACATCATCATATACAGTAATGTTGTTTACCCATGGGTTGATTCCAGCTATAAAAGTAATTTCATTCATATACAACCAAAAAAACATTTCACCCGTTGTTATTTCAGTACGACCAGAGTTTATAGTGAGTGAATCCCCCTCCTTCACTGATATTTCATCTGGATCAAACAGAAAATGGGTAGTCACAGAGTAATACAATTTAAATCCTTCATGTTTGTTTACTTTAGTAATTAGTTTGAAATGTAATCTCCAAAAGAATAATAATATAAAACAACAGAACAGAAAGAAAAAATGCAAAACAGTGTGTGTAATAATAAAATATATGGTGATAAAAAAATAAAACTGGTGGAACAAATATTTAACTCACCATAGACAGCGAGAAGGAACCTCTTTTTCTCATTATTGATATCTAGTTCATAAGCTCCAGCATGTTCAGTTGTGGTGTTTGTGATGGTCAGAGATCCAGTTTGATTGTTCAGCTTCAGTCTGTTTCTGAATCTCCCATCAAGAACATCATCATATACAGTCATGCTGTCGGTCTGTTTATTGATTTCAGCTATTAAAGTGTTTTCATTTCCAAACCTCCACTGAATCACATTATCATCCTTCATTTCAGTAAGATCAGAGTTTAGAGTGACTGAATCTCCCTCCTTCATTGATATTTCATCTGCATTATCAAAAACACACAGAGAACAAACAGAAACAGGGTTCATCACAGATTCAGAGTCTTATCTGATGGTTTACTGAAGTAAAACGTTTGAAGTGTAAATTTGAAATGAATTATATAAACGAACAGAAATTGTGTTTGGATTAATAACTGACTGATTTTTATACTGATGCCAATTGCAAATGAATATAAAACACATAATGTTATTAATTTAGATATTTTATTATTATATTATTCCCTTAATCTTTGATTGTTTGTTTATTCAGGTGCATAGATGATGCGCCATAAAGTTAACTCACCAATGATACTAAGAAAGAATCTCTTCATCACACTCTTGGTCAGTAGTTCATAAAGTCCTGTATGTTCATTTCTGCTGTTTGTGATGGTCAGAGATCCAGTTTGATTGTTCAGCTTCAGTCTGTTTCTGAATCTCCCATCAAGAACATCTTCATACACAGTCATGCTGTCGGCTCTTACATTGATTTCAGCTATTAAAGCGTTTTCTTTTCCAGACCTAAACATCCACTGAATCTGATCATCATCTTTCATTTCAGTAAGACCAGAGTTCAGAGTGACTGAATCTCCCGGTTTCATTAACTTCGTTTCCTGACCGAACACATCTATGGAGCCAAAAGAGTCTCAATAAAGATAAATGCACACACTACATTCACATATGCACACACAGGATTCATACATGCACAGACATGATTCATAAATACACACACAGGATACACAAATGCGCACAAAATGTACAAATGCACACACAAAATGTAAAAAACACAGAAAATTCACAAATGCATACAAAATTCAGAAATGCACACAAAATTCAGAAATACACACACAATTCAGAAATGCAAACAACATTTACAAATGCATTCAAGATTCACAAATGCACAGGACAAGATTCACAAATGTATTTCTGATGCACATACATATATATCTTGGTTTACAAACTGCTTGCGGTCTGTGAACTTCACTGCATTTGTGTGTGAATTTTGAGACTCCCCTGACTTGGCTTGACACACAAATGCTTTTTTTTAAACAGGGAATTGTCAGCAACCAATCAGATATCTCCCTTCTTTTAGCCAATCACAAGAACGCACTCCACGTGGGGGATTGTTTACATATAAGCCAATCACATGAATGCATTCACACAGCATGCCTGTGGTGCTGCATATTATAGCCTACTTATTTATGAAATTGTATGAAAATACAGATGTTTAGGTTACAATTCAGGTTTACTTTTTTATTAATTTTTACAAAATATAAATTTATAAATGTCTCAATACATTTAGCTCAGTGACTGCAGAAAAAAAGTTAACCATGGATTCATAAATTTGCAATAGGCAATTATTTAATTTTATTTAAATATTTCAATGAAAGTAAAAAAAAAATTACACCTTTTTGAATATTTAAATATATCTAAATATTCTTTTGGATGCCATATAGAAGTCCCTACATGAAGAGAGAGTCAGTGGTCCGCTGCAAAAGGAAAGTGACTCTCCGGCTGCGCAAAGTGAGTCGCCGGCTGCATGAGGAAAGTGAATCGTTCGCTTAAGGCGGGCGTACATGGTGCGATTTTTGCTGTCGTACGAGTTCGCGTGCGATTTTTTTCAATCGTGTGGAAATCGTGTATGCTCGTATGGTCGCGGCTCGTATCATTTGCGATGAATTAAGAGCCGAGCAGAGTGGCTTATGAGCACTTCCCGACCTACCGATCATTTTTAAACATGTCTAAAAAGTTTGTGAGCTATCGGTTTGAATTCGTGCCATTTGTGCGGTTGAACGAGCCAATTTGTTGATTTATCTGAAGTTGACCAATCACGAACTAGGAAAACCACAGAAGAAGAAAGAGAAGTTGGCAGCGCCACGGCAAATGTGAACTATTGACCAGAAGGATAACATCGCTGCAGTCTGACAGGAACAGCGAGCGCTGTATGAGGTTTCTAGCAACGTATTCCAATGCCTTTTTAGTTCTCTCTCTCCCTCTCTCGCTCACACACGCATATGTAGTTTACAGGGACTCTCCATAAACGTAACGGTATTGTATATCCCCATACACTACCTCTATCCTCACGGAAAATGCATGTTTAAAATTTCTATTAAACACCATATAGTATTTTTTTTAAAGCCATTTGGTTTACGAGGGCACAGTAATTGTCCTCACAAACCATGTTTACATTGTAATACCTATTTCAGATATTTATAAACCATATACAAGAGCCCACACATAGGGTAACCAAACGTCCCGGTTTCCTATTGCTGAAAAATAACCTGTACTTGTAGGAAACAGTCAAGGCTCGTATCAATATTTTATATGCAGTTATGAGAGAGGGAGAGCAGTTATATTAGGCGCACTCCACTTGAAGCAGCGCTGCACAGAATGATCACCTGTATGACATCAAAGTACCGCGAGAGCAATTCAAATGCATTGGATATGTGTGCTCTCTTATCGCTCTCGCGGTAATGTCATACAGTGATCCTTCTGTGCGTGCAGCGCTGCTTCAAGTCGAACGCGTCTATCAACTTTGTGCGATTGCCTCTGGAATTCGCAGGTTGTAAAATCGTGTCGTATATCATCTCGTCCGTACGATTTTTCAGATAAACTGACTTGTGCCGTGTGTGTGGACATACGATCTTCCGACCATCCGAATTCGCACCGTGTACGCCCGCCTTTAGGAAAGTGAGTCGTTCAATGAGGAAAGTGAGTCGTTCACTGCGAGAGGAAAGTGACTCTCCGGCTGTGCAAAGTGAGTCGCCGGCTGCGTGATGAAAGTGAATCGTTCGCTGAGGAAAGTGAGTCGTTCGCTGCGTGACTCGTGAGGAAAGTGAATCATTCGATGAGGAAAGTGAGTCGTTCACTGCGAGAGGAAAGTGACTCTCCGGCTGCACAAAGTGAGTCGCCGGCTGCATGAAGAAAGTAAATCGTTCGCTGAGGAAAGTGAGTCGTTCGCTGAGTGACTCGTGAGGAAAGTGTATCGTTCGATGAGGAAAATGAGTCGTTCGCTGCGATAGGAAAGTGACTCTCTGGCTGCGGAAAGTGAGTTTCCTGCTGTGCAAAGTGGGTCGCCGGCTGCGCAAAGTGAGTCGCCGGCTGCGTGAGGTAAGTGAGTCGTTCGCTGAGGAAAGTGAGTCGTTCGCTGCGTGACTCGTGAGGAAAGTGAATCATTCGATGAGGAAAGTGAGTCGTTCACTGCGAGAGGAAAGTGACTCTCCGGCTGCACAAAGTGATTCGCCGGCTGCATGAAGAAAGTAAATCGTTCGCTGAGGAAAGTGAGTCGTTCGCTGAGTGACTCGTGAGGAAAGTGTATCGTTCGATGAGGAAAATGAGTCGTTCGCTGCGAGAGGAAAGTGACTCTCTGGCTGCGGAAAGTGAGTTTCCTGCTGTGCAAAGTGGGTCGCCGGCTGCGCAAAGTGAGTCGCCGGCTGCGTGAGGTAAGTGAGTCGTTCGCTGAGGAAAGTGAGTCGTTCGCTGTGTGAGGAAAGTGAATCGTTCGCTGAGGAAAGTGAGTCGTTCGCTGGGCGAGGAAAGTGAATCATTCACTGAGGAAAGTGAGTCATTCGCTGCGTGAGGAAAGGGAGTTGTTCGCTGAGGAAAGTGAGTCGTTCGCTGATTGGCTCATAAGTAAACAATCCCCCACGTGGGGTGCATTCTTGTCATTGGCTAAAACAAGGGAGATGTCTGTTGGGTGCAGATCATTCCCTGTTTAAAAAAAGGCATTTGTGTGTCGAGCCAAGTCAGGGGAGTCTCAAAATTCACACACAAATGCAGTGAAGATCACAGACCGCAAGCAGTTTGTAAACCAAGATATATGTGTATGTGCATCAGAAATACATTTCTGAATCTTGTCCTGTGCATTTGTGAATCTTGAATGCATTTGTAAATGTTTTTTGCATTTCTGAATTGTGTGTGTATTTCTGAATTGTGTGTGTTTTTCTGAATTTTGTATGCATTTGTGAATCTTCTGTGCTTTCAAAATTTTGTGTGTGCATTTGTAAATGTTGTGCGCATTCGTGTATCCTGTGTGTGCATTTATGAATTATGTGTGTGCGTGTATGAATCCTATGTGTGCATATGTGAATGTAGTTTATTGAGACTCTTTTGGCTCCATACACATCTGCAGAACACAGTGTACAGTAGGTACAGCAGTGGCCAAAGGTCATGTCATGTCTACTAAAAATGACATTTTAAAACTTTATTAAGTTTTAAACTGGTTACAAAATTCAGTGTTTTTTCTTGGAGTCAATCATTTTATTAATGATAATACAATGAAACATGCCATTTTGCGGACATAGATTTTGGCAAAGCTGAAAGAAAGAGAGACAAGAGAGAACCAGCAAAAATATTATTAACTGATTATGCTTTAGTTTTTTTTTTTCCTCATATTGAAATATATGACATATATGTTGATGGTTCATTCCAGCTTGCTGTCAGGGGTGCACTACTGAGTGGAGCGTGGAGCAGGGAACGGAGGGAGACGAAGAGTACATCAATCCAGAGAAGTTCATTTATAACAAGGAAAACTCACGGAGCACATTTAGAAATGAACAATACAAGACGCTAAACTGAACACAGGGAAAACTATTTATACAGGACAGGGTAATGGGAAGACACACTTGGGTCAATGGAGACACAGGAAACACCTGGGATTAAATCAATGACGCAGGAGACAGAATCACAAAGCAAAAAACATAGACAAAACATAGAACAGAGTCTGACACTTGCAGAGATGAAAAACAAACAAACAAACAAATAAACAAACAGACCAATCCCCTCCAGACATCACTTTTGGCCACTAGTGTAAATGAAGATGCTTTTACTTTAATATTTAATGTCACACTAAAATGAATGCTGTTGGGTATTTGAGCTTCACATTTATTTTATTACTAAGTTCACACTTGAATTGATTTAAGGGTAATAAATAAATAAATAAATAAAAAAATAGAAAATTATCTCTGACTAATCTAACAACTAGTTTGTTACATTATATCAGAACAGAAACAAGTGAAGGCATAAAAACACATTTCAAACTCACCATCCAGACGCCAGAAACACAAACAGAACAAAACTAATTTGATTGCCATTTCCCTCATCAGTTCACTGAAAAGCTGACAATATTATCCTTTAGAATGTCTTAAATGTGAGTGAACTGTGATATTTATCTGGTTGTGTGCAAATCCTCCCCTAACCTTCATCTCAGTTTACTTTCAGGCATCCATCCTCTATTACATCCCAGAAAATAAACAAAGTTTTGCTGATCTTGTGTTTTCAAGCTCAAAAGGAACAGGCAAAGTTCAGACGGTCAGCAAACAGCATTTCAGTAATTTGGGGCACAATGAGGATTTTCTGCGGGCAACCCGCTGTGGGCTAGCTCACAAATAAACACCTGGGGACCTTTGTAGATAAAAAATATAATAATAATAAAAAAAAAAAAGCAAACAAACATTTTATCCGCATGCAAATGTTGTACTAAAATTCAATTTCTGTGACAGTGACAGAAAAAATTAAAACAATAAATGTTCCATAACAAAATAATAATATGTGTATATTTATTATGTATCTATAAATACACACACACAAATGTTTATATTTAAGAAAAATATGTTATGTTTTTTATTAAATATATTTATATGTAATATAAATAAATACTTGTATTTATATAAACATAAATATACACAGTACACACGTTTTAATATTGGGTGTGATTAATGGGGATTAATCGTCTGACAAAACTAATATATAGTGACTGCTGTCAGACTATTAATCGCCATTAATCGCATCCAAAAAAAAGTTTTTTTAAACACATATATATATATATAAGCACAATACACAGTACACACGTTTTAATATCGGGTGTGTTTAATGGGGATTAACACACACACACACACACACACACACACACACAATATGTATATATTTATACATAAATACATATTTATTATTTGTATATTATTTGCATGTATATACATTTATATATATATATATATATATATATATATATATATATATATATATATATATATATATATATATATATATCTTATATCATATAAAAATATTTAATATATAAACATAACGTTTGTACATGCATATGTATAGAGTCCTTACCAGGTCAAGAAAATATGATCATATTACCCCCTATTTTTACAGTCTCTGCTCTGGCTACCTATTAAGTTCCGTATCAGTTACAAATTATCATTACTTACCTAGAAGGCCCTAAATGGTTTAGCTCCTGCGTACCTAACTAGCCTTCTACCACGCTACAACCCATCACGCACCCTAAGGTCACAAAACGCTGGACTTTTGGTCGTTCCTAGGATAGCAAAGTCCACTAAAGGAGGTAGAGCTTTCTCACATTTGGCTCCCAAACTCTGGAATAGCCTTCCTGATAATGTTCGGGGTTCAGACACACTCTCTCTGTTTAAATCTAGATTAAAAACACATCTCTTTCACCAAGCATTCGAATAATGTATCTTTTTAATTGTGAGTGTAGTTGCATCTGATCAAATGCGCATTCTTATTCTATAGCTTGGGTTAAACGAATCAATTTTACTTTGTTGGATCAGCAGCTATGCTAATGATGTCTCTGTTTGTTTATCTGTTTCTGCTGGGATCTTCATCCCGTGGTAACTAGGATTTACACAAGCTCCAGTCTGGATCCAGAACACCTGAGAAGAGATGATGCTGACCCTCAGAGGACCCCAGATGATGCTAACCTTGAATCAACAAACAGAACTAACTATTATTGCCACACTGTTAAAAATTCCTGTAAAAAAAACGGAAAATTTTCGACAGTAACATACTGTTTTTCATTAAAACAGTGCATTCTGGGTAATATTCATCATTTTCGAGAAGGTAGCCTGCTGCTATATATCGTAAATTAACAATGTTCAAAGTCGACACTCAGCGGCTGTGTTTCAAATCACACCCTACACCCTCATTCACTATTCCTTACATGAGTTAACTAATATAGTCCACCTGACAGAGAGAATGAAAACTAATGAGTGAATTCAGACACTGATCAACAGCTGCTGTTAACCATTAGAATCACTGAAGAATAAAGAAACAAGACACACACAAGAGTGGGCTGTGGGCTCACCACCTGCAGGAGGGAGCGTAAGGGGCCGGTGCATAGTGGATCGGGCGACAGTCGTAGGCGAGACCCCCGACGACCCGATCTCTGGACACGGAATCTGGCTTTAGGGACGTGGAATGTCACCTCGTTGGCGGGGAAGGAGCCTGAGCTTGTGCGGGAGGTCGAGAGGTACCGACTAGAGATAGTCGGGCTCACCTCAACGCACAGCTTGGGCTCTGGAACCACACTTCTTGAGAGAGGCTGGACTCTCTACCACTCTGGAGTTGCCCATGGTGAGAGGCGGAGGGCTGGAGTGGGTTTGCTAATAGCCCCCCAGCTCAGTCGCCATGTGTTGGAGTTTACCCCGGTGAACGAGAGGGTCGCTTCCCTGCGCCTTCGAGTCAGGGATAGGTCTCTCACTGTCGTTTGTGCCTACGGGCCGAACGGCAGTGCAGACTACCCAGCCTTCTTGGAGTCTCTGGGAGGGGTGCTGGAAAGTGCTCCGACTGGAGACTCTGTCGTTCTACTGGGGGACTTCAACGCACACGTGGGCAGTGACAGTGACACCTGGAGGGGCGTGATTGGGAGGAACGGCCCCCCTGACCTGAACCCGAGCGGTGTTCTGTTATTGGATTTCTGTGCTAACCACGGTTTGTCCATAACGAACACCATGTTCAAGCATAAGGGTGTCCATCAGTGCACGTGGCACCAGGACACCCTTGGCCGGAGGTCGATGATCGACTTTGTGGTCGTGTCATCAGACCTTCGGCCATATGTCTTGGACACTCGGGTGAAGAGAGGGGCGGAGCTGTCAACTGATCACCACCTGGTGGTGAGTTGGATCCGATGGCGGGGGAGGAAGCTGGACAGACTCAGCAGACCCAAACGTACTGTGAGGGTCTGTTGGGAATGTTTGGCCGAGCCCCCTGTCAGAGAGATCTTCAACTCCCACCTCCGGCAGAGCTTCGACCGGATCCCGAGGGAGTCTGGAGATATTGAGTCCGAGTGGACCATGTTCTCCACCTCCATTGTCGCTGCGGCTGCTCGGAGCTGTGGCCGTAAGGTCTCCGGTGCCTGTCGAGGCGGCAATCCCCGAACCCGGTGGTGGACACCGGAAGTAAGGGATGCTGTCAAGCTGAAGAAGGAGTCCTATCGTGCCTGGATGGCTTGTGGGACTCCGGAGGCAGCTGACAGGTACCGGCAGGCCAAGGGGACTGCAGCCCGGGTAGTCGTGGAGGCAAAAACTCGGGCCTGGGAGGAGTTCGGTGAGGCCATGGAGAAAGACTATCGGTTGGCCTCAAAGAGATTCTGGCAAACTGTTCGACGCCTCAGGAGGGGGAAGCAGTGCCCTACCAACACTGTTTACAGTAGAGATGGGCACCTGTTGACCTCAACTGGGGATATCGTCGTGCTGTGGAAGGAATACTTCGAGGATCTTCTCAATCCCACCGACTTGTGTTCCGTTGAGGAAGCAGTGGCTGGGGACTCGGAGGGGCACTCGTCCATCACCCGGGCTGAAGTCATTGAGGTAGTTAAAAAGCTCCTCGGTGGCAGGGCACCGGGGGTGGACGAGATCCGCCCCGAGTACCTCAAGTCTCTGGATGTTGTGGGGCTGTCTTGGCTGGCACGCCTCTGCAACATCGCATGGCGGTTGGGGACAGTACCTCTGGACTGGCAGACCGGGGTGGTGGTCCCTCTTTTCAAGAAGGGGGACCGGAGAGTGTGTTCCAACTATAGGGGGATCACACTTCTCAGCCTCCCTGGGAAAGTCTATGCCAGGGTACTGGAGAGGAGAATTCGGCCGATAGTGGAACCTCGGATTCAGGAGGAACAGTGTGGTTTTCGTCCCGGTCGTGGAACACTGGACCAGCTCTATACCCTTTCCAGGGTGCTGGAGGGTTCATGGGAGTTTGCCCATCCAGTCCACATGTGTTTTGTGGACTTGGAGAAGGCATTCGACCGTGTTCCTCGCGACATCCTGTGGAGGGTGCTCCGGGAGTATGGGGTCGGCGGCTCCCTACTTAGGGCTGTTCGGTCCCTGTACGACCGGAGCAAGAGCTTGGTTCGCATTGCCGGCAGTAAGTCAGACCTGTTCCCGGTGCATGTTGGACTCCGGCAGGGCTGCCCTTTGTCACCGGTTCTGTTCATAATTTTTATGGACAGAATTTCTAGGCGCAGCCAAGGGCCGGAGAGTGTCCGGTTTGGGGACCATACGATTTCGTCGCTGCTTTTTGCGGATGATGTTGTCGTGTTGGCATCCTCAGACCAGGACCTTCAGTGTGCATTGGGACGGTTTGCAGCCGAGTGTGAATCGGCTGGGATGAGAATCAGCACCTCCAAGTCCGAGGCCATGGTTCTCAGTCGGAAAAGGGTGGATTGCCCACTTCAGGTTGGTGGAGAGTTCCTGCCTCAAGTGGAGGAGTTCAGGTATCTTGGAGTCTTGTTCACGAGTGAGGGAAGGATGGAACGTGAGATTGACAGACGGATCGGTGCAGCTTCTGCAGTAATGCGGTCGCTGTACCGGTCTGTCGTGGTGAAGAAGGAGCTGAGCTGTAAGGCAAAGCTCTCGATTTACCGGTCAATCTACGTTCCTACTCTCACCTATGGTCATGAGCTGTGGGTCATGACCGAAAGGACAAGATCCCGGATACAGGCGGCCGAAATGAGCTTTCTCCGTCGGGTGGCTGGGCGCTCCCTTAGAGATAGGGTGAGAAGCTCGGTCACTCGGGAGGAGCTCAGAGTAGAGCCGTTGCCCCTCCACATCGAGAGGAGCCAGTTGAGGTGGCTCGGGCATCTATTTCGGATGCCTCCTGGACACCTTCCCAGGGAGGTGTTCCAGGCACGTCTCACCGGGAGGAGGCCCCGGGGAAGACCTAGGACACGCTGGAGGGACTATGTCTCCCGGCTGGCCTGGGAACGCCTCGGGGTCCCCCCGGAAGAGCTGGAAGAAGTGGCTAGGGAGAAGGAAGTCTGGGCGTCTCTGCTTAGACTGTTGCCCCCGCGACCCGGCCCCGGATAAGCGGAAGATGATGGATGGATGGATGGATGGACACACACAAGAACTGCAACTGACTTCAGCCACAGCTTAAAACGCAATCAACCGAAGATGTATACAATCAACAAACAGATTTACCAACTTCACTCATTACTAACCAGACTGACTTTATTTCTATCAGATCAGAGATCAGAGATCAAAAGATCTTACTGAGTATTACAGAGATGTAGATGATAATGTTAGTTTTGTTTGATGTCACCATTGTGGAGATCAGTGTTTGCTTTAGTTGGCCTCCTGACCCTTGACTTTTGTACTGTACATTTTGTATCATTGCTATATTTGTATCTTAATGGTACATCTGTAACAGCAATATACATTTTAATTGTCATGGTATTATGGCTGTTTCTGTCAAGCATGATCTACTAGACTGACTTAAAGTGTTGCTATAGCAATCAAATATTAATATGGTTTTGAAATATAGAGAGAATTAAAAGTTTGTTGTTTCTTAAACTTTATAAGATTGAACAGTAGGTAATAACCAGACAATATGGATTTAACGACAGTTTGAGTATTTTGCTGTAGTATCAATATTAAAATAATAGAAATAATATTGTTTGTTCTCGTCAATCTATAACCAACAATACCAGATTTTTTTTCCCTCTGTTGACATTTTTTTTGTTTTTTTGCTATAGCAAGTTCCAAAGATGCATTGTTACAGCATGTAAAAAAAACAACAAAAAAACGTAGTTGTTGAAATGTCACGTTCAAGAGCCCAACTAAAGTAAACACTGATCTCCATCATGGTAGTGGAAAAAAAAACACCTAAACCTATTTAACTCTCAATAAGATCTTCTGTAGACATCTGACAGAAATAAAGTCAGTCCGGTTAGTAATGTGAATATGGTGAAGCTGTTTTAGGAGTTGTTTAATCAGATCTTGAGAGATTTGATGTATTCTTTTATTTCAATTGATTTACTCTAAGGCAGTGGCTGAAGTCATTTGTAGTTCTTGTGTTTCTCTTACCCCTGCTGCCAGTAAATAACTGTTTTTCTACAGTTTGTTGCCGTAAATTAATGGTTGCCAGCAAAAAAAGTGTTTTTCTACAGTTTGTTGCCGTTAAGTCAAGGAAAAACAGTAATATACTGTAAAATGTAAATGTCAGATTTACCAAATGATAAATAAATATAATTTAAATAAAATATTTGTGAACATCCATAAAAAAAAAATGTATGCAAAGTCATACACTGATAATGAGAGTAAATACTGAACTTGACTGTATTAATGTGTGTTTGCACAAGAGAGATCTGTTAGTTTAATGTAGTTTTGTTGTTCACCATTGTGCTGGAGAGTAGAGCCTGTGCTTCACCCAATGATGAGCTATAAATTCTGATCTTCTGCTGCTTTATATAAAGGCAGTAAATGTGGAGTCGCTGATTCAGTGATGATCTCTGTGTTAAGTACTTCAGCACATACATGTGTGCTATAGCTCACAATGAACTGCAGTGATTTGAGTGAAAGTCATGTATTTAGTAACTTTACTACTACACATTGAGTGTTTGCAGTTTTACATTAAGAAGTATTCCTTTTCAGTGGACTTAAATTAAATAAGTTCATAGTACCAACATTGTTGGAATGCTAGAATTTACAGTAAAATACTATAAAAAAATTAAGAGTGGTAAATTAATGGTTGAAAGCTGTAAATTAACAGTACTTTACTGGCACCCCTGCTGCCAAGGAAATTACTGTTATTTAACGGCACAATTTTTTACAGTGCACAAGTGTGACTGCATCATATAATAATTATTAATTATTAATAATATTAATAATGTTCATCGTCTGGCTGACTATGTCTTGTATGAATTTTCCTGAAAAATCCTGTCAGATGCACACAAACTGACAGTAACCACTTATAAGCTACTACTAAATATTGCAGAAACTAAATTTTCTGTAAAGTTGCTTTGTAATGATTTGTATTGTAAAAAGCGCTATACATAAACTTAAATTGAATTAAATTGCCTAATATGCATGTCTGTCTAATATGTCAGCCCTTTGAATAACAACAGATTTATCTTTACGAAGGGCTTCCAATTAATGTAAGATTATGAAAAAGTTTAACTGATGTTTATATAACAATTCAAATTCACCTTCGACATGACTACAACAGGTAAGAGAAGCATTCCCATTAAGGGGAGGAATACAGTAAATGTAGACATACTCTTAAACATGGGCATCTCCCTTGGCAGGAATCGTAGATCAGACCGGAAGGGGCACTCAAAGGGACCTCAAAGGGGCAGGGGCTCAAAAGTTTTTAATTGGGCATGTTTTGTTTTGAAAGCCGGTTGTGCCCCTCCCTTTGCCCAAAATGGGTTGCCTGTGGATGAGTATCCAAAACATAGCCTGAACCTAGATAACTCCCACTTCCCCGTCTAGTTGTAAAATGAACTTGAAGTGAGGAGATGGGGTGGAGGAGGGATGCTGATAAACCGTCGATGGATAGAGGTAAGTCAGCGGTATGTATACTGTGGTATTGATTACTTGATTGTTGTCCACCGGTGTTGATTAGACTAGGTATCTGACACGCTCCTCCCGAACCTTGTTAATAAAACATCATATATTGGTAACAGGCAAAATATTTGAAAATGTTCCCTACCTTCACTGTATCACAGTGGCAACAAGGACTCGGTATGATTTCAGAAACAACACATTCCAGCAGCAGATCAAACCATAAAACAAATAAAATTAATAATATTTTAGTCAACCAGTTTCATAATTTTACCTCCATTATCTATTTTTAGTTATCATTCAAATCCATAATCTAAATAAAAAATCAATTACATACCTGAATTAAAAATAATGTATTACTGTACATGGTACCAGAACAGAAACAACTGAAGTTGTAAAAATATAAAAAACTCACCGACCAGATATCAAAAAAAAAAAAAAAAAAAACAGAACCAAAATTTCTGAAACATTTTCAAAGGTTTCAGTCTACAAATACAAAAAAGACAAGGCCATCAAAGAAATGGCTGATGCACTGATGTGAAGCTTCTCTGTGGTGCAATGAAGTGACCAACATCTAAGGCCTGGTTCACACGGGACGATTTTAAAATTGTCGGCCGATTTTCCAAACCTGAGAGACCCCACACACGGCAATAAAAAATCACGGGTCTAACAGTTTTGGTCGTTCAGTGTGTGGTGTGCAGCCACACGGCAAAATCAACACATCACACACGAACCGATTTGACTCCCGAGCATTCCCAGGTCAGACAGGAAATCTCGCAAAATCCCTCGAGATCAAACGTGACTTCAGAGTAAACAATCAAGGTGGACGAAGAGGATGCAGTGGCCATAGTTTGTGCTTTGTTTTTAACGAAAAAAAAAACATAAGAAAAACAAGAAAAGGTGATGGTCAAAGAGGTGGAGACAACGCGAGCATGGACTATACTTGCTACATCATGATATAGGTAAGTTGTTTTAATTAATTTATTTATTTTTTATAAGTTGTTGTTTTATCTCATAGAAATGTTGTTACGTACTACACAGATTAATAACCGTCGAAATAAACGTTCATATATTCGTTTCCATGTACTCTGGTGGACTGCAGTTTTGGATGTAGTTATGCCCATCGACTTTATTTCTATTTGTTATATTATATACGCCGGTTGTTTTGATTTTGTTTCCCGGTACTTCCTCATCGCCTCGTCACCTCGCTTTCTGATTGGCTACAAGCCACAGTCCACAGGCTGCATGTTTGTTTGTCCTCGGAGGACACCACACACGAGAAGAAATCGGGCCAAATAAATCCAATATGTTGGATATCTCCG
Organism: Carassius auratus; assembly: GCF_003368295.1. NCBI lineage: Eukaryota > Metazoa > Chordata > Actinopteri > Cypriniformes > Cyprinidae > Carassius > Carassius auratus. Next base: position 270,753 of record NC_039264.1, on the reverse strand, counting down.
ATTTGAGATCGGAGCGGTCCCGACGTTCTTTCGAGCAGAGGAGTGCAGTCTTAACACACCACGCACGGCAGGAATATTTTATCAGATTATTTTACGATAATCGGAGCATCCTAAGATTGTCGGAAGGGGTGAATCGATGCTAAAATCGGCCTAATTATCCTGCCATGTGAACCAGACTAAAGATAACCAGTATTGTGGTTTACCAATACTGCCCACCCCTTTTTTTAAAGACACAATGAAACAGAAGTAGCATTTTTTTCTGTACTGTCACGTCTATCCAAGTGAAAAGACATCTGAAATGAGAGAGCGGTACTTGGTTTCGTCCTTCGGGAATTGATTGGATCGTTGGAAGTTGGGGCGTTGGTTACAAATTTAAGGCAGATCGGAATGCCAATTTACAGTTAGTTTTGAGAGGATTTCTCTCCACTGGATTCACCATCAACACCCTAACATGAAGAATTTTTGTATTTATTGAGGAAGATGATGACAAGGATGATCAACAGCGCAACACATACCTAAGAGCATGCAAGAGAAAGAGACACTGCCTGAATAACATGAAAAAAAACAATAGTTTGTGATGTCCTAAGAGTAATGTTGTGGTTATATTCTAATATCGTTTCAACTTTTAAGGGTAGTGTACTTCCCCATGGCTTGCATCAGCACTAGTCGATGCATTGATTACTCTAAAGTGAAGCATCAGCTTCAGTTTTTCCACCAGAGTTCAATTTACCCCTCACACCACTAGCTCCACCCTTGTGCCATAGCTCGTGATCCGAAGAGTTTTGAGGGCGAGGTTAACGTTTTTGATTAAATATTACTAGGGCACATGAATATGTAAAAAAATTATAATAATGAAGTTACACTGATAAATTATTTATAATAAACACTATAGTATTCCATTAAAAACATAAGAGTTTAAAAAAAATTTTGAATGGTGACTTAATGCATGTTGTATGTATACAGTACTTAAGCATTTTTAAATGATCAGATAAAAACTTGAACTTGAGTTGAAGACAGGTGTGAATACAGCCTCAGTTTTGTTGTTTGAACCGAGTAACAGACGCAGGTACACAAGCAACTTCAATCTCTCTCTCTCAAAATCTCCATATTTAAGGGGGAATAAAGTTATGTAGTTTGCATTACTGGATATAGCTGTCGTCATTTAACATTTAATTCATAAAACAGTTGACCAATATTAAATGATTTGCAGCTACATCTTTCCTTGCTCTCTTTCAACGATCCCACACGGCAGTTCGTGGTGGAGGTCGACGCATGAAAGCAGTGTTGTCCCAATCTGCTGCTTCAGACGATAAGGTCCACCCTTGCACGTTTTTCTCTCATCGATTATCTCCTGCCGAACATAATTATGACATTGGCAATAGAGAGTTGTTGGCGGTCAAATTAGCGTTGGAGGAGTGGCGCCACTGGTTAGAGGGTTCAGGGGTTCCCTTTATTGTTTGGACCGATCATAAGAATTTAGAGTACATTTGAACTGCTAAAAGACTCAATTCCAGGCAGGCTCAGTTTTTCGGCCGTTTTGATTTTACCCTATCGTACCGCCCGGGTTCCAAAAATGTTAAACCCGATTCTTTGTCACGTCTTTTTGATCCCTCCGCCCGTCCCATTACTCCTGAGTGTATTTTGCCTGAGAGATTAGTAGTCTCAGCACTCGTATGGGAGGTCAAGTCGAAGGTCAAGACGGCCTTAGAAGGGGAAACGCCTCCGTCCGGTTGCCCACCGAACCGCTTATTTGTGCCGGAGGAGTTAAGGTCCGAAGTTGTCCGGTGGGGTCATTGTACCAACATGGCTTGTCATCCAGGGATAAGTAGAACTAATGGGTTGGTTAGACAACGATTCTGGTGGCCACGTATGGCTCGCGACGTCCGCGATTTTGTTTTGGCTTGTTCAGTTTGTGCCAGTGGTAAGTCATCTAACCGACCTCCTGATGGGCTCCTTCAACCGCTGTCTGTCCCTTCGAGACCCTGGTCACATATCGCTCTAGATTTTGTTACCGCCCTCCCACCCTCTAATGGCATGACAGTCGTTTTGACTGTAGTGGACCGGTTCTCGAAGGCGGCACATTTCATTCCCTTGCTCAAATTACCGACAGCCAAGGAGACAGCGGTTACTGTTTTAGATCACGTCTTTCGGCTCCATGGCCTTCCGGTAGACGTGGTTTCAGACAGGGGATCCCAGTTCATATCCAAATTTTGGAAAGAGTTTTGCAAGTTATTAGGAGCGTCAGTTAGCTTGTCGTCGGGTTATCATCCCCAAAGCAACGGACAATCTGAGCGAGCCAACCAAGATTTAGAAAGGATGTTGAGATGTTTGGTCTCCAAGAATCCTTCTTCCTGGAGTCAACAACTCTCTATGGTGGAGTACGCCCACAATTCGTTGCCAGTGTCAGCTACGGGCCTCTCTCCGTTTCAGTGTAGTGTAAGGTTCCAGCTACCAGCGTTTCCCAGTCTGGAATCTGAAGTCGCGGTCCCCTCTGCTCACGCGTTTGTCCAGAGGTGCCACCGCACCTGGACCAGAGCCCGTGAGACTCTGCTCCGGGTGAAGGAGCGCACTAATGCCAAGGCCGATCGCCACCGGTCAAAGCCTCCCGTCTACGTCGTGGGTCAAAAAGTGTGGCTTTCTACCAGTAACATTCCATTGCAATCCGTTTGTAATAAACTAGCTCCCAAATTTATTGGCCCGTTCACTATCACCAAGATCATTAGTCCGGTGACAGTCCACCTCAAACTACCTCCTACGTACAAGAGGATACACCCCACCTTTCATGTGTCCAAAATTAAACCCGTGTTTTCTGCACGTATTAATCCGCCTACTCCGGTTCCCCCGCCGCCGCGTCTCGTAGATGGGGAACCGACATATTCGGTTAATCGTATTCTGGACTCGAGACGGAGGGGACGAGGATTCCAGTATCTGGTGGACTGGGAAGGTTACGGTCCAGAGGAGAGGAGTTGGGTACCTGCTAGGGACATATTGGATCACTCCCTTATTGATTAATTCAATCAGCAGGTAGGCCCTTCTGGGAACTCCAGGAGTAGTTCTTGGGGGGGGGGGTTTACTGTCACGGTTGGTAAACCGTGATCTCGGGTTGTTTACACTTTGTGGTGAATCCTGCGTGTTCTGCCTCTGCACTGATTAGTTGTGGGCGTCTCCGTTAATTGTATCAGCAACAGCTGCCACTCATTACTCATCTCCTATATTATGGCTTGTCTCACGTCTTGTGTTTGTGAGATCGTTGTTTCATGTCGTTGTGTTTACCCCCGTCTGGCTTCTGTGTAGTTTGCATTTGGATGTCTGTGTTTCCCCAGAACCTCATCCACTCTCCGCCACGATCACTCAGCCACGGACACTTACCTTTGGCTCTGTTACCCGCAGTTCCTGTGCCACTCTCTCCTGCTGCCTCACGCCGTCAACACCCGGACTCCTCACCTGCACTCCATTACCGTCTGGACTTCTCACCGCCTTAATCATCCCTCTGGAGTGTTCCCGTATCATCGTCTTTGTGTGTCTTTGTACAATATCTCATCATCTCATTAAACTTTGTTAACTCGCTATTGTTTCCAGACTGTCCATTCACCAGCCGTCACACTACATTATTCAGTACAATCATACAATTTGTAATTTTTTAGATGTATATGTGATTTGCTTCAGAAAGTCTTGCAGAGTTACAAAAATAAAAATTTAGTAGTAATAAAAACGACATTTCATCTATATAAGAATAATAATAATGTAAACATTTACGTATAATGAAATGTTTTAATCATGTAAAACTTTATATGCACTGCTTACCTTAGTTTTCCTCAAGGAGGTGCTCGACATAACAAATGTAATAAATTATGGAAAGACTCTTGAACCTCAGAGCGAGAACAGTTTACTGGTAAAGACGAAAATACAGATGACAAATGGACAGAAAAGTGAGATCTGTGTGTCTAATCTGACAGATAAATAGACAAAGCCTTCAGAGGTGGAGAGTCCAGGGGTCAGAAAGTAAAAGTCCTGCCACATTTTTGCTCCACCCATGAACTCAGCAGCTGATTTCACCAGAGGAGGAAACAAGTCATTCCTTCCAAGTCACAAACTAGTCTCAACTCAAATCCCAAGTCCTCAAAGAGTTAAGGTCAATGAGATAATTAAGAGACTAATTAAATGATGATTGTGCATTGGTGATGAACACCTGCTGTTATTGTGCGTTACAGAGGATCAGATGCTGATGTTTTATTGGTTAAAATTATGCCACCATCATGGAGATCAGTGTTTGCTTCAGTTGGGCTCTTGACCTTTGGTTTCTTATGTTAGATATTTCTCTGTAAAAGTACATGTGCGGTTATAAAACAGTGTGATCAGTGCTGTGCAGAAAACCGTTACTAGCCGGTTTTACATGATGAAGTAATTATTAGGCATCAGCCTGTTTATTTCCAAAACGATTTTATGTATTTATTATTAACAAATGTTCAGTTTTTAAATAACCTACCTTGTGGAACCGTTGGTTTAATCACTATAATGAATACATTTCCTAATGTATGTAATAAATATACATTTTTCGAAATCTTTTCCTAATAAGACGCACAGACCTCATGACCCAGCATATGAATCTCAACAATGGTGACAATCAACAAAACGCTTCAAGCTGAAGTGCATGCTGGGTAACACCATAGTAAAAACTCTGATTATGCACTGTAGCATGAATAATTATTGTAACCACTGTTGAGGATCATATGATAAGTGCTCATGTCTAAAAACCCGAGCCTGTACAATTTTTTCCCCCAATATTTAAGCATTACAATAATTTTTGTTTAATAGGACTTTTTTTGTAGTTCAGTAATTGCTGAACATAATTTAACAAACCAAAGAGAGACACCTTCATGAAGTTAATTAAAATGTTTTAGATGATAAAAGGGCAATTACATTTTTTTACTTCAAGCTTTTAATTCAGCAATGTGTTAATGTTTACTACGTAACACAACCGCAAGCGTTTAAAAGCAAATTACTTTGAATTATTAAAAGGGTCAAGAGCCCAACTAAAGCAAACACTGATCTCCATGATGGTGGCATAATTTTAACCAATAAAACATCAGCATCTGATCCTCTGTAACGCACAATAACAGCAGGTGTTCATCACCAATGCACAATCATCATTTAAATAGTCTCTTAATTATCTCATTGACTTTAACTCTTTGAGGACTTGGGATTTGAGTTGAGACTGGTTTGTGACTTGGAAGGAATGACTTGTTTCCTCCTCTGGTGAAATCAGCTGCTGAGTTCATGGGTGGAGCAAAAATGTGGCAGGACTTTTACTTTCTGACCCCTGGACTCTCCACCTCTGAAAGCCTTCAAACTGAATGTGTACAATAATAACAATGCAAGAGAGGAATATTTGAAATCAAATATAAAAAATTACTGAATGCTAGCATCTTTGGTAATCTTCAGTATTGACCATGACAAACATTTGCATTTGATACTTGATCATACATGAGCTTGATCTGCTCTCTACTTTCCATAGACAGAAACACTGAGAGCTTTTAATAACTGAATTATCGGTCCTTTCTCTATCAGGAATACATAACGTCCAGCATGTTGAGTTGTGATGTTTGTGATGGTCAGAGATCCAGTTTGATAGTCCAGCTTCAGTTTGTTTCTGAATCTCCCATCAAGAACATCATCATATACAGTAATGTTGTTTACCCATGGGTTGATTCCAGCTATTAAAGCAATTTCATTCATATACAACCACAAAAACATTTCACCCGCTGTTATTTCAGTACGACCAGAGTTTATAGTGAGTGAATCTCCCTCCTTCACTGATATCTCATCTGGATCAAACACACACGGAGAACAAACAGAAAATGGGTAGTCACAGAGTAATACAATTTAAATCCTTCATGTTTGTTTACTTTAGTAATTAGTTTGAAATGTAATCTCCAAAAGAATAATAATATAAAATAACAGAACAGACCAGTGCTTTAAGTGGCCCAAAAGAGGTGCCAGTACTCTATTATAGCCCATTTTTTTTTTTTTGATGACTCCCCTCATCCCCCGAGGTAACAACAACTATATTGAAGGGGTTTTATATACAGCAGTCAACAGACGACCTTATAAAAATAATAAATCCATTAATTAGTTTGTGGATTTGCTTGAGCTAGAAAGAGCTACTGAACATAAATAAAATGTGCAAAAGGCAGTGGTGGACGAAGTACACAAATCAAGTACATGAGTAAAAGTGCAGATACGTATAATAAAATATTACTCCAGTAATAGTAAAAGTAGCCTACTCCTTTTTAAATTATACCTAAGTGAAAGTACAAAAGTACTAAATTTTTATGTACTTAAGTAAAAAAGTACTGAAAGATAGATGTTTGCAATTTTATATAGGCTAATTTAATTTTATATTAGCACATTTTTTTTTTTTTTTTTTTTTTTATAATCCTACTGCTCAAAATACCTGGGATTTTTTTCCAAAATAACCACTATATGGAGTCAAGATATATTTTTTTTGTTGATATGGACTACACTGATGAGAGTAATGTTAACTGTGAAGCTTACACTGTGATGTACCTGAGAGAAAACAGAGATGACCATCTGATTTTCACCAGTAAGAACAAAGTATTTTAAAGTTTGTTGTTTTACAGAACAACAGTTATATATGACATGATAATGAGGCCTGAAGATTTTAAGGAAAATATAATTATATTTTCATAATGATTTTTTCCTTCTCAAACCTTGTCTGGGGTGTAAAAACACCACTGGCCAAACGGGGTGCATCTCTTCCCCTCTTTGATAATTACTAGTTACCATGTTTATGAACATCACATCCTTTATTTTGTCCTTTATTGGGTGTAATCTATATATATATATATATATATATATATATAGGTGGTTGAATAAAAATATTTGGACATTATTTATAAAAATTACCTCAAGTTAGCACCAGCAAGCTTGTTAGCTAGACATTTAGCATCAGCTACAATATTTACTTATTTTCAGTACTGTTATGAATAAACATGTCTGTCTAACGTTACTCGTCTATTAATCCAAACACTATACATACGTATAACGTTACTGTTAATACACAATATAAAAACAGATGTCATGGTAGCATTTGAATAAAACTGTTAATATTATGGCAGCGGGGAATTTGGACATGCATGAGTTATTTGATTTAATCTGTGTTAGTTTAAGGTTATTTTATTTTATTTTTTAACCTAAAACACAGAGACGCTGATTGATGTGTCTGCATGTCAGCATTTCAGTGGGCTTAAACAGATCACTCTTTACAGCGGATTTAGTTCCCAAACAACTGACAATTTTGACCTAAATATGATTTTCAGTTACAATAATTAATCCTAAATTTCGACATTAATAACTTACTTTTAGCAACATCAGACGCACGCGCGCTCACAAGATCTCCCGCTTCTTACTTCTGTAGACTCGCACTTAACGGTTCATTTGAATCAGTGAGTGGTCGACTCCAGAGCAGCTGCAATCGGATCATTCTAATTCGTAAACGAATCGTTTGGTGCGATTCGCGATACGATTAAAGTTTATTTTGAAAAGACTCAGTTCGTTCATGATGAATCAGACACCGCTTCTGCGTGTCGGAGCACGTGATATATTATAGGGAGTAACGATATGTTTTATGAAATGTAGTGAAGTTAAAAGTACGATCTTATGCTTTGGAATGTAGTGAAGTAAAAGTAAAAGTTACTCAAAATAAAACTACTCCAGTAAAGTACAGATACTTGAAAAATGTACTTAAGTACAGTAACGAAGTAAAGCTACTCCGTTACTGTCCACCACTGGCAAAAGGATTTTGAAAAAATACCCTTAGAATAGGGTGACCAGATGAGATTGGCTGGGGGGGGGGGGGGTCTTATCTTCGTAGCCTATAATAAAAGATAATGAATTTCAAACCTTAACTAAACACATTTTTATTCAAAGATCAACCGTCTGTCGCTACTCTTTATTCTGCCACAAGAAACAACAACATTAAAATCATGAACTCTGTCCTCATCACATCACTGTCCTCCTCACAGCTGCAGCAACTTGCACTCTCTTCATCAAGCTTTAAAACTAAAAGGGGACAAAAAGGTCGTTGTCTTTGTGCATATAGAATAATTAGATAAATGAATATCTAAATTCGTGCCTAGCCCTCTACGGTATTTTGTTTAGAACTTTGGAAAAAGATGCTGCAGCCAATGAGCAGCCGTCGGGGCTGGTTGCAGGACGACTCAACCTCCGCGGACAGTTTTTAATGTTTATCAGACAATAACTACTCAAGATTTTGCTTTAGTATAATTTTCGGGACAATTAGGGCCAGATTCGGGATTTGGCAAAACAGTTTAGATTACGGGACTGTCCAGAATTTTTCGGGACGTCTGGTCCCCCTAACTGAAAGAGCTATGGCATTACTTATTTAGCTTGCGTCTGACCTGCAACGATATCATTCAGGCTTGGTGGGGTGTCAGCCAGCGAGTCATCTGATTCTGACCATATTGTTTTAGTACTCAGAAGCCCCCTTTCCACCGCACACGACATTCGGGCACGATTGTCGCATTTCTCCCTCTAGCGGCAGTGGCGCAGAACTTTCAAACTGGTCGTGCAGCAACCGTTACCTTGGCATATTCACCATGGTAAAATTAATAATTTTAATTGTAGGGACCCCTAAAATAAATATGCCTTTTGTTTTTAAGTATTTTTAAAATATTGAAATTTGTGCTTTTCATTTTTTTTTTTTTCACATTTCAATATCATTTCAATGTGATATAACTAAATGTTTTGTTTCTTATCCAATGAGATCGCATTGAATGTAAATGTACTATTGCTGGCCAGTGATTGTTGAGCATTATTAGTTTGCGTCATAATGTGTGTTACGTGAAGGGGAGGAGCATCACACATTGCACATGGCGGAAAGACAAACAAACGGTAATTTGACTGCTTGTGTTAGAAGTGCGTCATTTTGGAGACTTAATATATTCTGTGTAATATAAGGCCCAAAGTGTAGAGAAACGACGTGTGGTTTATTTTGTTTTTGCTATTTGAAGTGGTTTTTTTTTTATTTTTTTGTTATCTTCTTCGTGATCTTTGAGTCATAGTGCTGAGTCAAGACGTGTGATCAGGGCTTAACAGCTAGTGACATTCAAATTCATGGTCAATAACTGAGTTGAAGTTATCGGACGTTCGTGGTGGACTTCAGAATTCTTCCGGGACTGGAAAGATTGTGTAGTTCGTCATCGTGGGACGTGGATCAACTGGATTCATCGCGTGTCGGGACTGCTTGTGTGAAGCTGTTCTTATTGACCTTATGAACCTTATGTTGTGAATCGTGGGTTTTCTTAAAGTGTTTAATTGGTTTGAAAGTAATATTGTTTTATTTTACCTATTGATCTACCTGTTTCAGGAGAAAAGTGTTTAGCCTCTATCTAACAGGGTTTTGAATTTGTCAACTTATATGCTGATTGAGGACAGTGTTTTAAAGTAGAAAAAAGGAAAAAGGTAAAAAAAAATGCAAGTAAAAAAAAAAAAAAAAACATGAGAGAGACAAGGAATAGTTCTGAGACTGAACAGGTGATTTGTACCTTTTATTTACAAAAGAATAAGTAATTTACATACCACTGGGTATAAGTGTTTATTTGTCTTCATATATAAAAAAAGTGGTTCCTTGTTTTTTTTTTCCTTTTAAAGGGGATTAGTACATTAATGTAAAATAAATAAATATTTGTTATTTTTTCCCCTTAACATTGGTATTCTGGTATTTCTTTGGAGTTTGGCAAGTTAATTTATTTAACAAGGTACTAATTTCTAGTAAACTATAAATAATAATTATTTAATTTATTATTATAGTAAAGGTATTGTATAATTGGTATAGGGAAAAGATACTTACATTTTTCATTTAAAGAAAAATACCGGCCAATTCACCATTGAACTGCCGGGAATCCAGGTTTTATCTTATTTGAGAAACATTAAAATGAACCCCCAGGGTTAAGAAAAGGGTTACATAATGAACATAGTTAATGTATGAATGCATCGCCACAAATCAGGTGACCCCCAAAATAAAAACAGTAGGTTTTATGGGGATAATCAACGTAAATAATGGTTTAACAATTATTAAATAATTATTTCTGCCATAAGTATTATAAACCACCATTTTACAGAAATAGTGTTTAAAGGATGTGTTTAAAGGATAATGTTAATGTTAACAAAATATTGGTAATTCTGACCTCGCACCGATAGTTTTGATTAGAATACATCACATCCAATCGGGCTTTCGCATACGGTCTAGTCAGAGAGACAGAGAGTCGAGTGGTTATGACGCAAGATTTAGCCTATTTTTACAAAAACTGTTTCTATGGGGCCATAAACGTCTTTAAACGCCTCAGATGTAAAGTTATTCACTGTCAAAGTGACACCAAAATGAATGGGATGTCAATGGGATGCTAATGCAAGTGAAGTTCTGCTACAAGATGGCGGCACCTGGCCGACTTCAACTTCCGGTCGACTTCCTTGCCGCCTGGTTGTTCACCGTGCGCGTGTCACACACCCTCTCCGGACACGTTGAGTCGTTACTGAAAGCGCAAAAGTGACGCATACGCTTTTCACTTCAAACTTAAGGGTGTATGGGCAATGTAGTCTCTGTTCTCGGTGGGACGAATTGGGAAGCTTGCATTGTGAATGGCGCTCTGAAAATCGGCAGTGCAGGCAAAAGATTAAAACCTCTATTAAAACAGATGTCCAAATGAGCGTACCGGTAAGGTAAAAGTACGTTCTGGAGCGCACGGAGAGGTGGCGGTAATCTCAAGAGCTATATTTGGAAGTGGCAGTACTGAGTACCGGTGTGTACCGGCCCACTTAAAGCACTGGAACAGACAATAAAAGCAAAACAGTGTGTCGAAGTGGAATAATATAATATCTGGTGATGAACAAATAAAAATGATGGAACAAATATTTAACTCACCATAGACAGCGAGAAGGAACCTCTTTTTCTCATTATTGATTTCTAGTTCATAAGCTCCAGCATGTTCAGTTGTGGTGTTTGTGATGGTCAGAGATCCAGTTTGATTGTTCAGTTTCAGTCTGTTTCTGAATCTCCCATCAAGAACATCATCATATACAGTGATTCTGTTGGCCCGTTTATTGATTTCAGCTATTAAAATGTTTTCACTTCTAAACCTCCACTGAATCTCGTCGTCCATTATTTCAGTAAGATCAGAGTTTATAGTGACCGAATCTCCCTCCTTCATTGATATTTCATCTGCATTATCAAAAACAAACAGAGAACAAACAGAAACAGGGTTCATCACAGATTCAGAGTCTTATCTGATGGTTTACTGAAGAAACACTTTTGAAGTGTAAATTTGAAATGAATTATATAAACGAACAGAAATGGTGTTTGGATTAATAACTGACTGATTTTTATACTGACGCCAATTTCAAATGACTTTAAAATACAGAATGTTATTAATTTAGATATTTGATTATTATATTATTCCCTTATTCTTTGATTGTTTGTTTATTCAGGTGCATAGATGATGCGCCATAAATTTAACTCACCAATGATATTAAGAAAGAAACTCTTCTTCAAACTCTTGCTCTCCAGTTCATAAAGTCCAGCATATTCATGTCTGGTGTCTGTGATGGTCAGAGATCCAGTTTGATTGTTCAGCTTCAGTCTGTTTCTGAATCTCCCATCAAGAACATCATCATATACAGTGATTCTGTTGGCCCGTTTATTGATTTCAGCTATTAAAATGTTTTCACTTCTAAACCTCCACTGAATCACATCATCCTTCATTTCAGTAAGACCAGAGTTCAGAGTGACTGAATCTCCCGGTTTCATTAACTTCGTTTCCTGACCGAACACATCTGCAAAACACAGTGCACAGTAGGTACAGCAGTGGTCAAAAGTCATGTCATGTCTACTAAAAATGACTTTTTCAAACTTTATTAAGATTACTTAAAACTGGTTACATATTTTGTACGCAAATTCAGTGTTTTTTCTAGGAGTCAATCATTTTATTAATGATAATACAATGAAACATGCCATTTTGCGGACATAGATTTTGGCAAAGCTGCCACAGAAAGAAAGAGACAAGAGAGAACCAACAAAATATTATTATCTGATTATGCTTTAGTTTTTTTTACTTTCCTCATATTTAAAAATATGATATATTTCCTTATATGTTGATGGTTCATTCCAGCTTGCTGTCAGGGGTGCACTACTTAGTGGAGTGTGGAGCAGGGAACGGAGGGAGACGAAGAGTACATCAATCCAGAGAAGTTCATTTATAACAAGGAAAACTCACGGAGCACATTTAGAAATGAACAATACAAGACGCTAAACTGAACACAGGGAAAACTATTTATAGGACAGGGTGATGGGAAGACACACTTGGGTCAATGGAAACACAGGAAACACCTGGGATTAAATCAATGACGCAGGAGACAGAATCACAAAGCAAAACAGACAAAACATAGAACAGAGTCTGACACTTGCAGAGATGAAAAACAAACAAACAAACAAATAAACAAACAGACCAATCCCCTCCAGACATCACTTTTGGCCACTAGTGTAAATGAAGATGCTTTTACTTTAATCTTTAATGTCACTCTAAAATTAATGCTGTTGGGTATTTGAGCTTCATATTTATTTTATTTAATCACTAATAACTAAGTTCACACCTGAATTAGATTTAACAGTAAAAAAATAAATAAATAGAAAATTATCTCTGACTAATCTAACCAGTAGTTTATTACATTATATCAGAACCAAAACAAGTGAAGGAATAAAAACCCATTTCAAACTCACCATCCAGACGCCAGAAACACAAACAGAACAAAACTAATTTGATTGCCATTTCCCTCATCAGTTCACTGAAAAGCTGACAATATTATCCTTAAATATGAGAGAACTGTGATATTTATCTGGTTTTGTGCGAATCCTCCCCTAACCTTCATCTCAGTTTACTTTCAGATGTCCATCCTCTTTTACATCATAGAAAATAAACAAAGTTTTGTTGATCTTGTGTTTTCAAACTCAAAAGGAACATGCACAGTTCAGACAATCAGCAAACAGCTTGTCTGAAGCAATTAAGGTCAAAGTTTGAATCACAACCAGAGTTAAATTAGCTAAAACAAAACAAAATATGGAGTCAGGCGGGTCCCCGTCTATATCTGCCCAGCAAACAATACATTTTCCATAACAAAATTATAATATGTGTATATACTCTGTATATTTATTATGTATCTATAAATACAAACACATGAATGTTTATATTTAACCTGTTAATTGTCACCCCGGGACGCCTACGTTGACTATACTATATTACAATTAAGTCTAATCTAATCTTGACAAACTATATATCATTGGAAAGGTCTAAGACTCCCAAAAATAGATTTTACCAATATGTTTTGTTAAAAATTATGTAGGAAAAGTAATAGATTAATTTATGACAAGAGTGCACCCTCAGAAATCTACATTACAAAAGCAGCTTTGACCTTTGTTTAAAAATAAGACTTCCTCGTTGCCTTTTGTATCAGTTATGTTATGTATCACTTGAAAACATTAAATCTCAAAATTCATGCTTTAAAACCCATTTTAAAATCAGACATTGCATTACCATGTAAGTGGTACATCAAAATCATGTTACAAAATGTTTTCAGTCATGAATTATAAAAATTTAGGTTTGTATCATGCACATTCAAGTCTATCTTCAAAAATGTGAGTGACAGTTAACACGTTAAGAATTTTTTTTTTTTTATTAAATAAATACATAATATACATAAATGTTTATATTTATATATACACAAGTGCACACATATGTTTACAAAACTTTTAATTTGGATGTGATTAATGGGGATTAATCATCTGACAACACAAATTATGCTGTCAGACTATTAATCGCCAATTATTGCATCCAAAATAAAAGTTTTTGTAAACATATATACTAGCACAATACAGAATACACACACACACACACACACACACACACACATTTATTATCTGTATATACTGTATATTAGTGAAAATATTTACATGTATTTACATATTTATATATCTTATATTAAAATATTTAATATATAAACATAACATGTTTTTATTAAATATATACATGCATATGTTCGTATTATATACATTTACATTTAGCAGACACATTTATCCAAAGCGACTTACAAATGAGGACAATGGAAGCAATCAAAATCAACAAAAGAGCAGTGATATACAAGTGCTATAACAAGTAATGCTGTAACAAGGAGGCTGAGGTAGTATTAGAATCCATTTGCAGAAGTTTATTAGGGAAAAATCTTATCAACAGCGATGTTAAACCAGCCAGAGAGTCAGTACCATAATTGCAATCCGATCTTTCAATATGCACAAGGGCAGTCCAAAAGGCAGAGACGAGTAGGCAGGTGAAAAGATCAAACACAAATATCAGCCCAATCAGGCAGTAAATCCAATGGGGCAATTCAAGAAGCAAGAACATGAAAACAGGCAGACTCATACACAAACAGGCAGTCAGAATAATCAATGGAAAACGCTTGGTAAGGCAGGTAAACTGTCAATACTTCACAAAGTTGGAACACCCTGACTCTGTTAAATAGTGTCAAACAGGAAGTGAGTGTAGAAGCAGAGGGAGCAGTGAACAGTCAGTACTCAGGGGAAGGTTCCCTCTGTTGGTGTGGCATTACAGAATCCCCCTCCCTTTGAGCACCTCCTGGCACTCAGTGCGGATGTCCCCGTGGTCGTGGCACTGGTTGATCTGGTCTGGCTCGTCCTCTAACAGTCTGACAGTCCTCCTTGAGGGAAAGATCCAGAATGTCGCTGGCAGCTACCCATGACCTGTCTTGATGGCAATTCCTTGGGGGTCTTGGATTGGGCACAGACTTAATAATCCATTAAATTTATATAGTGCTTTTCTAGGCACTCAAAGCGCTTACATAGTCATGGGGTATCTCCTCATCCACCACCAGTGTGCAGCATCCACCTGGATGATGCGACGGCAGCCATAGTGCGCCAGAACGCCCACCACACACCAGCTTACTGGTGGAGAGGAGACAGAGTGATGAAGCCAATCAGCGGATATGGGATTGTTAGGAGGCCATGATGGTCAGAGGCCAATGGGTGAATTTAGCCAGTATGCCGAGGTCACACCTCTACTCTTTTCGAAAGACATCCTGGGATTTTTAATGACCACAGAGAGTCAGGACCTCGGTTTAACGTCTCATCCGAAGGACGGTGCTCGTTGACAGTATAGCGTCGCCATCACTACACTGGGGCGCTAGGACCCACACAGACCACAGGGTGAGCACCCCCTGCTGGCCTCACTAGCACCTCTTCCAGCAGCAACCTAGTTTTCTCAGAGGTCTCCCATCCAGGTACTGCCCAGGCTCAACCCTGCTTAGCTTCAGTGGGCAACCGGTCTTGGGCTCCAGGGTGATATGGCTGCCGACTTGACAGGCTTTGACATAGGCAGTAACATCTTTAATCATTGAGGACCACCAGAATCAGTTGCGTAGCAGATGCAATGTGTGGGATATTCCAGGGTGGCCAGAGCTGACAGATGTGTGGACCCATTGCATTACCTGGTGCCATAGATTTTGTGAAACATAGTGTTTATTAGGTGGGCAGTTAGCAGGGGCTGGTTTTTTGAGCTGTTCTCACTATGTCTCCTCCATGATATCCCAGGTAATCAGGGTAATGATTACAGACAAGGGGAGTATGCTTTCAGGGGTATGGCTGTCGAAGGAAAGGTCGTACTGTCTAGAGAGGATGTCTGCTTCGAGGTTCTTACTGCCAGGACGATAGGTCACTGTGAACTGGAATCGGGTGAAAAAGAGTGACCAGCGAGCTTGGCGTGGACTGAGTCTTTTGGAACCTTTGATATATTCCAGGTTCTTGTGGTCAGTAATCACCTGGAAGGGATGGACTGCTCCCTCAAGGTGGTAAACCTTGCCTTCAGAGTATTGAATGCTTCAGTGGCCTCCTCGTTCCATTTAAGTTTCAAAGGTTTGCCTTTTAAAAGAAAGGTCAAGGGTGAAGCAATCATACTGCAATTTATGATAAATCACCTGTACACTGTAAAACCGAACAGTGAAATTAATCAAATGAAATTAGTTAATTGCACTCAAATAATAACGAAAGTTCATTGGACTTAATTTAAATAAGTTCTGTTAACTCAAAAATTTGTTGTAGTGAAGTGAACTTAAAATGATTGTGTTTTCTAGTTCCCAGCATGCTTTGCATCAGAAAACAAGGAAAATTAATTTAGAAATTAAGTGTTATTTTGTGTGTTTTTACACAAGATTAACATAGAGGGTCATAAGTTAATACATAAATGTTGTGTTATATTAGATTTTACAAAGGTTTATGTTATGTTGGATTTGTAGTGTTACCGTTGTGGTGAAGAGTAGAGCCTGTGGTTAGACTGAGGATGGACAGCAAAAACCTAATTTTGAGTGTATTTCCCACATTATAGGAGTTGAAAAATAGATAAAATTATGAGTGAATTACTCCCTAATTATAAGTTCAGAAATATAATTATTTAAGATAACTCTGAGATAATTTAAGGCAACTGGAATTAAATTTTTTAAGTTTATGTAAACTTAAAACATTTAAAAACATCACTTAAATGTTTTTGTGTAATCTGTTACAAAATATTTTTTGAGTTCTGTGAACTTATCAGGGTTTACAGTGTAGAAATTAGCAAACCCCAGAAATCTTTGAACCTCTTTGATAGTAGACGGCTGTGGCCATCCTGTTACTGCGTTGACCTTGGTTTCATCCATCTTAACACCTCGATGACTAATGATATTTGTAGGGCCCCCTAGTGGTGAGGAACGCAGTTTTCCATTCATCACCCTCTGTAATTCGGATCAGGTTATATGCACTCCATAGGTCGAGTTTGGTGTATATAGTGGCCTCACAGAGTTGTTTGAGGGCTGAAGGAACCAGTGGCAGGGGGTATCTAAATTTTATGGTAACGTTATTAAATCTTCTATAGTCAATACATGGCCTCAGTCCTCCATCCTTTTTCTCCACAAAGAAGAATACTGCTGCACCTGGATACGTAGAGGGCCGAATTAATTCTGAACTCAAGGCTTCCTCAATATACTCCTCCATGGCTTGGGTCTCAGTTTTGGATAATGGGTAAATTCTGCTTTTGGGAGGCATTGCATTGGAGAGTAACTCAATAGAACAGTCACAGCAGCTGTGAGGTGTAAATTGTGTAGGCTTGGTTTTACTGAAGACTTCTGCCAAGTCATCATAATATGAGGGATATTAACTGATTTGGTACTTGTGGGACTATCTATGCTAGTCATATAACATAGTTGGGGAACTGGGGAAAAACTGCGACTCTCACAGAAAGTAGACCACTTGGTCAACTCACCCTGATGCCATGAAATGACGGGGTCGTGAACTGACAGCCATGGAAATACTAAGATGACTTTGTGCTTGGGAGAGTCGATGACATAGAGAGATATGGATTCCTGGTGAAACAAACCAACTCGAAGGGTTAATGACTTGTTCTGTAGAACTATTCCATTACCAATTGAAGTGTCTTTGATGGCTTTAATCGTGATAGGTGGATTGCATGGTTGAGTGGGTATGTTATATTTCTTGATGATATCTTTATGGATGAGGTTTAATGCGACAATGAGACAATCATGGATGTTAATGAGATGTACATGTCTTCAATATGTAAGGTTAAGGGCAGGTTGAAAGACTGGTTTTGAAAGTCTGGTACTGAGAAATGTTCCAGATTTACCATCGTGTAAAAAAAATCGAAAATGTACATCGGAAATGCTAACTTGTGCAGCGATGAAAAAGGCTACAAATAACATATTTTTACAACAGTAAACGACCAAATTCCACCCCTGATCGCTAAAGGAAGTTATTATAAACACTCGATCGGGGTTTAAAGTGAGTTTTTAGTAAAAGTGTACTAATAATTTCATAAATTGTCAGATGTAGCTTGATGCTAACGTTAGCACCAATGCTACTAATAGCAGGTGCTTTTCTTCTTCATAATGCATTTTTGTCTCAATAATTCACGTAAGGTCGTAAGAAAATGTTTTGTTGTATTTTTATAGTAAGACTTTTGATAAATAAGGGCTAAATGCAAAGAGAGACTGAAGTGAGATCGCTGCTTTATGTCTTTGTAAAGCCTGAAAAACCACAATCAAGGCTAATAAAGGTGGAATAAAAACAAAAGAATAATGATAAAAGAATAATGCGGATAATGTGTCATACCTGGCGGAGGTGTGAAAGACTCGTTTGGTGAGAACAATACAATAATGAATCGGGCAGCTTTCAACAGTGAAACATACACAAAGAGCACAGGAATGTTTCCATGTGAGATCCTATAGAGATGACAAGTGCCATAAATCAATCTGATTAGCCTTCTCTAAAAACACACATGACATGGCCTTAGAAAATATTTCATAAAATTCACAGTTTTACAGATTCGATTATGAAATTTTTTATGAAGGTTTGGAAGACTTGTGGCCTTAGCTACACTGTGTTTTCAAACTCATTTCCTACATCAACATTTTTTTTAAATACATTTAAAACATATGTTTTTTATATTTTTATTTTTGTTTTTATGTTTGAGCTTATATATCTCTATTATCATAACAGTCTGAGTGATTCTGATTCCTGAACAGTAAACTTTAAAGTGTCAGCTTTGTGAACAAAGGTTGATTATGTATCTAGTCAGAAAGAATCATGAGCAGAAACCTTTTTATTTTGGGTATGTAATTTCGGTCTCCATGCCAAAAAAGGGGGGTTACTAGTAAGGGGTTAAAAGCATATTAGTATGTTATGTGTATGAATATGTGTATTTAATCTAGATTTAAACTGCAAACTGTGTCTGCCTCCCGAACAATGTTAGGTAGGTTATTCCAGAGTTTAGGCGCCAAATAGGAAAAGGACCTGCCACCCGCAGTTGATTTTGATATTCTAGGTATTATCAAATTGCCTGAGTTTTGAGAACGTAGCGGACGTAGAGGATTATAATGTAAAAGGAGCTCATTCAAATACTGAGGTGATAAACCATTCAGGGCTTTATAAGTAATAAGCAATATTTCAAAATCTATACGATGTTTGATAGGGAGCAAGTGCAGCGATGATAGGACCGGGCTAATATCGTTATACTTCCTGGTTCTAGTAAGAACTCTTGCTGCTGCATTTTGGACTAGCTGTAGTTTGTTTACTAAGCGTGCAGAACAACCACCCAATAAAGCATTACAATAATCTAACCTTGAAGTCATAAATGCATGGATTAACATTTCTGCATTTGACATTGAGAGCATAGGCCGTAATTTAGATATATTTCTGAGATGGAAAAATGCAGTTTTACAAATGCTAGAAACGTGGCTTTCTAAGGAAATAATGTGATCAAATAGCACACCTAGGTTCCTAACTGATGACGAAGAATTGACAGAGCAACCATCAAGTCTTAGACAGTGTTCTAGGTTATTACAAGCAGAGTTTTTAGGTCCTATAATTAACACCTCTGTTTTTTCTGAATTTAGCAGTAAGAAATGACTCGTCATCCAATTTTTTATATCGACTATGCATTCCATTAGTTTTTCAAATTGGTGTGTTTCACCGGGCCGTGAAGAAATATAGAGCTGTGTATCATCAGCATAACAGTGAAAGCTAACACCATGTTTCCTGATGATATCTCCCAAGGGTAGCATATAAAGCGTGAAGAGTAGCGGCCCTAGTACTGAGCCTTGAGGTACTCCATACTGCACTTGTGATCGATATGATACATCTTCATTCACTGCTACGAACTGATGGCGGTCATATATTAATATGATTTAAACCATGCTAATGCACTTCCACTGATGCCAGCAAAGTGTTCAAGTCTATGCAAAAGAATGCTGTGGTCAATTATGTCAAACGCAGCACTAAGATCCAATAAAACTAATAGAGAGATACACCCACGATCAGATAATAAGAGCAGATCATTTGTAACTTTAAGGAGAGCAGTCTCAGTACTATGATACGGTCTAAATCCTGACTGGATTTCTCTAAGAAGGAATATAATTGTGAGGATACAGCCTTTTCTAGTATCTTGGACAGAAAAGGGAGATTCGAGATTGGTCTATAATTAACTAGTTCTTTGGTGTCAAGTTGTGTTTTTTTATGACAGGCTTAATAACAGCCAGTTTGAAAGTTTTTGGGACATATCCTAATGACAATGAGGAATTAATAATAGTCAAAAGAGGACCTATGACTTCTGGAAGCACCTCTTTCAGGAGCTTAGATGGTAGGGCTGCACGATTAATCGCATGCGATTGTCATGCGTGTCTCATCAGTAAAGATGGTTCTGTGATTAGCGGTAAATGTCCATCAGCTGCTTTCAAATGGAGCCGCACCTAATATACAGAGCCGTAGATCGTTGACAAGCTACGCGATATCGCGTTCATAATCGCATGCGATTAATCTGCGATTATGAACGTGATATTGCACAGCTTGTCAGTGAATTACGGCTTCCCATCACACTAGATGTGGACTGACATTGCTCAGAAGTCAGATGTTGGTTGAAAGTGAAAACCCAACCTCTGTTTGGTGTCAAACTCTAGCGTAAATACTCCAAAAACATGACAATCTTCACTTATTATAAACAAGATTTATTTCTGTCATAAATGTAAAAAAGTTCTTATTGAGATTAACAGAGATGTTGATGGTTTATTGAAAATTATAGTTTAGTTTGATGTCACCATTATGCTGATCAGTACTTAGGAAGTATGAGTCTTTTCAGTGTTAACGTTCATTTAGCTGCTGTAATTATATCTGTTACAGCAAAAACATTGAGAAAAAGATGTCATTCGATAATGTTGGTTACTGGCTGATATTAAAGATGTCTTAATGTAACAATCTGATCAACTGATTTTACCAGGAGTCTGTTCTACGCTATTAATTTAATATTAGTCATTATAGCAGATATGTTGCAATACACAGGGTCCTGACAATTTATGTTATTTTATTTTTATCTGATCTTTTTAAACTACATTGTTTTAGAATCACTTCAAACCATAGGATGCTTAGACATACAGAGACCTTAAGAATTAGTGTAAGAATCTCAACAATGGTGACATGCTTCATGCCGCAATGCATTCTGGGTGCTATGGATGAGTTTTGCATGCTGTACCCAGAATACATTGCAGCATAAAGCATGTCACCATTGTTGAGGTACATACACTGAATCTTGATGTTTGTGTGACAAATTTGTTTTTAAATTTTTGAAATTATCTGCTTTAAATTCAACTGGGTGTCAGGTTGTTGACCATTGAGTCACTTTAATAAATAGTACTTAACTAACACCACACAGTAGCTTGGGTGAAAACAAGTAATCAGACATATCATTCATCAGCAAGCAAACAGCACCATTGAATCACATATTCGTTTGCTGTTTTAGCCACAATAAAGATGACAGCAGCTAAAAAACAACACCGTCAAGTCAAGTGTTAAATTGCACAACTAAAGCCAACACTTACCAGCATTATGGTGACATCAAACCAAGCTATTACTTTTAAACAGACATCAACATCCACATCTAAACATCCACTTAAATCTTAATTAGAATGTTATGGAATAATGTTCTAATAATGTTATTGATAAACATTTGTAGAATGTTTTTAGAGAACGTTATCCTATCTTTTGAGAGAACGTTCTGGGAACAAAAATAAAACTACCCGCTAAAAACATTGTTAGAACAATCCATGGGAATGTTCTTAGAACATTTTAGAACAAAGAAAATTCTAGCTGGGAAGTGCCGCTCCATTTGAAACCAGGTGGTGGACATTTACTGCTAATCACAGAACCGGCTTTACTGACAAAGACACGCATGACAATCGCATGCGATTAATCGTGCAGCCCTATTAGATGGTATAGGGTCTAACATACATGCTGTTGGTTAAGATGATTTAACAAGTTTATACAATTCTTTCTCTCCTATAGTAGAGAATGAGTGGAACTATTCCTCAGGGGCTCTATAGTGCACTGTCTGATGTGATACTGTAGCTGAAGGCTGAATGGTTGCAATTATATCTCTAATAGTATCGATTTTAGAAGTAAAGTAGTTCATAAAAACATTACTACTGTGGTGTTGGGAAATGTCAACATTTGTTGAGGCTTTATTTTTCATTAATTTAGCCACTTTATTGAATAAATACCTGGTGTTATGTTTATTTTCTTCTAAAAGAGAAGAAAAGTAATCAGATCTAGCAGTTTTTAGTGCTTTTCTGTAGGATATATTACTTTCCCGCCGAGCAATACGAAATACCTCTAGTTTTGTTTTCCTCCAGCTGCGCTCCATTTTTTGGGCTGCTCTCTTTAGGGTGCGAGTATGTTCATAATACCATGGTGTCCAACATGGATATGCTAAGGAATTTGGATACATCAGGAAGATAACTTAAAAAGCAGTCTTTTGTGGTAGAAGTGATGGTTCTTCGATACTTGTAACAAGAAGTAGAATTTAAAATTTTGGCTATATGAAGTTTGCACAGAACTAAATAATGATCTGAGATATCATCACTTGGCTGAATAATTTCAACACTATCAACGTCAATTCCATGTGACAGTATTACATCTAGAGTATGATTTCAACAAAGAGTAGGTCCTGAAACATGTTGTCTAACACCAATAGAGTTCAGAATGTCTATAAATGCTGATCCCAATGCAACTTTTTCATTATCGACATGGATATTAAAATCACCAACTATTAAAACTTTATCTGCAGCCAGAACTAACTCGGATATAAAATCACCAAACTCTTTAATAAAGTCTGTATGGTGCCCTGGCGGCATGTATACAGTTGCCAGTACAAACATAACAGGGGATTTATCATTAACATTTGTTTCTCTGGATAATGTTATATGTAGCACCATTACTTCATACGAGTTATACTTGAAGCCTGCCCTCTGAGAAATCCTGAAAACGTTGTTATAAATTGAAGCAACTCCTCCCCCTTTGCCTTTTAGACATGGCTCGTGTTTATAACAGTAATCTTGGGGGATGAACTCATTTAAAATAATGTAATCATCAGGTTTTAACAATAACAATCTTACTGTATTTACGTTTAGCATTAGCCAGCACTTTTAAATTTGCCAATATGTCAGGCGCTCTGGCTCCCGGTAAACATTTGACTATGGTGGCTGGTGTCTCTATATTCACGTTCCGTACAATAGAATCACCAATAACTAGAGCACTTTCATCAGGTTTCTCAGTGGGTGCATCACTGAGTGGGGAGAACCTGTTTAATTTTTTGATCGGAACAGACGAGCGGTGTTTTGACCCACGACTACGCTGCCTCACCGTCACCCAGTTGCCCTGCTGCAGGGGCTCTGTTTCCGGAACCGAACAATGTACAAGAATCCCTGAGCTAGACGCATCCAAAGCCGTATCTAGAGCCCTAACATTCTTACTGTCCTCAATTAAAGTTTGGATGCGTGTCTCTACTTCTGAAGTCTTCTCTGTCAGCCTATTTCCCTGCATTTATCACATGTGAATCCTTCATCAGAGACAGATAAACTGTACATGTGGCAAGAGGTGCAAATAACAATAGCAGGCGAAGCCATTACTCACCGTGCTTGATGAAATATTCTTACTGCGGTTGTTTGATGAACTTGTGAAAAACTGGAGCGAGAGAGAGGAGAGGAGAAAAGAAAACGCTAATGACAAGCTAACGAGTGCTAACACTTTGCAGGTGTACTGCACTCACGGAAAAGTGAACGATCAAAGTGAATCTGATAAGATTGATCGATAATATCAGAAATATGGTGTGAATTAAGTTATATTTTACCACTTTAAAAAACAAACAAACAAACAAACAAACAGACAGTGATAGTAAGATAAAGATTCTAGAGAAAAAATAAAATAAAAACAGCTACACAGAGCTACGATTAGCTACAGAAGGCCAACAGGAAGTAGAGAAAACACTGTCCCTCTTCAAAGCTTTCTGGGTTTTGCTAATTTTTACCGACGTTTTATCCAAAATTTCAGTCAGGTAGCGGCCCCCCTAACTGCACTTACTTCGGTCAAGAATCAATTCTCGTGGACTGAGGCTGCCCAGGCAGCTGTTGAACGTCTCAAATCGCTCTTTTCATCCAGTCCTATCCTTATCTCCCCCAACTTAGAAAGACAGTTCATCATCGAGGTCGACGCTTCAGAGGTGGGTGTTGGGGACATCCTCTCTCAGCGCACTTCAGCCGATGATCAGATTCATCTCTGCGCTTTGTCCGCATCGCCTTACTACTGTTGAACAGAATTATGATGTAGGTAACTGAGAGATTTTGGCCATTCGTCTCGCATCAGGGGAGTGGCAACACTGGCTGGAGGGGAGCTGCGGTCCCGTTCGTAGTCTGGACTGACCATAAGAATCTCGAATACATTCAGTCAGCCAGGAGACTTAATGCCTGTCAGGCTCGTTGGTCCCTTTTCTTTACGCGTTTTGATTTTACGATCTCCTACCGGCCGGGGTGCAAGAATCTAAAGCCTGACGCTCTCTCTCGCCAGTTCCTTTTTTCTGATTCCGTACCATCTAAAGAGGGCATCCTTTCTCAGCGGGTCATAGTGAGGGGTAGGGATGGCCATTTTCCCCAAACATCACATTCGAATATTTGAGCTCACAAAAAAACGAATATTCAAATATTCATTTATTTAAATTGTTTAATAAGACAGACGTTATTTTTCAGCAACATTTATTGTTTCCGTCATTTTTGAACAAGCTTATACACAATAGGCTTGAACCTTACGCTACATCGTGTTTTGTAGCTGAAAAACTTTACGAAGCAGTACTCATTCCGTATCTAAGGAAATATATATTTTTTTTTCATATCTAAAGAGTACACTTTTCTGCTGAATTTTAACCAGTGAATTTGGAAAGTGAAATAAAATTAACCGAAGTTTGACTGTCAAATATTATACATCATATTTTTAAACAGATTGAACACTTTGGAAGGGAATTCTGGAAGGTGAATATGAATTATTGAGTGACTTCAGGGATTCATCGTAGTGTCTTCTGTTGGACACGCCTCCTTACTCTGGCATCCACACGAATAGCCAGCTCAATGAGTTTATCCACCCCGCGGGTAAATCCGAGGAATCAAATAACTTCTTCAGCACCTGCGAAAACGCTTGGAAGGAGGTGCAGCATGGAAGTCTCTGTTCCCACACAGTGGTTCCCCAGTTGCCACTCGTCCTGTGAGCAGAGTTATAGTGAACGCTATCTTAGATTCCTCGGTGAGAAATGATGATGTTAAAGAGAAATGTAGAGAGAGCATTTAGCCAAAAATGAACGACACAACTGGGGCTCCCTGGAATAAAAGGCTAGTGGTGGTACACGAAGCTTAGGAGAACACATGCTTTGATCCATGGCAGTTGGTGGATTGGACGCAGGTGGTTGCTGAGAAGAAAGGGTCTCTAACTTGAAGCGCTGAATCTGAGTGGTAAGTTCCGAAACCTGAGGGACCAGGGCTTGGACAGCACAACCCATAGTCCCCAGGCGGGTGAGGAATAAGGTCCAGAGGATCCCAACTGGAGGTACAGGAACACAACTAGACAAGAGAGACAGACGAGAAATCAATGAACCAACAACACAAACAGGATGCCAGCCAAACTTAAAGGCAGCGCAAATGAGTTGCATCTGGTGCTCATTACCGCAGCTGCTGCTGGTTAACAGATGCACACAATCAGACAGAGACGCAAGATGAACGCACCGAGCCATGATCCTTTACAGTGATCGATGTCTTCGTGGTTCCCTCACCATCATTATCTTATTTACTACTTCAGCTGCCATTACACCTGTGACTTGCTTATTCCTTAATTCCCTCTCTTTCTAAGTTTCCCTCATGTGTAGTCGTGTGTCTGACCGTTGTGGTGTGTACATGCTACACTTCGTTTGTGACCTACTCCCAGTCTAGAGTTTTCATACCAGACTTCCGTTCCCTAGTTCCTGTCCTGACATTACCAGTTCTGTGTTTAGTGGCTTCTCCACTTTTGCCCCTCCTTGGCATGCTCTATAAAGAATGCTCTGACATTGCATCAGTTCCGATGCTTGGACTCTGCGAGCTGTTCTCACTCCACTCTGACATTGAATAGTTTCCTCTTATTGTGAGATGCTTAGTTGTTTGGCTCTGCTCTCTCCTGTAATTGTCTTCAGGTCATTTGTTCTTCACTTCTTATCAAATGTCTCAATTGTTTCTTCTCTCAGACTGATTTTGGAGTTTCTCTAATGGACTTTGGGGCAGGAATGGATCGGAAGTCTACTTTAAAGATAACGATATTAGCATCCTCACCAGTGAACGATATTGTCTGTTCATTCTAAGTGCACACGCGTCTGTTGCTTTAAATTCTAGAACAGTACCTGAAGCACCTTAAAGGTGCCATATGCAAAAATTGAGGTAAAAATATCCATAACATGACCTACACGCATCAAAAGAATGAGAAGAAATAAGGGCGATGATGTCATAAAAAAATGTCAAGTTATAGTGCTGCAGAGATATCAACCTTAATTAGCATTAGCATTACTAGCCCCGGCCCGACAGGTGTCGTAATACCAGTTTCGGCTATGGGTGGCGGTATGCGGGCAACATAACCACCAGCCAACCTGCAATACACGAATAACTCGCACGGCTTTCTGGTGTGTACTTGAACCTGATGTCAATCGTGTGGAAAGTACAGCCCACTACTTCATTTCAGTTCAGGGAAGAGAGAGAAAGGATATCTCAAGCAAGCCCTTGGCAAGAGACCCCTACCACCACCACCCGCTACAGGGAAACAACCGCGCTCAGAATCCCAAATCAAATCCGATAAGAAAAGAAGCCGAATCAGAGTAAACATCGGCACTGCTTTTAATCGCTGGAGACAACTGATGGCCTGAAAGAAATGAGGCTCGACTCTGAACTTGCAACATTTCTAACAGTAAGTTAGATGCTGTTAGTATTTCGCTAGAAGTTTGTTTTATATGTTTGTGTATTTGTTTTCGGGAAGTTATAACATAGCAATGTATCGAAGGCTGTTCGATAAACGTGCTAATGTCAGCGATGGCTAACCTTAACGTTTAACTTAACGTTACCCATTTTATTATATCATAACTAACCTGCTCTGTCTAGTATGTTGGTCTCCGTGTCCTCTTTGCTTCGTGGTTTTTCTGTGCGTGAAAAAATTGATGTGTGTCGTGAAAGCGTGTGAAAAGAGTCAATTGCTTGTGTCTCACGGTGAATGCTTGAGAGTTGGCACATTAATTCCCAAGCAGAATAAAGGACAGGTTGATTATTGCTGTTTAGCGTTTGTATTAATCTATGATGTGTCCCTGTTTGCGTACAGGGACATAAAAAATAAATTAAAAGTGATACGTGGACCAAGGTGTCTGAGATTGTTCATTTTAAGTAAAGGATCCTAATATTTCGTCCACAACAATATTTAATGAGGTTAAATTATAACTCCTTGTGGTTTGTCTGCACGACATCAACAAGCTTGTTTGCTTTGCGGCCGCTTTAAATACAAAATAAGTATTCGATCTACGTTAGAGCGTCTGAGCGCTCACAAATCTTTCTGCAGCGTTGTGAGCAGAGCGGCAAGAGCGATTTTTGACGCTCTAGGCGCCGGCGGTGTGAACGCACCTAGGCTTCGGCTATGGCTGTAGTAGGGCTGGGCGATATATCTAACGATATGATCATGCGCATCTAATCAGTAAAGCTGCTTCCGTGATCACCGCTAAAATCTCCATCACCTGCTTATAATTGGAGTGGCATTTAATAGACAGCAGAGGTGGCACTTGCAAGTCACAAGCAAGTCTTCAAGTCATATCCAAGTCCTCAAAGGGTTAAAGTTAATGAGATAATTAAGTGACTAATTAAATGATGATTGTACATTAGTGATGAACTTCTGCTGTTAACAATCAACATCACTGAAGTAAAGAAAAACACAAGAACTACAACTGAATTTAGCCACAGCCATCAACTGAAAAAAAAAAAAAAAAAAACACTATGTCACCATAATTGTGGTCAAGGTTTGCTTTAAGTAGTGTCTTGACCCTTTTACTAATTCAAAGCAATTTAGTTCAAAACAATTTCAATATTGTTTTTGCAACAAACATGTATGCATTGCTGAATCAAACCTTGTTGTAGTGACAGATGATCTTATGCTTTTTCTGCTTATAACTCATGTTGACTTGGACATCATAAGATAGTCTTCTTTGGATTGTTGATTGACATTCAGCTT
The DNA here is from genome assembly GCF_003368295.1 of Carassius auratus. NCBI lineage: Eukaryota > Metazoa > Chordata > Actinopteri > Cypriniformes > Cyprinidae > Carassius > Carassius auratus. Next base: position 242,513 of record NC_039264.1, on the reverse strand, counting down.
TTACCAGAGGTGGGACTTTCAAGTCACAAGCAAGTCTTCAAGTCACACTGTTAAAAATCGCAGTAAAAAAACGGCCAAATTTCGACAGTAAAATACTGTTTTTCATTAAAACAGTGCATTCTGGGTAATATTCATCGTTTTCGAGAAGTAGCCTGCTGCTATATATCGTAAATTAACAACGTTCAAAGTCGACACTCAGCGGCCGTGTTTCAAATCACACCCTACACCCTCATTCACTCTTCCCTACATGAGTTTACTAATATAGCCCACCTGACAGAGAGAATGAACACTAATGAGTGAATTCAGACACTGATCAACAGCTGCTGTTAATGAGTAGAATCACTGAAGAAAAAAAAAACATAACAAGACAAACACATGAAATACAACTGACTTCAGCCACAGCCTTAGATGAAATCAACTGAAGATTTAAACGATCAACAAACAGCTTCACCAACTTCACACATTACTAACCAGACTGACTTTATTTCTGCCAATCAGAGAACAGAGATCAAAAGATCTTATTGAGAATTAAAGAGATTTAGATGATAATGTTACTGTTTCGTTTAGCGTCACCATTGTGGAGATCAGTGTTTGCTTTAGTTGGGCTCCTGACCATTGACTTTTGCACTTTACATTTTGTGTTATTGCTGTATTTGTATCTTTATGATGCATCTGTTACAGCAGTATTAATTTTGATAGTCAAGTGATTATGGTTGTTTCTAACAGGCATGATCTACTAGACTGGCTTAAAGTGTTGCTATAATAATCAAATATTAATTTGGTGTTGAAATATTTGAGTGAATGACACTTCAATTTTGTAAGATTGAAAAGTAGTGTGATAACCAGTATTTATGGATTTAACGACTAGTTTTAGTTAAAAAGTATTTCGGGCAGCAGTCCCTACAACACTCAAAGAGAGAAATCAACAATCAGCATATGAATCTCAACAATGGTGACAATCAAAAGGTTCATGATGCAATGCATGCTGGGTACCAGCACAGGCTAAAACTCATCCATGATTCCCAGCATGTATTGCAGCATGAATAAATTATGCCCCTGAATTGTTCACTTATTTTCTTGAATTCTTATGTGCTTATAATTTTGCATTTGTTTTAAGTTTTAGTAGCATGTGTTGTGATGTTCAGAATTGATGTTCATTTATTTTGTGGATTGTCACCATTGTTGTGATTCATACGCTGATTCTTGATGTTTCTGTCTAAATTTCAGCAAAGGTTTTTTTTTTCATTATGAGTGAAATTTTCTTAAGTCTTTCATAACTTATGGCTCAGCAGTGTTCCTTCTTATGCTGTAGTATCAATATTCAATAAGAGAAGAGACACGGGATTAGATCAGAAATAATAGTATTTGTTCTTGTCAATCTATAAACAACAATATCTGATTTTTTTTCTTCTGTGTACTTTTGTTTTGCTATAACAAGTTCCAAAGGCGCATTGTTACAGCATTAAAAAAAAAAAAACTTATTTGTTGGAAAGTCACGTTCAAGAGCCCAACTAAAGTAAACACTGATCTCCATCATGGTAGTGAAAAAACACCTAAACCTATTTAACTCTCCATAAGTTCTTCTGTAGACATCTGACAGAAATAAAGTCAGTCTGGTTAGTAATGTGAATCTGGTGAAGCTGTTTTATGAGTTGTTTAATCAGATCTTGAGAGATTTGATGTATTCTTTTATTCAGTTGATTTCATTTAAGGCTGTGGCTGAAGTCATTTGTAGTTCTTGTGTTTCTCTTTCCTTCAGTGATTCTGCAGGTGTTTATCACTAACGCTCAATCATCAATTAATCACCGAATTATCTCATTAACTTCACTGATTCAGTGTTACTCTAACACTCTGTAGTGTGCACACATTATAAGTGTTCATTTAAAACTGAGGATTTTCTTGTGGGGTTTAAAGGGTTAAAGATTTAAGATGAAGAAAAAACAGAATGAAACATAATTTAACAGTAATAAACTGTAATTAATTTACAGGAAACAAACTGTAGAAAAACAGTTATTTACTGGCACCCCTGCTGCCAGTAAATAACTGTTTTTCTACTGTTTCTTGCCGTAAATTAATGGTTGCCAGCAAAAAAAAAAGTGTTTTTCTACAGTTTTTTGCCGTCAAGTCAAGGAAAAACAGTAAAATACTGTAAAATGTAAACGTCAGATTTACCAAATGAAAAAAAAAAATAATTTAACTAAAATATTTGTGAACATCCATAGAAAAAAAATTAGGCAAAGTCATACACTGATAATGAGAGTAAATACTGAACTTGACTGTATTAATGTGTGTTTGCACAAGAGAGATCGTTTAGTTTAATGTAGTTTTGTTGTTCACCATTGTGCTGGAGAGTAGAGCCGGTGCTTCAGCCAATGATGAGCCACAAATTCTGATTTTCTGCTGCTTTATATAAAGGCAGTAAATGTGGAGTCGCTGATACAGTGATGATCTCTGTGTTAAGTACTTCAGCACATACATGTGTGCTATAGCTGACAATGAACTGCAGTGATTTGAGTGAAAGTCATGTATTTAGTTACTTTATTACTGCACATTAAGTGTAAGAAATATTCCTTCTCAGTGGACTCAAATGAAATAAGTTCATAGTACTAACATCGTGGGAATGCTAGTTTAAAAACTCGAACTGTTTGAAGCAGTGGGAGTGGAGTTAATTTCCATGGTAGAATCTACAGTAAAATACTGTTAAAAAATAAGAGCGGTAAATTAATGGTTAAGAGCTGTAAATTAACAGTACTTTACTGGCACCCCTGCTGCCAGAAAATTACTGTTATTTAACGGCAAAATTTTTTACAGTGCATATCCCAAGTCCCTCAAAGGGTTAAAGCTAAAGAGATAATTAAGTGACTAATTAAATGATGATTGTGCATTAATGATGAACACCTGCTGTTCTTGAGAATTACAGAGGATCAGATGTTGATGTTTTATTGGTTAAAGTGATGCAACCATAATGGAGACCAGTGTTTGCTTTAGTGGGGCTCTTGACCCTTGACTGTCATGTTAGATCTCTTTATGTAGCATTGCATGAGGTGCTGTAAAGCAGAGAGAAGAAATTAATCTGTATGTGATAGGTGGTCAGATTACAATCAAATTAACATTAGCTCTATTTAAGTTTAGCACAATCAACCCAGTAAAACTACACTATGGAAAGAAAAATTAAGTGAATTTTAAATCTACTAAGTGCATACAAAATTTGAAAAACTATACTCTGTAGACACACACAGACATCAAGAACCAGCATATGACTCTCAACAGTGGTGACAATCAACAAAATGTTGCATGCTGGGTAAAACCTTAGTAAAAACTCCCGTCATGCACTGCAGTATGAAAAATCGTCACCACTGTTGAGGATCGTGTGATAAGTGTGTTTGTCTAAAAACCTGAACTGATTATCTCCTTTTGTGTCTTTGAAGCAGTGTGATTTTTTTTTATTTTTTACTTCAGTTCAGTAATAGCTGAGTGTCAGTCTACTATCCAAAGATAAACACAATTTCATGATGTTCAGTCATCATGAGTTATAAGCAGAAAAACCATCTGTTACTGCAAGGTTTGACTCAGCAATGCATACATGTTTGTTGCGAAAACAATATTGAAATTGTTTTGAATCAAATTGGTTTGAATTAGTAAAAGTGTCAAGACACTACTTAAAGCAAACCTTGACCACAATTATGGTGGCATAGTTTTTTTTTTTTCAGTTGAAGGCTGTGGCTAAATTCAGTTGTAGTTCTTGTTTCTCTCTTTACTTCAGTGATGTTGATTGTTAACAGCAGAAGTTCATCACTAATGCACAAGCATCATTTAATTAGTCACTTAATTATCTCTTTAACTTTAACCCTTTGAGGACTTGAATATGACTTGAAGACTTGCTTGTGACTTGAAAGTCCCACCTCTGATAGACAGAGCCGTAGATCGCTGACAAGCCACGCCATATCGCGTTCATTATCGAAGGCGATTCATCTGCGATAATGAACGCGATATGGCGTGGCTTGTCAGCGATCTACGGGTCTGTCTATTAAATGCTACTCCAATTATAAGCAGGTGATGGAGATTTTAGCGGTGATCACAGAAGCAGCTTTACTGATTAGATGCGCATGATCATATCGCTCGATATATCGCCCAGCCCTAGCCTGAACCTAGATTACCCCCACTTCCCCGTCTAGTTGTAAAATGAACTTGAAGTGAGGAGATGGGGTGGAGGAGGGATGCTGATAAACAGTCAATGGATAGAGGTAAGTCAGCGGTATGTATACTATGGTATTGATTACTTGATTGTTGTCCACCAGTGTTGATTAGACTAGGTATCTGACGCGCTCCTCCCGAACCTTGTTACTAAAACATCATATATTGGTAACAGGCAAAATATTCGAAAATGTTCCCTACCTTCACTGTATCACAGTGGCAACAAGGACTCGGTATGATTTCAGAAACAACACATTCCAGCAGCAGATCAAACCATAAAACAAATAAAATTAATACTATTTTAGTCAACCAGTTTCATAATTTTACCTCCATTATCTATTTTTAATTATCATTCAAATCCACAATCTAAAAAAAAATCAATTACAATTAATTGAAATCTGATACACTGAACTGTCTGCCTAGAGCACACACTTAATGTTTTAAGCTGTGTAGATAGCAGGGAACAGTCAAGATGTTATGAAGTGCATTGAGCAGCAGAAGAAAACTCAGTGCACTCAAAAAACTAAATTGCATCTCGGACAGCATGTGTTACAAATTCAGTTCTCCGTAGTTTATATGGCCAAATACACGCAAAATTATGACAAAATTCCACTCTTGGTGACTATTCATACCTGAATTAAAAATAATGTATTACTGTACATGGTACCAGAACAGAAACAACTGAAGTTGTAAAAATATATAAAACTCACCGACAGTGGTGGACGAAGTACACAAATCAAGTACTTGCGTAAAAGTACAGATACGTATAATAAAATATTACTCCAGTAAAAGTAAAAGTACTTCTTTTTCAATTTTACTCAAGTGAAAGTACAAAAGTACTACATTTTTTATGTACTTAAGTAAAAAAGTACTGAAAGATAGATGTTTGCAATTTTATATAGGCTAATTTAATTTTATATTAGCAAATTATTATATTTTTTTTATAATCCTACTGCTCAAAATACCTGGGATTTTTTTCCAAAATAACCACTATATGGAGTCAAGATATATTTTTGTTGTTGATATGGACTACACTGATGAGAGTAATGTTAACTGTGAAGCTTACACTGTGATGTACCTGAGAGAAAACAGAGATGACCATCTGATTTTCACCAGTAAGAACAAAGTATTTTAAAGTTTGTTGTTTTACAGAACAACAGTTATATATGACATGATAATAAGGCCTGAAGATTTTAAGGAAAATATAATTATATTTTCATAATGATTTTTTCCTTCTCAAACCTTGTCTGGGGTGTAAAAACACCACTGGCCAAACGGGGTGCATCTCTTCCCCTCTTTGATAATTACTAGTTACCATGTTCTGAACATCACATCCTTTCTTTTCTCCCCAGATGTAATCTATATATATATATATATATATATATACCACCAGCAAGTTTGTTAGCTAGACAGTTAGCATCAGCTAACAATATTTACTTATTTTCAGTACGGTTATGAATAACGTCCTTAATAACAATGGATGAAAAGTTTAGAGCTCTACTGATGATTAAGTCTAGAGTGTGTCTACCTTTGTGTGTACATGCTGAATCGACAAATAAAAAAAAGCCTCAAGTCCAAATATTCATTTATCACCAATTAACTGTTTGACAAACACTTCTTGCTTCGATGTCCAGATCTGAATTTAAAAAAATCTCAAACACGCTCCGATGTCCCGATCTGAATCAACCGAGTCGCGACCATTCTCCGAAGTGGCGATCTGAATCTACCGAGTCGCGAACAGGCTCCGAAGTGCCGATCTGAATCAACCGAGTCGCGAACAGGCTCCGAAGTGCCGATCTGAATCAACCGAGTCGCGAACAGGCTCCGAAGTGCCGATCTGAATCAACCGAGTCGCGAACATGCTCCGAAGTGCCGATCTGAATCAACCGAGTCGCGAACAGGCTCCGAAGTCCCGATCTGAATCAACCGAGTCGCGAACAGGCTGCGAAGTGCCGTTCTGAATCAACCGAGTCGCGAACAGGCTCCGAAGTGCCGATCTGAATCAATAGAATCGCGAACAGGCTGCGAAGTGCCGATCTGAATCAACGGAGTCTCGAAAAGGCTCCGAAGTGCCGATCTGAATCAAAAGAGTCGCGAACAGGCTCCGAATTGCCGATCTGAAAACTTCGACCAAAGAATGTAAAAAAAATAACTCAATTTCTCTAATAACTCTATACTCTAATAACTCTACAAATCTATGAAAGACTCAGATCACGTGTCTAAAAATAAATCGCTATAGTAAAAGAGAAATAATAAGAGGAGCAGAGGTGGAGAGTCCAGGGGTCAGAAAGTAAAAGTCCTGCCACATTTTTGCTCCACCCATGAACTCAGCAGCTGATTTCACCAGAGGAGGAAACAAGTCATTCCTTCCAAGTCACAAACTAGTCTCAACTCAAATCCCAAGTCCTCAAAGAGTTAAAGTCAATGAGATAATTAAGAGACTAATTAAATGATGATTGTGCATTGGTGATGAACACCTGCTGTTATTGGGTGTTACAGAGGATCAGATGCTGATGTATTATTGGTTAAAATGATGCCACCATCATGGAGATCAATGTTTGCTTCAGTTGGGCTCTTGACCTTTGATTTCTTATGTTAGATATTTCTCTGTAAAAGTACATGTGCTGTTATAAAACAGTGTGATCAGTGCTGTGCAGAAAACCGTTACTAGCCGGTTTTACATGATGAAGTAATTATTAGGCATCAGCCTGTTTATTTCCAAAACAATTTTATGTATTTATTATTAACAAATGTTCAGTTTTTAAATAACCTACCTTGTGGAACCGTTGGTTTAATCACTATAATGAATACATTTCCTAATGTATGTAATAAATATACATTTTTCGAAATCTTTTCCTAATAAGACGCACAGACATCATGACCCAGCATATGAATCTCAACAATGGTGACAATCAACAAAACGCTTCAAGCTGAAGTGCATGCTGGGTAACACCGTAGTAAAAACTCTGATTATGCACTGTAGCATGAATAATTATTGTAACCACTGTTGAGGATCATATGATAAGTGCTCATGTCTAAAATCCCGAGCCTGTACAATTTTTTCCCCCAATATTTAAGCATTACAATAATATTTGTTTAATAGGACTTTTTTTGTAGTTCAGTAATTTCTGAACATAATTTAACAAACCAAAGAGAGACACCTTCATGAAGTTAATTAAAATGTTTTAGATGTAAAAAAGGGCAATTAAATTTTCTACTTCAAGCTTTTAATTCAGCAATGTGTTAATGTTTGCTACGTAACACAACCGCAAGTGTTTAAAAGCAAATTACTTTGAATTATTAAAAGGGTCAAGAGCCCAACTGAAGCAATCACTGATCTCCATGATGGTGGCATAATTTTAACCAATAAAACATCAGCATCTGATCCTCTGTAACGCCCAATAACAGCAGGTGTTCATCACCAATGCACAATCATCATTTAATTAGTCTCTTAATTATCTCATTGACTTTAACTCTTTGAGGACTTGGGATTTGAGTTGAGACTAGTTTGTGACTTGGAAGGAATGACTTGTTTCCTCCTCTGGTGAAATCAGCTGCTGAGTTCATGGGTGGAGCAAAAATGTGGCAGGACTTTTACTTTCTGACCCCTGGACTCTCCACCTCTGAAGAGGAGTGAAGTTTCCTACAGCTCTGCTGTGTTTGGTCCTCACGCGCTTCTGACGCTCCGTGGCGCGTCTCCGCCCCTCACACGCGCGTTTACAGCGCTAAATTAATCATCTTTGCTAATTATTATACATTTACTTCATTGTCAGCTCCAGGTACTTCATTTATTATTGTTCATTGAACTGTTTGAAACAAAAAAAAGGTTGTATTTCAGTAATAATTCTAAATTGTCAAAATAAAATATATAAAATAATGGTTTCTATTTTAATATCCTTTAAAATATAATCTATTTCTGTGATGTGCAGCTGTATTTTCAGCATCATTCCTCCAGTCTTCAGTGTCACATGATCTTTAGAAATCATAAAAATATGATGATTTATTATTAGAACTATTAATAGTTGTGCTACCAAATATTATTTTGGAATCTGTGATCTGTGAAAGTGTTTTAAAGTTTGTGGTTTTACAGAACATATATGACATGATAATAAGGCCTGAAGTTAGGAAGAACATTTTAAGGAAAATATAATTATATTTTCATAATGATTTTTTCCTTCTCAAACCTTGTCTGTGGTGTAAAAACACCCCTGGACAAACGGGGTGCATCTCTTCCCCTCTTTGATAATTACTAGTTACCATGTTCTGAACATCACATCCTTTCTTTTGTCCCTAGATGTAATCTATATACATATATATATAGGTGGCTGAATAAAAATATTTGGACATTATTTATAAAAATTAGCACCAGCAAGCTTGTTAGCTAGACATTTAGCATCAGCTACAATATTTACTTATTTTCAGTACGGTTATGAATAAACATTCATGTCTGTCTAACGTTACTCGTCTATTAATCCAAACAATATACATATGTATAACGTTATTGTTAATACACAATATAAAAACAGATGTCATGGTAGCATTTTAATAAAACTGTTAATATTAGGGTAGCGGGGAATTTGAACATGCATGAGTTATTTTATTTAATCTGTGTTAGTTTAAGGTTATTTTATTTTATTTTTTAACCTAAAACACAGAGACGCTGATTGATGTGTCTGCATGTCAGCATTTCAGTGGGCTTAAACAGATCACCCTTTACAGCGGATTTAGTTCCCAAACAACTGACAATTTTGACCTAAATATGATTTTCATTTACAATAATTAATCCTAAATTTCGACATTAATAACTTACTTTTAGCAACATCAGACGCACGCACGCTCACAAGATCTGCCGGTTCTTACTTCTGTAGACTCACACTTAACGGTTCATTTGAATCAGTGAGTGGTCAACTCCAGAACAGCTGCAATCGGATCATTCTAATTCGTAAACGAATCGTTTGGTGCGATTCGCGATCCGATTAAAGTTTATTTTGAAAAGACTCAGTTCGTTCATGATGAATCAGACACCGCTTCTGCGTGTCGGAGCACGTGATATATTATAGGGAGTAACAATATGTTTTATGAAATGTAGTGAAGTTAAAAGTACGATCTTATGCTTTGGAATGTAGTGAAGTAAAAGTAAAAGTTACTCAAAACTACTCCAGTAAAGTACAGATACTTGAAAAATGTACTTAAGTACAGTAACGAAGTAAAGCTACTCGGTTACTGTCCACCACTGACAGAAAAAAAAACAGAACCAAAATTTGTGAAACATTTTCAAAGGTTTCAGTTTACAAATACAAAAAAGACAAGGCCATCAAAGAAATGGCTGATGCACTGATGTGAAGCTTCTCTGTGGTGCAATGAGGTGACCAACATCTAAAATAACCAGTATTGTGGTTTACCAATACTGCCCACCCCTTTTTTTAAAGGCACAATGAAACAGAAGTAGCATTTTTTTCTGTACTGTCACGTCTATCCAAGTGAAAAGACATCTGAAATGAGAGAGGGGGACTTGGTTTCGTCCTTCGGGAATTGATTGGATCGTTGGAAGTTGGGGCGTTGGTTACAAATTTAAGGCAGATCGGAATGCCAGTTTACAGTTAGTTGTGAGAGGATTTCTCTCCACTGGATTCACCATCAACACCCTAACATGAAGAATTTTTGTATTTATTGAGGAAGATGATGACAAGGATGATCAACAACACAACACATACCTAAGAGCACGCAAGAGAAAGAGACACTGCCTGAATAACATGAAAAAAAAAAACAATAGTTTGCGATGTCCTAAGAGTAATGTTGTGGTTATATTCTAATATTGTTTCAACTTTTAAGGGTAGTGTACTCCCCCATGGCTTGCGTCAGCACTAGTCGATGCATTGATTACTCTAAAGTGAAGCATCAGCTTCAGTTTTTCCACCAGAGTTCAATTTACCCCTCACACCACTAGCTCCACCCTTGTGCCATAGCTCGTGATCCGAAGAGTTTTGAGGGGGAGGTTAACGTTTTTGATTAAATATTACTAGGGCACATGAATATATAAAAAATTATAATAATGAAGTTACACTGATAAATTATTAATAATAAACATAGTATTCCATTAAAAACATAAGAGTTTAACATTTTTTTTTAATGGTGACTTTAATGCATGCTGTATGTATACAGTACTTAAGCATTTTTAAATGATCAGATAAAAACTTGAACTTGAGTTGAAGACAGGTGTGAATACAGCCTCAGTTTTGTTGTTTGAACCGAGTAACAGACGCAGGTACACAAGCAACTTCAATCTCTCTCTCTCAAAATCTCCATATTTAAGGGGGAATAAAGTTATGTAGTTTGCATCACTGGATATAGCTGTCAGTCATTTAACATTTAAATTATAAAACAGTTGACCAGTATTAAATGATTTGCAGCTACATCTTTCCTTGCTCTCTTTCAATGTAAACGTAATTTCTACTTTATTCTTGAAATATTATGACTTTAATCCCGTAATCTTAGATTTAAAAAAATATAAATAACGTATTAAAACATTCATACTCTACATTTACTCCTCTTTTGGAAAGTTGTGGAAATGCTATCATGGATTTCTTTTCTTTTCTTTTGCTGTTTGAATGTACAGTAGCTACACCTCTCAGTACAATCATACAATTTGTAATGTTTTGCTGTATATGTGAATTGCTTCAGAAAGTCTACAAAAATAACAATATAATACTAATAAGTAAAAATAGTAAAAATGACATTTCATAAGTATAAGCTTAATAATAATGTAAAAATGAATATGTACTGCTTACCTTAGTATTCCTCCAGGAAGTGCTCAACATAATAAATGTAATAAAAAATGGAAACACTCGTGAACCTCAGAGCGAGAACAGTTTATTGGTAAAGGCAAGCAAATACAGATGTCAAATAGACTGAGATCTGTGTGTCTGATCTGACAGATAAATAGACAAAGCCTTTAAACTGAAAGTGTACAATAATAACACTGCAAGAGAGGAACATTTGAAATCAAATATAAAAAATTACTGAATGCGAGAATCTTTGGTAATCTTCAGTATTGACCAAGACAAATACTTGCATTTGATATTTTGAGCATATCTGAGCATTTGAAAATTAACCACATCAACATCAGAGGAATAATCTAAGAAATAACATCATCCTTTATGTTTCTGATGTGTGAATATGTGCTTGCTCTTGTTCAGCTCTTTTGAATCTGCTCTCTACTTTCCATAGACAGAAACACTGAGAGCTTTAAATAACTGATTTATCGGTCCTCTCTCTTTCAGGAGCACATAACGTCCAGCATGTTGAGTTGTGATGTTTCTGATGGTCAGAGATCCAGTTTGATCGTCCAGCTTCAGTCTGTCTCTGAATCTCCCATCAAGAACATCATCATACACAGTGATATTGTCGTCCCATTGTTTGGTTCTAGCTATTAAAGCAATTTCATTCATATACAACCAAAAAGACATTTCACCCGTTGTTATTTCAGTACGACCAGAGTTTATAGTGAGTGAATCTCCCTCCTTCACTGATATTTCATCTGGATCAAACAAACATACACGGAGAACAAACAGAAAAGGGGTTGTGACAGAGTAATGCAATTGAAATCCATGTTTGTTTACTTAAAGGGATAGTTCACCCAGAAATGAAAATTATGTCATTAATAACTCACCCTCATGTCGTTCCAAACCCATAAGACCTCAATTTATCTTCTGAACACAGTTTAAGATATTTTAGATTTAGTCCGAGAGCTCTCAGTCCCTCCATTGAAGCTGTGTGTACGGTCTACTGTCCATGTCCAGAAAGGTAAGAAAAATATCATCAAAGTAGTTCATGTGACATCAGAGGCTCAGTTAGAATATTTTGAAGCATCGAAAATACATTTTGGTCCAAAAATTGCAAAAACTACAACTTTATTCATCATTGTCTTCTCTTCTGTGTCTGTTGTAAGACAGTTCAAAACAAAGCAGTTTGTCATATCCGGTTCGTCAACAAATCATTCGATATAACCGGATCTTTTTGAACCAGTTCACCAAATCGAACTGAATCGTTTTAAACAGTTTGCGTCTCCAATACGCATTAATCCACAAATCACTTAAGCTGTTAACTTTTTTAATGTGGCTGACACTCCCTGTGAGTTCAAACAAACCAATATCCCGGAGTAATGCATGCACTCAAACAGTAAACTGACTGAACTGCTGTGAAGAGAGAACTGAAAGATGAACACCGAGCCAAGCCAGATAACGAACAAAACATTGACTCATTCACGACTGAAGAACCAGTTGCATCGGTTTTCAAAACACCAGTAGTTCTTTCGGACAGTTCGATTCAATAAACCGGTTGAAGATAACGGTTCACCGGTTCTTTTGCGAACGACGTAATGGCGTCATTGGTGATGATTGCCCTTGATTCAAGCCTTCGGTTTACCCACGCTCATACCATTAGCACAGAATAATTTCTGAACCAATCACCAAAAGAATCAGTTCAGTTCAGACGCTCTGTGTGTCGGTTTGCTGAATCACACATGTGCAGTATCATCAGCTCCTCGGTTCTCGAATCGGACGCGTCTGACAGAAATGGTTCTTGACTCATGAACGAGCCAATGTTTTGTTTGTTATCTGGCTCGGCTCTGTGTTCATCTTCAGTTCTCTCTTCACAGCAGTTCAGTCAGTGTACTGTTTGAGTACATGAATTACTCCGGGATATTGGTTTGTTCGAACTCAGAGGGAGTGTCAGCCACATTAAAAAAGTTAACAGCTTAAGTCATTTGCGGATTAATGGGTATTGGAGACACGTAACCGTTTAGAATGATTCAGTTCGATTCGGTGAACTGGTTCAAAAAGATCCAGTTACATCTAATGATTAGTTCGCAAACCTGATATGACAAACTGCTTTGTTTTGAACTTTCTTACAACAGACACGTAAGAGAAGACAATGCTGAATAAAGTCATAGTTTTTGCTATTTTTGGACCAAAATGTATTTTCGATGCTTCAAAATATTCTAACTGAGCCTCTGATGTCACATGGACTACTTTGATGATGTTTTTCTTACCTTTCTGGACATGGACAGTATACTGTTCACACAGCTTCAATGGAGGGACTGAGAGCTCTCGGACTAAATCTAAAATATCTTAAACTGTGTTCCAAAGTTAAACGGAGGTCTTACGGGTTTGGAACAACCTGAGGGTAAGTTATTAATGACATAATTTTGCAAATTGGGTGAACTAACCCTTTAAGTAATTAGTTTTAAATGTAATCTCCAAAAGAATAATAATAGAAAACAACAGAACAGACAGAAAAAAAAGCAAAACAGTGTGTGGAATAATAAAATATATGGTGATAAAAAAATAAAACTGGTGGAACAAATATTTAACTCACCATAGACAGCGAGAAGGAACATCTTTTTCTCATTATTGATATCTAGTTCATAAGCTCCAGCATGTTCAGTTGTGGTGTTTGTGATGGTCAGAGATCCAGTTTGATTGTTCAGCTTCAGTCTGTTTCTGAATCTCCCATCAAGAACATCATCATATACAGTCATGCTGTCGGTCTGTTTATTGATTTCAGCTAGTAAATTGTTTTCATTTCCAAACCTCCACTGAATCACATTATCATCCTTCATTTCAGTAAGATCAGAGTTTAGAGTGACTGAATCTCCCTCCTTCATTGATATTTCATCTACATTATCAAAAACACACAGAGAACAAACAGAAACAGGGTTCATCACAGATTCAGAGTCTTATCTGATGGTTTACTGAAGAAAAACTTTTGAAGTGTAAACTTGAAATGAATTAAAAGAACAGGAATGGTGTTTGGATTAATAACTGACTGATTTTTATACTGACGCCAATTTCAAATGACTATAAAATACAGAATGTTATTAATTTAGATATTTGATTATTCTAGTATTCCCTTACTCTTTGATTGTTTGTTTATTCAGGTGCATAGATGATGCACCATAAATTTAACTCACCAATGATACTAAGAAAGAATCTCATCATCACACTCTTGGTCTCCAGTTCATAAAGTCCTGTATGTTCCATTCTGATGTCTGTGATAGTCAGAGATCCAGTCTGATGATCCAGTTTGAGTCTGTCTCTGAATCTCCCATCAAGAACATCACCATATACAGTCAGGTTGCCGACCTGTTTAAGGATTTCAGCTAGTGGAGTTTTTTCCTTTGCAAACCTCCACTGAATCTCATCATCTTTCATTTCAGTAAGACCAGATTTCAGAGTGACTGAATCTCCCGATTTCAATAACTTAATTTCCTGACCAGACACATCTGCAGAACACAGTGTATGCAGTGAACACACACACACACACACACACACACACACACACACACACACGCACAGTCAGGTTGCCGACCTGTTTAAGGATTTCAGCTAGTGGAGTTTTTTCCTTTGCAAACCTCCACTGAATCTCATCATCTTTCATTTCAGTAAGACCAGATTTCAGAGTGACTGAATCTCCCGATTTCAATAACTCAATTTCCTGACCAGACACATCTGCAGAACACAGTGTATGCAGTGAACACACACACACTTATATATATATATATATATATATATATATATATATATATATATATATATATATATATATATATATATATATATATATATATATATATATATATATACAGTACAGACCAAAAGTTTGGACACACCTTCTCATTCAAAGAGTTTTCTTTATTTTCATGATTATGAAAATTGTAGAGACACACTGAAGACAAAGGCTATTTGACCAAGAAGGAGAGTGATGGGGTGCTGTGCCAGATGACCTGGCCTCCACAGTCACCGGACCTGAACCCAATCGAGATGGTTTAGGGGTGAGTTGGACCGCAGACAGAAGGCAAAAGTGCCAACAAGTGCTAAGCATCTCTGGCAACTCCTTCAAGACTGTTGGAAGACCATTTCAGGTGACTACCTCTTGAAGCTCATCAAGAGAAAAGCAGTAATCAAAGCAAAAGGTGGCTACTTTGAAGAACCTAGAATATGACATACTTTCAGTTGTTTCACACTTTTATGTTATGTATATAATACCATATACAATTCCACATGTTAATTCATAGTTTTGATGCCTTCAGTGTGAATCTACAATTTTCATAGTCATGAAAATAAAGAAAACTCATTGAATGAGAAGTTGTGTCCAAACTTTTGGTCTGTACTGTACATATAATAACAATAGGTACAGTAGTGGCCAAAAGTCATGTCATGTCTACTAAAAATGACATTTTCAAACTTTATTAAGATTGCTTAAAACTGGTTACAGATTTTGTATGCAAATTCAGTGTTTTTTCTTGGAGTCAATCATTTTCTTAACGATAATACAATGAAACATGCCAAATTTTGTGGACATAGGCTGTCATAGAAAGAAATTAGAAATACATGCATAAACAAGAGAGAACCAACAAAATATTATTATCTGATTATGCTTTAGTTTTTTTTACTTTCCTCATATTTAAAAATATGATATATTTCCTTATATGTTGATGGTTCATTCCAGCTTGCTGTCAGGGGTGCACTACTTAGTGGAGTGTGGAGCAGGGAACGGAGGGAGACGAAGAGTAAATCAATCCAGAGAAGTTCATTTACAACAAGGAAAACTCACAGAGCACATTTAGAAATGAACAATACAAGACGCTAAACTGAACACAGGGAAAACTTCTCGGGTTATGACTGTAACCCTTGTTCCCCGAGAAGCGGAACGAGAACTGCGTCGAACGACACTTTTGGGGAAGCCCCTCAGCGTAGCGCCTCTGAAGTATGAATGAAACTGAGCCAATCTTGATTGGTGTTGCGTCATGACGTAATGTGTGACGGCATATGCGGAAGCTATAAAAAGGACGCCGGCACACAACAGAGACAGCTTCTGTGATGAAGCAAGTGCTCCCAGGCAGGGGGAGGTGTGGCGAAGGGACGCAGTTCTCGTTCCCCTTCTCGGGGAACAAGGGTTACAGTCGTAACCCGAGACGTTCCCCTTCGAGGGAACATCGAACTACGTCGAATGACACTTTGGGGGAACGAGTACCCACTATGCCACAATGAGCCCTGCCTGTCCTAGTGTGAAGCTGTGCACAGGCACACTTAGGACGAGAGCACAAGGGTGCCAGGTCGATGGAATGTCCAGGCTGTAAAATCTAATAAAAGTGTGAGGGGTGGCCCATCCTGCTGCATCGCAGACCTCCTGGATGGGGGCCCCTGAGAGGAGGGATCTAGAGGATGCCATGCCTCTGGTAGAATGAGCCCTCATAGCCTGAGGTGAAGGAAAATTGCGCACCTGGTAGGCCATAGATATAGCTTGGACAATCCAGTTGCTAATGGTCTGTTTGGAAGCAGGAAGCCCCTTCTTGAGGACCTGAAACAAACTAACAACTGGTCTGACTTCCGCCATGAGGAGGACCTCTGGATATATATTTTCAGAGCTCTGACAGGGCAGAGCAAATGAAGTCTATCCTCATCTGCCGTCACGTGAGGTGGAGGATGAAAAGCCTGCAGAACTGTAGGCCGTGCCCCATTAGAGGGCACCTTGGGCAAATAGCCTGGCCTAGGAAGTAGGATGGCTTTGATGTCGCCTGGAGCAAACTCCAGGCACCCATCAGATATAGAGAGTGCCTGGAGATCTCCTACCCTCCTAAGAGAAGTAATGGCCAACAAGAAAGCCACCTTAAGGGAAAGGTTCTTGGCCTCAGACGACTCCAGCGGTTTGAAGGGAGCCTGAACCAACCCTCCGAGAACCACCGCCAGGTCCCAAGTGGGAACCCTGGTACGAGCCGCAGGTCTTATCCTCCAAGCCCCACGGAGGAAACGTACGACCAACGGCTGTCTCCCCAGAGGCCCATCACTCAGAGGAGCGTGGAAAGCCGAAATGGCAGCCACTTTCACCATGAGAGTGGACGGGGTAAGAACATCTGAGAAACGATCTTGGAGGAATTCCAGCACTGAAGCCACTGGGCAGTTAACTGGGTCCACCTCACGCTCTCTGCACCAAACAGTGAAAACATTCCATTTTAGGCCATACAATTTCCTCGTGGAGGGAGCTCTAGAGCTGAGTATGGTCTCCACTACTCCTGCTGACAGGCTGGCCTCTTGGTACTGTGCCCCCTCAGGGGCCAGACCCACAGTTTCCATAGTTCGGGCCGAAGGTGAAGTATTGAGCCCTCTGCCTGTGTCAGCAGGTCCCTCCTGATGGTAAGCTCCCATGGAGGACCATCCAGGAATAATATTATGTCTGAGAACCATACTCGGGCCGGCCACAATGGGGCTACCAATAATAAACTGATGCCGTTGCGACGAACTCTCTCTAGAACTCCAGGAAGCAGAGCGATCGGGGGAAAGGCATACAGACGCAGCATCGGCCATGTCTGTACCATGGCATCCAACCCCAGTGGGGCTGGATGTGTGAGGGAGAACCACAGTGGACAGTGAGTCATCTCTCGAGACGCTTCCACTGGGCCTAACCTCTGACATATTGACTCCACCACCTCGGGATGGAGTCTCCATTCCCTGGGCCTCAGCCACTGCCTTGACAGGATGTCTGCTCCCTGATTCTGATTCCCTGGGATGTATGTTGCTCTGAGAGACAACAATTTCCCTTGGGACCACAAGAGGATCTGCATAGAGGGTGAGACCTCAGACCCCCTTGATGATTTATATAGGCCACCACCGACTTATTGTCCAGCCCATGAGGGAGGCGTCTGTCGAAATGGCTTTCCGGCGACATGACGCTCCCAGCACGGGACCTTGGGACAGAAACCAAGCTCTCTTCCACATAGATAGGCAATGAAGGCATCTGCGCGTAACCCTGATCATTAGGGATGGGTATCGTTAAGGTTTTAAAGGTATTGCTACTCTTACCGATACTGCTTAACGGTCCGGTACTTTAACAGTATTCTTATCGGTACTTTGTGTTGTGTGTGTGTGTGTGTTTTTTTAAGAACAAGTTGAGAACAGAATTAACATTTCTTTATTTGTTTTATGTAAAATTAATAATGGGCTTGTCTTGGACCAGAGGTGTTAGGAGGAGTTGGTTGGTTCATAGTAGCTGCAGCTTAAAAAAAAAAAAAAAAAAAAAAAAAAAAATATATATATATATATATATATATATATATATATATATATATATATATATATATATAAATAAAAAGGTTGCAAAATGTGGCAATTGGCTATTTTGTAAACTAACTTGAGGTGCTGTGCATTTAAGTTAAGTGCATTTTTCCCTATTTGGAATTTTAAAAACAAGTAGAAAATATGTTGATTTCATTCTCATTTTTCCCAAAAGAAATCAACAGAATTTCTACGTAAGGTTAGCAAACCACTGAGATTTTACATTTATTTTAAATGACGTGAACAACGTGATTCAACATGATTTTAGCATACATACCTGACTTAAATGGGGCAACACCCAGAGACGAGCTAGCTAGGCAGTCGATACACATAATGCACCTTTGAAAGATGCTTTGACGGATTGCTTGTGTTTCCGCCCTTACATGCAAATATTGTTTTGCACTTATGACAACGAGGGTTGTCAGCATTAACTCTAGTGAAGTATAACCACACTTTGGAACGTTTTGCTCTCTCCGCCATCGTCACTCTTTGTAATAAGCGGGAGTTTTCGTACTGTTATGCGTGTACCGCGCTCGTTCTTGTGTGTGTGTGTGACTGTGACAGACAGCCTCCGCGGCGCGCATGCGAGTTCTTGCAGATCTCACAGACAAACGTCTTAATACGATCGCACATTAGAAATGTTTGGTAAGATAAAATGTGCACGATAACATTAAGCAAATCTCTTCACCATCGTCACTCTTTATTATTTAGCAGGAGTTTACGTACAGTTAATGCATGTGCGTGCTCTAGTTGTGGTGTGTGTGTGTGTGACTGGCAGACAGCCTCCGCGGCGTGCATGAGAGTTCACGCAGATCTCACAGACAAACGTCTTAATACGTTCGCACATTAGAAATGTTTGGCGAGATTAAATATGCACGACAACATTATTAAGCAAAAATACATAGCCTAGTATATAAATTGTTTTCCTCCAGTACTGAAAGCAGAACCGGTACCGTCAGATCTTACTGATACTACGTTCTTTCATAATTTAGCCCCTGGGCCAGTTTAATACCGGGTTTCGGTACCCATCCCTACTGATCATGCGAAATGGGTTTCCCCTTGGGGAGAACCCCTTGGTTTTCAACCACCACTGCAATGGCCTCATGTGCAGGAGACCGAATGGAATGATATTGGATGCTGCTGACATGAGACCTAACACTCTCTGGAAATGTTTTACAGTGATGGCCTGGCCTAGCTTTATCCTGATCACCGTGGCCAGGATGGATTCGATCCGTGCAGGAGACAATTGTGCCCGCATCGTGACCGAATCCCACACCACTCCCAGGAACGTGGTTCTCTGGGCTGGTGCCAACATACTCTTTTTCATGTTGAGTCTCAATCCTAGGCTCTGGATGTGGGCAAGGACAACATCTCGATGCCGAACTGTCAGCTCTTGAGACTGGGCTAGAATCAGCCAGTCGTCGATATAATTGAGAACCCTGAGACACTGAAGCCTCAGCCATGCTAGAGCTGCATCCGTACAATTTGTAAATGTGCGAGGGGAAAGAGCTAGGCCAAACGGAAGAACCTGATATTGGTACGCCTCGCCCCCAAAGGCGAACCTCAGGAACTTCCTGTGAGACGGAAGGATGGAAATGTGGAAGTATGCGTCCTTCAGATCTATCGTGACAAACCAATCCTCGGATTGAATTTGGTTCACGATGATGGGAATAGTAAGCATCTTGAACCTGAATCTCCTCAGAGACCGATTCAAGTGCCTGAGATCTATTATTGGAGGCAACCCCCCATCCTACTTGGGAACTAAGAAGTAGCGGCTGTAGAACCCGGATTCCCTGTCCATAAATTTCCGGAGTTGGACCCTCACCCTCATCGATATCTTTAAGAAGGTCGGCCTGGTATGCCTGCAGTACTGCCATTGTATGCAGACTAGCGCCAGCCCGACCCGCAGCCATATAAGCCCTGCCCACTAACGCAGATGTCTCATGGCACGGTTTAGTGGGCAGCACTGGGGTTTTTAGGGACGATGCCGACTCGGCGGCTAAATAAGTGGCAAGCGGCTGTTCCACCCAAGGCATCATCCCATAACCCCGATGACGAGGTTGCTCTCTGTGCTGAAGGAAACGCTCGTCCAACTTGCTTTTAATAAGCGTTTCCTGCTTCTCCTGTGGCCAACTGATATTAAGACGGGCCACTGCATAAGAGACAACCTACAATAGCACCTCATATGCGGGGACACGGGGTGGCGAGTCATCCCCAAAATCCCCGCCTTCGATGCTGAGCACAGAAGCAGAAGCAGACAGCTCAAGCACCAGGCTCTCCACTCGTGCGGAAGAAGCCGCGGGGCGGGCTGCCGCGCAAGGCGAGAGAGCATTGGAACTGGTGGACGAATCACGAGAGCCTGCCTCGGCAGTCTCGAGATTCCCCTGCAGATCCATCTGCGAGCCCCATGAATAGCATTGCACCACGGAGCTTGCGAGCCTGGCCATCCCCACCGAAAACGGCCAGGCGGGAGCGCAGCACATGGATTGGCAATCTCTCACAATCCTCGCAAGCAGCCCCCTCGAGAGCTGCCCGCGCATGCTGCACTCCCAAACAATGCACACACATACGGTGTGTGTCCCCACCCGTGATATAACGTGGGCAGGGATGCACACACCTCGTGAAACTGCTTGTGCTCGCCATAATAATGCTTGTGACTATTAGACAATTCAACACCAAATAAGACAAACAAGACAGAGAGCGCTTGCTGAAGAACAGAAAGCTGTCTCTGTTGTGTGCCGGCGTCCTTTTTATAGCTTCCGCATATGCCGTCACACATTTCATCATGACGCAACACCAATCAAGATTGGCTCAGTTTCATTCATACTTTAGAGGCGCTATGCTGAGGGGCTTCCCCCAAAGTGTAGTTCGACGCAGTTAGATGTTCCCTCGAAGGGGAACTATTTATACAGGACAGGGTGATGGGAAGACTAGACACACTTGGAATCAATGGAAACACAGGAAACACCTGGGATTAAATCAATGATGCGGGAGACAGAAACTCAGTCACAAAGCAAAATATAGACAAAACATAGAACAGAGTTTGACACTTGCAGAGATGAAAAACAAACAAATAAACAGACCAATCCCCTCCAGACATCACTTTTGGCAATTAATGTACATGAAGATGATTTTACTTTAATCTTTAATGTCACACTAAAATTTATGCTGTTGGGTATTTGAGCTTCATATTTATTTTATTACTAAGTTCACACTTGAATTGATTTAAAGGTAAAAAATTTTTTAAAAAAATTATCTCTGACTAATCTAACAACTAGTTTGTTACATTATATCAGAACCGAAACAAGTGAAGGAATAAAAACCCACTTCAAACTTACCATCCAGACGCCAGAAACACAAACAGAACAAAACTAATTTGATTGCCATTTCCCTCATAAGTTCACTGAAAAGCTGACAATATTATCCTTTAGAATGTCTTAAATGTGAGTGAACTGTGATATTTATCTGGTTTTGTGCGAATCCTCCCCTAATCTTCATCTCAGTTTACTTTCAGATGTCCATCCTCTTTTACATCACAGAAAATAAACAAAGTTTTGCTGATCTTGTGTTTTCAAACTCAAAAGGACAGGCAAAGTTCAGACGATCAGCAAACAGCTTGTCTGACGCAATTTAGGTCAAAGTTTGAATCAATACCAGTGTTAAATTAGCTAAAACAAAACAAAATATGGAGTCAGGCGGGTCCCCGTCTATAGCTGCCCAGAAAACAATACATTTTCCATAACAAAATTATAATATGTGTATATACGGTGTATATTTATTATGTATCTATAAATACAAACACATGAATGTTTATATTTAAGAAAAATTTGTTATGTTTTTTTAATTAAATATATTTATATAGAATATAAATAAATGTTTGTATTTATATATACACAGTGCACACATATGTTTACAAAACTTTTAATTTGGATGCGATTAATGGGGATTAATCATCTGACAACACAAATTTATAGTAATGCTGTCAGATTATTAATCACCAAATTATTGCATCCAAAATAAAAGTTTTTGTAAACACACACACACACACACACACACACACACACACACACACACACACACACACACACACACACACATATATATATATATATATATATATATATATATATATATATATATATGTGTATATATGAGCACAATACAGAGTACACACACACACACGCACACATTTATTATCTGTATATAAGTGAAAATATTTACATGTATATACATATTTATATATCTTATATAAAAATATTTCATATATAAACATAACATGTTTTTATTAAATATATACATGCATATGTTCGTATTTTATAAATTTACATTTAGCAGACACTTTTATCCAAAGTGACTTACAAATGGGGATAATGGAAGCAATCGAAATCAACAAAAGAGCAGTGATATACAAGTGCTATAACAAGTCTTAGTATTAGAATCCATTTGCAGAAGTTTATTAGGGAAAGATCTTATAAACAGACTTGTTAAACCAGTTAGAGAGTCAGTACCGCAATGGCAGTCCGATCTTTCAACATTCACAAGGGCAGTCCAAAAGGCAGAGACGAGTAGGCAGGCGAAAAGATCAAACACAAATATCAGCCCAATCAGGCAGTTAATCCAATGGGGCAATTCAAGAAGCAAGAACATGAAAACAGGCAGACTCATACACAAACAGGCAGTCAGAATAATCAATGGAAAACCGCTTGGTAAGGCAGGTAAACTGGCAATACTTCACAAAGTGGGAACACCCTGACTCTGTTAAACAGTGTCAAACAGGAAGTGACTGTAGAAGCAGAGGGAGTGGTACTCAGGTGAAGGTTCCCTCTGTTGGTGTGGCATTACAGAATCCCCCTCCCTATGAGTGCCTT
Source organism: Carassius auratus (assembly GCF_003368295.1). Taxonomy (NCBI): domain Eukaryota; kingdom Metazoa; phylum Chordata; class Actinopteri; order Cypriniformes; family Cyprinidae; genus Carassius; species Carassius auratus. Next base: position 219,340 of record NC_039264.1, on the reverse strand, counting down.
CTGGCACTTGGCGTGGAAATCCCCGTGGTCATGGTGCCGGTCGATCGGGTCTGGCTCGGTAACAGGCCTCCTTGCGGGAACGATCCAGAATGTTGCTGGCAGCTACCCATGACCTGTCCTGATGGCAATTCCTTGGGGGTATTGGATTGGGCACAGACTTGACAGGCTTTGACATAGGCAGTGACATCTTTAGTCATTGAGGACCTCCAGAATGAGTTGTGTAGCAGATGCAATGTGTGGGATATTCCAGGGTAGCCAGAGCTGACAGATGTGTGGACCAGAGATGTGCGGGTTGATCCGAAATTACGAGTCATCCAAAAATATTTTTAATAAAATTTTATACGACGTGAAGCGACATGGTGCATGTGAGTACCACAGAAAAAAGCGCATCATCAAGAAACATGCAAATCAGTGCAATCGTTTTACAATAAACCAAATGATCCACAGGCTGACAAAGTTTGGGCAGCAGAAGTGACGAGCATTTATCATGCCGTACATCACACACATTCATATCGCTCGACTGCAGGAACAAGTTAGCCCCATTCATTTTTCTTGATTCTGATATAGCTAAGAAAAAAGCTGTAGACTTTGGGTGACATTTTGGGACAGGTAGTGTCTAAATCTTTTATTCGGTGGGTTTAAAAAGAAATATAGGCAATATATTACAGAAAGCTTGAAATGTCTACTTTTAAACGAACATATTCAAACCAAAACAAATAGGCTACTCTCTGAATATGTAATCCATATGAAATGTGCATTTCTCTCTGGTGTTCATGGCATGTCTGCATCGTCAACTTCATCTTAGCAGTGACACAGAAAACACCAGTTTATTACTAAACAATGAGTCTTTGCTAATTTAAACACATTCATAATCATTACTTTAACTGGTTCTTTGTGGCAAGGCTTATGTGTGCGGTCATAACTGTCACAGTGGGGCACTGTGACTAGAGACTGGCACTGGACTTAGAACACAACACACTAGGCATGCATAGACTTTTAATACAACAACACATATTTGTTTTGCGCAATGTAACACCAGTTAACACCAGGTATGTGTGTGTATGTAATTGATTGTGTATTGTTTAAGTGTTGATCCTGTTCTCACCATTTTTGTTTAGGTTAACACTTGGTGAGTCAATTTTTTTTTGTTAATTTGTGTATTGTTAAGAATACAAACACAACCGGTTGGCATGTTAAATGTTTATTGTTTTCAATTATCCATTTACATAAAGTAAACAGTCATACTTACGTACTGGAACATTTTCTCATAAAAAACAGAAGAAACCCAGGCACCACATTGCCACCATTTTTAAATGCCTGTTTCCCGCCAATAGAAGGCACACTTAATTGGTCTCATGCCGGAGGGGGAGATTGGTGTTTGTTTGATGCTTTGGTAAACCATAATAATGAATTTAGTTTATGTTGTTTGAAATGGTTGTATATTTCTGCATGTTTTTAGTTCTAATAGTTATGCCTTTGTTACAATTAAGTTGCTATTTAATTGTTTTGTCTTTCTTGAACTTATTGGTTACCATCAATTATTTAATGGTTTAGTCCTAGTGGGAGGGGCTTATACTTTTTAAGTGTTTCTCTCAGTCTGGTAAAGGGGGCTCGTAGAGTGAGTCGGGGAAATGTTGCTTGCTTGATTTTTGGGTCAAATTATTGACATAGCCAAAAGTTTTGTTTGTACATTTAAACTTTGTACAATTTTTTTTTTCTATTTTTTGTATTGTTTTTATTTTATGTTTTTCTACTTTTTGAGTTACACTGTAAATATAATTTGAATCATTTTGGAAAATCTTTGTTTTTCACATTTTGGAATAAACACCAACTTTTTGTCTTCATCAGCACGTCACTTCATTTTTTTCACGCCTCCATCGGCCGGTACATCCAGAGCAGGGGTGCCGCCACTGCTTGAACACCTTGTAGCAGTTGGCACACCACTGTCTCTGTTACAGTTGGTGTCAGAAGTTTTTTTTTGTACCGCTGAGGTGACGTGGACATTCTTGTTTTTACAATGCCACCAAAGACAAGGAATCAGCCTGATGAAAAAACAAGGCCAGATGTGGACCAGAGTGAAGTTGAGGATGATCCAGATGAAGGAGTGCAGTCTGCAATGGTTTCTGGGGTTGGAGCTGATACTGCTGTTACTGCTCTGGCGCAGATGTTCAAGTCCTTTATGGAATATCAAAAGGATCGAGATGATCGACAAGAGAGAGAGACAATTCGACGAGAACAAAATTTTAAAGTGCTCAGTCACCATGTCACGCAGATGCAACTGGATGTGGAACGTATCAATCATGGAGCAAGGTGCGACAAACCAGCGCCAAGGGTGTTAGACCGGGAGCCACGGCTTGCGAGACTGGAGGACTCTGATGATATTGAGCACTATTTGCTGACATTTGAGAGACTGGCAGAGGTATACCAGTGGCCTAAAGAAGACTGGGCCATTCACCTTATACCGTTGCTAACTGGTAAGGCCAGATCGGCGTTTGTTGCAATGGACCCTTCAACTACACAAGACTATGATGTAGTTAAGACCGCAATATTGAAAAAGTATGAAATCAATGCAGAAACTTATAGGCTGAGGTTCCGTAACCTAAACACCCCTGGGGATGAGTCACCACATGAGCTTTATATCAGACTGAAAGACCTGTTTTGCAAGTGGGTGCACTACTCCAGCAGCAATAAAGAGGATATTATGGAGGCACTTGTTCTGGAACAGTTCCTAAGAGTCTTGTACCCAGACGTGCGGACTTGGGTCAAGGAGCATGATCCAACCACTGCTGCTGAGGCGGCCAGACTGGCGGAGGCATATATCACAGCCCGAAAAGGAACAGGAAACTTCCGCTATGCTGGAATCCTCCCTTCGATCAGGGGTAAGTCTGAGGGATTTGGGGGGGGTTCAAACTCTCAAGACAGGATCCTAAGACTCCCACAAAGTAAAACCACTACTCCGCTTGTAGCTTCACAGAGGGTAGTTAAAGATGATGTTGTATGTTATCATTGTGGTCAGCCAGGACATACTAGACCTCTTTGCCCCCTGAAGAAACCCAAAACAGCAAGCCTTTGTTATGTCCCTCATCCAGTTCAGTCATACCCCGGGAAATGCAACTCACAGCCAGTTAGATCTGTCTTGTTAAATGGTAGACCAGTTTTAGCCTTGGTAGATACTGGTTGTACATATACATTAGTACAGCGCAGATTTGTGCCCAGACAAGACTGGAATGATGTAGAGACGGTTACTGTTTGTTGTGTACATGGTGACAACACTCCATTGCCTACAGCAGAAGTGTATATAGAGGTCTTAAATCAGTCTTATTTGATGAAGGTTGGAATAGCTGAGACTCTTCCCTATCCCATACTCCTTGGCACAGATATGCCAGTGTTGGCTGAATTACTGCAAGACACAGAATGGTGTGGGGTAGTGACAAGGGCTCAGTCAAAGCAAGTAGTACAGACAACACTCAACCCAGACCCAGATAATCCATTACAAACTTTGCCTTTTAGTTCTGCGGATATTGAGAGGGAGTCAGGACCAACAAAAGACAACAGGTTACAACAACGTAGAGATTGGGTATCAGGGTTGATTGACACCTCAGAGCAGGCTAACGAGGATGTTGCTGAACCTGAATTATGTGAGTCAGACATTGTGATTCCCAATGATCTAGCCCAGCTGCAGAGGGGAGACCCAACCCTTGCCACATGTTTTGAACAGGTTAAGCAGAAGGATGATGCTGATGTTTCACTTGATGATCCTTTTGTATTAAAACATGAACTTCTGTATAAGCAAACTAAGAAGGGGGATCTTCGGCTAGTTGTACCTAAAGCACAAAGAAGTGAGGTGTTACAGTTAGGTCATTCCATTCCATGGTCAGGTCATTTAGGGTTTGCAAAGACATGTTTGAGAATCTCTAAAAGATTTTATTGGCCCAGAATGTACACAGACATTAAAGAATACTGCCAGACATGCCCTGATTGCCAACTCACTGCTGGTCGGACTCCTGCCATTGCACCACTAATCCCTTTGCCTGTGATTGATGTACCTTTTGAGAGAATAGGAGTAGATGTTGTTGGACCAGTTGAGAGAAGCCAGACAGGGAACAGGTTTATTCTAGTAATCTCAGATTATGCCACAAGGTACCCTGAAGCATATCCCTTAAGAGATGTTACCGCTAAGCAAATAGCTTCAGCCTTGTTGAAATTCTTTTCGCAAGTAGGAATACCAAAAGAGGTTCTGACAGACCAGGGCACTAACTTTATGAGTCACACACTGCATCAAGTTTATCAGCTATTGGGCATTAAGAGAGTACGAACAACCCCATATCACCCTCAGACTGATGGTCTTGTTGAAAGGTTCAATCAGACTCTAAAGAATATGTTAAAGAAGTTTGTTTCAGACTCTGGCAAAGACTGGGATAAATGGCTGCCGTACCTCCTTTTCGCCTACCGTGAAGTACCTCAGGCTTCTACAGGATTCTCGCCGTTTGAACTGCTATATGCCCACCAAGTAAGAGGTCCTCTAGATGTACTGAAAGAGAGCTGGGAGGCAACAGACAACCCAAAGAGAATGAACATCCTCACATATGTGATGAAAATGAGGGAGAAACTTCAACAGAATACTGCCTTGGCAAGAGAAAACCTGGTAAAGTCCCAAGTACAGCAGAAACACTGGTACGACAAGATGGCTAGATCACGAAGCTTCGAACCAGGTGAGGATGTCCTATTGTTACTTCCAACATCTGACAATAAGCTGTTAGCAAAGTGGCAAGGCCCGTACCAGATAAAGAAGAAGGTAGGTCCGGTGACCTATCAAATCGAAATTCCCTCAAGAAACCAGCCTCTTCAAATATTTCATGTGAACATGCTGAAGAAATGGCATTCGCATCGAATTCCAGGCCAGACAGAAGAGAGCAAGGACATTGCTATGCTGGTGAGAGCCATAGAGGGTGAAGAGGAAATAGAAGAACAGTATTTACCGTCCTGTCGCAGTGACAGCAAATTGAATTTACAGCACCTGACTGAAGTGCAGAGACATCAGCTATGGGAATGTATACCTGATCAGCTGTTCATGGATACGCCTGGCAGAACAGACTTGGTAAATCATTCGATCATCCTCAAGGACACTAAACCTGTCCGTCAGTCTGTGTATCGTGTGCCAGAGAAACTTCTATCTGTTATGAAAGAGGAATTACAGACCATGAAACAACTGGGAGTTATTGAACCATCGTCAAGTGAATGGAGCAGTCCTATAGTGCTGGTGCCGAAAAAAGATGGTACCTTGCGGTTTTGCTTAGACTTCAGGAAGCTGAACAGTATTAGTAAATTTGATCCTTATCCAATGCCACGGGTAGATGAGCTGGTGGAGAGGCTGGGAAGGGCGAAATACCTAAGTACGCTGGATCTCTGCAAGGGATACTGGCAGGTGCCGCTGGAACCAGCGTGTAAGGAGCTTACTGCATTCAGAACCCCCTTTGGCCACTACCAGTTCCGAGTCCTTCCTTTTGGTCTACATGGGGCCGCGGCCACATTTCAAAGGATGATGGATAAAATCCTCCATGGTACAGAGGACTATGCTGCAGCTTACCTTGATGACATCATAATATTCAGCCAAACCTGGGAAGAACATCTGGAGCACCTTAAAGAGGTGTTGAATCGTATCAAGGCTGCAGGACTAACCATCCGCCCTGATAAATGTGCCCTCGCCAAGCCAGAAACCCAATACCTGGGATTTGTACTAGGACACGGTGTGATCCGACCTCAGGTGGGGAAGGTGGAGGCCGTTAAAGGAGCAGGACGGCCTGTGACAAAGAAGCAGGTTAGAGCGTTTCTGGGACTTGTTGGCTGGTATAGGAAATTTATTCCAAATTTCTCAGCCAGGGCAATAAACCTAACAAACTTGACAAAGAAGAGCCAACCCAACAATGTAGTATGGACGGAGGACTGTGAAAAAGCCTTTGAAGACTTAAAGAATGCACTATGTCAGGAACCAGTTCTTCAGAGTCCTGACTTTGGGAAGCCATTCACAGTACAGACTGATGCCTCACAACATGGCGTTGGTGCTGTACTCCTTCAAGAGGAAGAAGGTCAACTCAAGCCGATTGTATACATCAGTAGGAAACTCCTGCCCAGAGAGGTAAACTATTCCACTGTTGAAAAGGAGTGCCTTGCTGTTAAGTGGGCCCTGGACTCTTTAAGGTATTATTTGCTTGGACGAAAATTTCGGTTGGAGACTGATCACAGAGCATTGGCCTGGTTAGGCCGCATGAGGGACACTAATGCTCGCATTACTAGGTGGTTTCTGGCCATGCAGCCGTTTGACTTTGAGGTGCTGTATAGATCAGGGTCACAGAATTACACCGCAGACTTTCTCTCGAGGACACCACAGTCGGTGTCTGGAGAGGGAGGGGTAAATGTCACAGTGGGGCACTGTGACTAGAGACTGGCACTGGACTTAGAACACAACACACTAGGCATGCATAGACTTTTCATACAACAACACATATTTGTTTTGCGCAATGTAACACCAGTTAACACCAGGTATGTGTGTGTATGTAATTGATTGTGTATTGTTTAAGTGTTGATCCTGTTCTCACCATTTTTGTTTAGGTTAACACTTGGTGAGTCAATTTTTTTTTGTTAATTTGTGTATTGTTAAGAATACAAACACAACCGGTTGGCATGTTAAATGTTTATTGTTTTCAATTATCCATTTACATAAAGTAAACAGTCATACTTACGTACTGGAACATTTTCTCATAAAAAACAGAAGAAACCCAGGCACCACATTGCCACCATTTTTAAATGCCTGTTTCCCGCCAATAGAAGGCACACTTAATTGGTCTCATGCCGGAGGGGGAGATTGGTGTTTGTTTGATGCTTTGGTAAACCATAATAATGAATTTAGTTTATGTTGTTTGAAATGGTTGTATATTTCTGCATGTTTTTAGTTCTAATAGTTATGCCTTTGTTACAATTAAGTTGCTATTTAATTGTTTTGTCTTTCTTGAACTTATTGGTTACCATCAATTATTTAATGGTTTAGTCCTAGTGGGAGGGGCTTATACTTTTTAAGTGTTTCTCTCAGTCTGGTAAAGGGGGCTCGTAGAGTGAGTCGGGGAAATGTTGCTTGCTTGATTTTTGGGTCAAATTATTGACATAGCCAAAAGTTTTGTTTGTACATTTAAACTTTGTACAATTTTTTTTTTCTATTTTTTGTATTGTTTTTATTTTATGTTTTTCTACTTTTTGAGTTACACTGTAAATATAATTTGAATCATTTTGGAAAATCTTTGTTTTTCACATTTTGGAATAAACACCAACTTTTTGTCTTCATCAGCACGTCACTTCATTTTTTTCACGCCTCCATCGGCCGGTACATCCAGAGCAGGGGTGCCGCCACTGCTTGAACACCTTGTAGCAGTTGGCACACCACTGTCTCTGTTACAATAACGCTTATTATTCTCTTAGCTATAGTCTATTTAAGAAATTAAATTAATATATAGGGCGACGCATTTAATACTTTTAAAAAATGCGGGTCAGGAAGCGGATCGGGTACAATATATTTTTTTTCTTTTTTTGCGGTCAGGTTAGTTGAAAACATTGGTCGTGTGTGGGTTGTTTATACATTGACCCGCGCATCACTGGTGTGGACCCATTGCATTACCCGGTGCCATAGATTTTGTGGGCAGTTAGCAGGGGCTGTTTTTTTTAGCTGTTCTCACTATGTCTCCTCCATGATATCCCAGGTAATCAGGGCAATGATTATAGGCGATAACTTTGATATATTCCAGGTTCTTTTGGTCAGTAATCACCTGGAAGGGATGGACTGCTCCCTCGAGCCAGTGTCTCCATTGTTCTATGGCTGCTTTCATGGACAGGAGTTCTTTGTTTCTGACATCATAGTTTCTCTCTGCTGCTGTTAATTTTCTAGAGAAGAATGCACAGGCATACAATTTACCAGGTTGGCTATGGCGTTGTGGGAGCACCGCCCTGATTCCAGAGTCAGAAGACTCCACCTCCACTATGAATGGAAGATCGGGGTCCGGATATATAAGGATGGGGGTGGTGGTAACATTGCCAACTATGTTACAGACTTCATTAAGACCATAAAGAATCATATCAACTAGTGGAAAATGGGCATCCTATGACCCCTCAGTAAACACATCATTAATAAAGCATTCTATGTACAGACAAGTAAATAAGCCTATAATAAGAACTCAATGCATTTAAGCGTTTTACCCACAGAAATAGGCTATAAGAAAAACATGTTGCGTTCGCCTGTTGGACTCATCTGCGTGTCTGCATATACAGTATTATAATTCATTAATAATGTGTTTACTGAGTTTGGTCTTTTTCAAACACTCTCTAACGCATTAAGCAATGCTAAGCATTTTGGAATGCCCCCTTTTGAGGCGCAAATGATCCACAGATAATCGTGTGCTCTTATGGAGATTTCAGCAAAAGTTGCTTCACTTAGAAAAACTGTCTACAATAAAATAAAAAGGCTAATCAAACTGCTGATTTTGCCCAGAGTTAGGCTACACTAAACAATTTATTTGTGTAATTAACCTGTTTAAGTGGAAAACAAAGCAAGCTTTAAAAGAATGCAAAGAAGAACTAAAAGCTTAAAAAACTAAAAGCTGCTTGGAATGAACTCACTTAATTTTCCTTATTTGTTTGAAATAAAATTCCATATAATAATATATAATAATAATTTGTTTGTCAATTTGAATTAGTCATGCAGGATATGCTGTGATAGGTGCGTTACAAGCTCAGGGGTGTCTACGTGGTGGCAGAAATTTGGCTGGCCACCCCAGGTTCCTGAAACTTTGCAATGTGTGTGTGGCTGACAAAGGTTCTACAATGTAAATGGATTATAGACTAGAAAGCTTTCAAACAGTGCTCATAACCACTAAAAAACTATTTTCATATAATTAATATTCTTATAAACACAGCCAATGTACACAAACATGCCAGGAACCGAAAATACTGCTGTAATGATATCAATGTTTATTATAGAATAGAATAGAACATCTAGAGTGAATATGTGTGACATCAACATTACTGCTGAGATTCAAACTAACAACCTTCTAAGTCTCCTTCTGACTCCATTCAGCACTGAAGAAGCTTCAGTCTTTAAGGAATAATATAGAAAGACATTAAAAATGAGTAATTAAAAATCCTGTTCAGCTCTTTTGGATCTGATGTCATAAACCAGAACAATGATAGCAGTTGCAGCAGCCACGCCCACCAGAGCAGAGAGGACCAATCGGATCACAGCTTCAAAAGAATCACAACAGTGGACAGAGTCTGTGGAATAAAAACATCAAACTGAAATGTTAATTATCTTTGTTTTATTTGTCATAGATTAAAGATATTTGTCATCCTATGATTTAGATGTTTTATTTCTAAAATGGTATTGAAATATAAAGGTTATAGGGCCAATATTTATCTCACTGTAGACAGTGAGAATTAAACTCTTTATGACACGGTTGGTCTGTAGTTGATAAACTCCATCATGTTCATGTCTGATGTTTATGATGGTCAGAGATCCAGTTTGATTGTTCAGTCTGTCTCTGAATCTCCCATCAAGAACATCATATTTGCCGATAACCACAATCAACCCTAGAAAAAAAGCAGTCAACCTCAGCAGAAAATCAATTTTTAATGAACCGTCACACTAAATGAATTACTCCAGACTTATATGCCTCATAGCCTCCTGAGACCCTGCATTCTCATATGAGGACATTATATTTTAGTGAATTTCTCTGAAACTATACATGCCACAGTCTGGATGTCCTGTATGCTACCCCAAAATCACATTAATATGCAAATTAGATTTAGTTATATTATATATATATATATATATATATATATATATATATATATATATATATATATATATATATATATATATATATATATATATATATATATACACATTATGCTGTATAGAAAACCTGTTTATGGCCATTTTACACACATTTTGCATGAAGAAAAATGGGATATCAAATAATTCTGTTATAACATTGTTGAGAATCGTCTTTGTACACAGTTTGATTTAAAAATAAATATCTATTGTTTTTGCCTATGCATGTTCATTAATGTCTTTTTATTTTATTTAAATAAATTGAGTCCCAACGTCCTTTACAAAGGACATAGCATAACTTATGAATGAAATATAATTGTATTTTTTTAATGCTCTAAACCAGTGGTTCCCAATCCTGGTCCTGGAGAAGCCCCAACACTGCAAGTTTTTTGTCAATCAGGGTATTTTCACACCATGATACCTGATTGGCTGACTTCATAGTGATGTAAGGTTTAGGGGTGGGGTTGGGTAAGGGGGATAATTTTGATTGCATGATTTAGAAACACCTAGCATTTTGAAAACACCCACAAGGTGATAAACGCCCAATTTTGCTCTGCAGAGATCTAAGTCTCTCTAGGAGTCCTCATTAATGGGCTGTTGAGTTGAATCAGGTCTGTTTGAATAGGGAGACATCTAAAATGTGGATTGGGAACCACTTCTTTAAGCAATGTAATGACATGAAAAAAAAAATACTAATACCAATAGAGAACATATCCTGTGAGTGGCAGTTGTGTGGAAGAAAATTGATGTCAGTGGTCAGAGGAGAATGGGGCAGAATGGTTATAGATGATAGAAAGGCAACAGTAACTCAAATAACGACTCGTTACAACCAGGGCTCAGAACTGGTTCAAGGAACAAAAATGAAATGAAAATGGAAACGAACAAAAACGGAAAACAAAACGAAAACAAACAAAATTTTGACAGGAACAGAACCAGAAACTAAATCAAATGTTATAATTCCGAACAGAATCGAAAATTTTAAATGCCCATTAACCAGTTAATAATGTTATTTTATCGTTCCATTTAATATTTGAAATGTACTGTCAACCAATCAGGAATTCCAGTAGTACAACATATGCAAATGCGACGCTGAAGCCAACGAGTGAAATGTCCTCTCAGTTGTGAACTCATCATAGGCAAGTCGCAATGGCAATGCATTGCCCTTAGAATTTATCTGAGGATAGTATAAGATGAATTCAACAGATCACATGCACATGCTGCCATTCTGTGAATGGAGAAAACAGAAAAATTAACCCCTATAGATGGTTTCATTCAGTAAACTTCCGTTCTGTTTTGCGTATATCGGTCTGGCTAGCGGTGCAGTATACAAATGCAGTTAAAGTTAAGGTGATGAGTAGACAGAAGTTGGGCTCAAAGTTACGCGTTTCCCATACATTTATATATTTGTGGAGACTCGCCACGATTTTAAAACAGATCGTTTTCCAAAAGGTTTTGTTAAAAAACATGGGCACATACTGTACATTTAATAATTATAATTTCTTACATTTATATGTTTAAATATCAAAACGAGACACGGGTATTTTTATATCACTGTATTTCTGAAGGAATTGCATATTATATGCCTGATAAAGCAGCGTTTGTGAGCGTAGCTTGGCTTTGTTTACAGCTGTTACTGGGGAAATCTCTTTCCCGCTCCTTAACTCGTCTCCTGTTGGCAAAGAATGAATTTGCATTTTCATTAAGTCCACCTGATTTATGCAGCAAACATATTTTGTTTGTTATCAAAAAAATATCTACTCTAGAGGGACTTCTGTTGTTTTTTTTATTCTATTTTGAAGTCTACCGGAAGTTAAGTTAGGGACACAATAGCGTGCATGCGCAGTAGCGTTTGTTTATGTTGTTGCCGATGAAACCCTCTATACATTTACATAAAAAGTATACACTAGGGATGTAATGGTATGAAAATTCCTTGTCACGATTATAGTGACCAAAATTATCACACGGTTATCAGTATTATCACAGTATTGTTATAATGTGCTGGAGAAGTTAACAAAAGTACATAAATCACTTAACCAAGTTTTAGATTAAAAAAATTAAAAAATGAATAAATAAAATGACTTTGTTTGCATAATTTATTTGCAAAACCAATGATGTCCGGATTTTAAATGACAACTTGACTGACAACAGTTTAATAGCATTCAAGATATCTAATGTAAATGTTCATATAAAGCTTTGAAAAAGTTTAATAAAAAAGTAAACCTCACATTTCAGCCTTTAAATAAAGAAAAGCGATGCCAAAATGGCAATTGCTTAGTAAATCTCAGTGATCACAATAACATTGCTATTAAGAATGTCAGCTGTTTTCAATTCCATTGCTCCTTGCCCCCATCCCTGCATATTTCACACATCTCTCTGTTAACACACCTGATTCAGATCATCTGCTCATCAGAAGTGAGCTCCGTGCATGAACAGTGTTCCTTGCTCCCTACTCTGTTTAAGTTTACCTCACCTCTGAACATTCATTCATGGATTTGCGTCTTCACACGGACATTTCAATTCACGTCTCGCAATAAAGAGTATGTGAGCGGAGTGGAGCAGCAACATGCTTTAACCTCACGCACTCGTCATTAATTATGTTTAATGCGTGAGATGGCATAATTTGTGCTCGTGATGGAGCGATAGTGGAGCGTTCTATGAGCAAGTGAAGACCTCAATGCTCCGACTTTCAGAAAATCCGCTCATAGCTCCAGACAAAATCACGTCGCTCCGCTCACATACTCTGTCTCGCACTCTTCAGTGCAGAACATATATTGAATAGAACATATAGCCTAGCCTACAGTATGTTTGCTTCGAACTGGAATCATGACCGAATATACTGTTATGTTCACTTTACAGGGCACTTATGTTTGAATAAATGTCTGAAGCCATGAGAGAAACAAACTAAATGTGCAGAGCAGGGAGGCGCGAGGACTGGAATTGAGGTACATTCATATAATTAATTAATATATTCATTTTAATAATTCTATTAGATACTGATAACTATGCTGGACAGTATTCATTGAATCGCCAGTTGTCCAAATCTCTGTAATCTTATACGGTTTTAATGATAATTAAAAGATGAAACGGTAATACTAACCGTGGGGGAATTTTTATCATGATTTATCGTCAAACTGGTAATCGTTACATGCCTAAGCAGAGAATCACAATCACTACAAACAATCCAAGATCAAACACAGAAAGAAAAAACACAGGGAAAACACTCGGAAATGCCAGACAGAACTAAGACTTCGCCATCATTTGCTGAGTCCCAATTCGCATACTATCCGTCCTAAATAGTATGCGAAACTAGAATTAGTACGTCCCAAATCGTAGTATGTTGAAAATAGTATTCCAAAGATACCCGGATGGTCTACTATTTCCGGTTAGAATTCGAAGTGCAGATCTATGCACACTCTAAGTGCTAATATTGCCCACAACCCATTTCGTACGGGAGGGGGGAGCTTTGCGATGGCTTTGTGGTGATGTAAACATGGCAGCTGGGTGCAGCAGCGGAGATGGACCCTCAGCTTTTAAGTGTAAGAATTCAAATGTTTAACCCTAATTAAAGTTATATTTTATTTCGTTACACACATTGCACATGAACGTCAGAACCAGCCGCCTCACAAACGACCTGCGTTTGGTTCTACGACGCAGCCCTGCTTCCTCACTCCTCAACTTGGTAGAAGCACACATAGTAAAATGTATTGTGAAAAAAAACGATGAGAAAAAATGATGGGAATAGTAAATAAAATTTTATTGGACATAAAGAATGAATGAAACGTTAACAGTTGTGGTGTGCGTAACTAGTCAACCACGTTGTCGTTCATGTTGCATGACGTCATCGAAGTATGTCCCAGAGCGTGCATACTCTTTTGCTACACACTCAAAAGTATGTACTTTTCCCTCACAAAAAAAGTACATACTTTTAGGTCGTAGTATAAGTAGGCGAATTGGGACTCAGCAAATTGAGATTTCAAACACATAGGGGAGTGGTTATGGGGAACACCTGGTGGTGATTAGCCCCAAGCATGGGATTATGGGAAATGGAGTTGGGAATGGAAATACATGAGTCCTGAGTAGAGTGCCCTCTATTGGAGTTCATGGGCACTCCAGCTGATGATCGTGACATAGCCAGATTTGCCCAGGGAGCCAACAGGTGGGAACGGAATTATACACCCACACTCGTGCATACAGTACTGTAAATCACTTCAGTGTCACACTTGTTCACTTCACACTAAGCACTGCAGTACACAGCAATCTCACAGTGAATTAGGCTCCGACTCGCGGTCCCAGCCGACATCCTCTCCCATTACAAAGAGGTTTCAGTCACTATCTTGACCAATTTAGAAACACTGTCCACAGACTGATACACCCAATGAATATTGAAGATATAGGTCTGCACGTAAGACTATCAAAGAGCCACTTAACTGCTGCATAATGATGATGTGGATGCTCAGCCACTCTTCGATCCTTATCACTTTCACTTTATAGATCCATCCTTCATAGTTCCCCAAGACGCTGAGACTAAAGGTGCGTTCCATTCGACCGTAAGTGTACTGCGAAGTGGACTTCACAGGGTGCGCGGGAACAAGGCGCATGAGACCGCTATGAATATGAATGTAGTCCTATATATTTATGTTATATCATAATCTGCGCAACCATTGTTGACTTTCTTTGATGACACTTGCAGGCCGTTCCAAATGAGCTTTTATTGTCAGTGAAGTTCACTTCAACTGATATACCGTGCTCAGGGAGTAGGGAGCAGTGAACATTGGGTAGGGACCCTGTCAAATGGAAAACACCTTAATCTTCCGCCTTCATGCAGCATTAATCCGTCTGCTCCATCACCGCCACCTTCCCGCGGCATTAATCCCTCCGCTCCGTTCAGTTCCGTTCCGTTCCCCCACCTACCTGCAGAATTAATCTGTCCACTCCGTTTTTTTCCATCTTCGCGTCAGAATGCCCCTTTTATAATCCACATAGTCAATATGCGTCCCAATCACCGTTAACTCTCCTCCTATTGCACAGCTGACACTTATCTCTTCATTTAGTAACTGCGCCCGGACGCAATACACGAGGGGAAACCCCGGAACCGGCACGGTGTCCCACTAAAACTGCTCCCACCGTGACAAAAACATCAATCCAAAATAAATACATTTTAATTTAAGACGAAGCTGATGCCTCTCTCATTCGGCATGAAATCACTTCTTCAGTGTCCTATGAATCCTTATTATTAGATCTAGATGTTGAGCAACATCTTGAATCCTTATACATTGTATGGTTGGAGATTTTAAATGCTATAGGTTGCTAAAGCCGCAACGTAAAGCTGAGCCTTGGTTAGATCAAGATCTGCTCCCTGAGACAATTATGTAGGAAAGCAGAAAGAAAATGGAAGAAAGACAAACTTCAAATATCCTTTACCATACTTAAAGAATGTTTATGGACATATCAGAGTGCAGTTAAGAAGGCCAAGTCTCTTTATTTTTCTAATCTGATCGAGGAGCATCATCAAATTCCTAGAGTTCTTTTTCGATTATCAATTCAGTATTACATCCCCCTGTACAGACTTTCCGTAATCCTACTAAAGCATTATGTGAAAATTTTCTAAATTACTAAAATTATTAATCTAAGAGTTCAAATACAAGATACCAGTGATGATAAATTGACTTCAATGACTCCATTGGCTTCTTGGACTACTTTTAATTCTATTTCCTTAGACTCATTAAAAGAAATAGTTTTAAAACTAAAAACCTCTTCTAGTCCCCTTGACACTATGCACCCCCGCTATCTGAAGTTTGATATTGTTGACATTGATATTGTAGGACCTGGCTTTGTAACTTTACTTAATAAATACTTGCAGTCAGGGGATTATCCTTGATAGCTTAACAAGGGCCACTGTGAAATTGGCCCTTGTTAAGTCAAGAATTGACTTCAATGACTCCATTGGCTTCTTGGACTACTTTTAATTCTATTTCCTTAGACTCATTAAAAGAAATAGTTTTAAAACTAAAAACCTCTTCTAGTCCCCTTGACACTATTCACCCCCGCTATCTGAAGTTTGATATTGTTGATATTGATATTGTAGGACCTGGCTTTGTAACTTTACTTAATAAATACTTGCAGTCAGGGGATTATCCTTGATAGCTTAACAATGGCCACTGTGTCTCCAGTGCTAAAGAAACCCACACTTGATACATCTATCTTAGCGAATTTTTGCCCCGTGTCTGTTCTTCCGTTTATTTCTAAGGTGATGGAAAAAATTGTCTCTCTGCAATTTCAGTCTTTCCTATCCACAAATCGTATATATGAGATCTTTCAATCATGTTTCAAATCATTACATAGTACTGAAACGGCCTTTATTAGAGTCTTAAATGACATCTTAATGATTACTAATTCGGAAGCTTCTGTCATTTTAATAATGCTGGACTTGTCTTCAGCTTTTGATACTGTCGATCACGGAATTCTCATCTCCCGACTGGAGTCCTATGTGGGTTTAGGCGGGGTAGTGTTAAACTGGTTTCAATCTTTCCTAACAAACAGAACTTTTTCTGTTAAAATTGGAAATTTTACTTTATCTTTACGCAAGCTATCCTGTGGCATACCACAGGGATCTGTTCTTGAACCCACTCTGTTTTCTTTATATTTACTCCCCTTGGGATCCATTTTTAGGAAACATAATGTAGCCTTCCATTGTTATGCTGATGACAAATGTATCTGCCTTTTTCCAGCGGTAATGAGAATGCTGTTAGTAATTTATCAGCATGTTTGAATGGTGTAAAGGCATGGCTCTCAAAAAACTTTCTGTTTTTGAACTCAGATAAATCGGAAGCTATTGTTTTTTGCCCCACCGAACAGAGAAGGCAATATTTACCTAACCTTGATCTTTTAAATTTCACTATCTCAGCAAAGGTTCGTAATTTAGGTGTGGTAATTGATAACTTACAATTTGATAGGCAAATTGACTCGGTAGGGATCTCAAATTTTTTTAATCTGCTCTCTTTTTCCAAAATTAAATATTTCCTATCTAATGATTCTCTAGAAGTTGCTATTCATGCCTTTATAATACCCAGGCTAGATTATTGCAACTCTCTTTATTATGGGATTTCCAAGAATCAAATCACTAGATTACAAGTTGTTCAGAACGCAGCAGCACGTTTTTTGAAAGGTGGCAAAACATTTGATCATGTGACACCTCTTTTGAGATACCTTCACTGGTTACCTGTCCAATATAGAATCGACTATAAAATTTTACTATTACTCTACAAATCCTTAAATAATCTTGCACCATCTTATTTATCGGATTTACTCCACCCATATACTTCAAAGCGAGAACTGAGATCAGGAAACAAATCCCTCGTTCGTATTCCTAGAACCCGCTTGAAAAAGAGGGTAAATAGAGCTTTTGAAGTGGTGGGCCCCACTTTATGGAACAATCTTCCTCTTCATCTTAAAATGGCTACCACTTTATCTGAGTTTAAAACAGCGCTAAAAACATATTTGTTTGGATTAGCTTTTAATGTGTAATTTACTTGAACTTATCTTTTAATGGACTATAATTGATTGTTGATAGTGATGTTGTTGGTTCATTATTTTGTCGTGATTACTTTTAATGTGTATTTACTTGAACATTCCTTTTAATGCACTATATTTGATTGTTGATAGTGACGTTGCTGGTTTATTATGTATTTTGTCGTGATTACTGTACAGCACTTTGGTCGGCTAAAAAGCGGAAGTAAATGTGCTCTAGAAATAAACAAACTTAAACTTAAACTTAATCCAAATGTTTCCATGTTCCCGACGTATCTGGATGCTAAAATATTATTTATTATATAGTGTTTGTACTTTCATCGACATAGAACATTATCCTTCACATCGGCATTATCAGCACAGTGAGGCGCGATCACGCTGAATGCAACATTTTGTACAAAAAAGCAGTGTAACTTTTTATTTATTATTATTTTTTTTTTACTGTAAATTATTGTTATTTTGGTCTTCAATATAGCAAAATTATGTTGTGTCGGCGCGATGGTTAAACCAAAGCGGTGATTTTTCCTTTTCTTTTTGAGTAAAGAAAACGCTGCACTTTATTATTATTATTATTATTATTATTATTATTATTATTATTATTATTATTGTATTATTATTATTATAAGGCAAATTATAGGCAAAGAATATTGTTTAAAAAAACAAATATGTTTTTAACTGGTATTTCTTCCACCTGAACCGGTTTCAGAATGGTAATAATATCAGAGCAACGCAGGAACAGAAACGTAAAAATATGGATTTTTCTCTGGGAATTTTTTTTTTTTTCATTTTCAAACCCTGGTTACAACCAAGGTATGCAGAATACCATCTCTGAATGTACAACACATTGATCCCTGAAACAGATGGGCTACAGCAGCAGAATAGTGTGGGGGATATTTTCTTGGCACACTTTGGGCCCCTAAGTACCAATTGATCATTGTTTAAAAGCACAGATGTTTGAGATATTAAAATGTTGACATTTCAATGATCAATAATATATTAACTCGCTATTTATTAAGCATTTACTCAGGATCTGTTTGATTATTTCATGATATGCTATTTTTTGAGATAACATAAGACATATTTGTAAATAATTTGCAAATTACTTAAAGAGGTCATATCAGTTTTTCCTTTCTCTTTGAAGTGTTACAAGCTCTTGGTGCATGAAGAAGATTTGTAAAGTTACAAGGACTAAAGTCTCAAATCCAAAGAGATATTCTTTATCAAAGTTAAGACTCTGCCATGCCCCCCTAAAATGGCTCATTCAAACATGCCACCACATATTTGCATAACAACCTGTCCTCCAACCAATACGCTCGTATAGGTCGTTTGTCCAAATCCCTGAAATACGACCCCTCAGAGCAAATACTACAATTGCGCCCCTATCGGCAAAAGGTATTTTTCATATTAATATTTTGTACTCTTTTATTTGCACTCTGGTTTGCGTTTCGTGCAGCTCAGTTTGTAGATTATTGCGTTATACCTTGATATGTAATCATGCTATCATGGCTTCGATCCTAGATCCTAGAGAACGGACGTGCACGTAAAATGTATATGCTCAATAAATCATAATTTAGCATGATTTCTGAGAAGGTTAGGTTTAGGTGTGGGAATAAACCTGCGAATTACTGTGAGATTGGTGTAAAAAGTCCACACATTGCATTGAAATAAACTTGCGTTTTGATTGGTAATGACGTTATACGTCATTTCATGATGATTTTACGCCTGCTAGAGGCCGCTTAACTTTAAAACGTAAGTATAGGTCGTAATAAGGGGCTTGCACAAACAACCTATATGGTAATTTTTTGTTGGAGGACAGGCTCTTTGATAAGGCCACACAAATTTTCACACAAAAGAAAGAAGGCGTGGTTTCAGTAACACAGTTTAATGCTGAAGCAGTCATGTCAGGGAGATGCTGGCGAAAGCAAAAGCATTTTATTTGGTCTTCTTTAAGCAGACGCATTTATCATCTCAATATCAGTGCTGACATACCTGAACATGTATGACAGAGTTCATTAATTTTGATAGGTGGGGTCTGGTTGCTGTTGGGACTGAATCCTGATGATGATGATGATGAACATTGTGAAGAGTTTCTGCTGATAACAGGAACAGGCAGACGAGCTGAAAACATGAGAGAATAAAGATAAATTAGGATGAATGAAGATATTCAAGAAGTGGCAGAAAAATCCAGAGGATCTAAGACTGATCGAAAGCAGAGCATGTAAATAGGGCTGTCATATGTGTCTGTGTGTTTGTGTGTGTGTGTTAGGAATCTGGAAAGTAGTTCAAATTGCGGATTGAGGAGGACCAAGCAAGGCACCAGAATTTATGTTAACCTCAGTATATTGAATTTTAGTGGCACAACTGCACTTATGGACTACATCATGCATTACTAGTTATCCATTTATTATCATTATTTATGCAACAATAGATCAAAATATTTCTTTCTAAAGCTACTTTTTTGTAATGTCTCGTTTAACACAATAATGTCTGTAAATAATCTTTTGTGGGTGTTTTTTTCAACCAAAAATAATGTACGATTAAATAGATAAATGTTACGTCATGTACTTCATAATTTTATGCAATTTTATGTGCAATGACTAAACATTCATATTCAAAATAAAACTCACCATTGACAATAACAGTGAAGGTTTTTCTCATACGGTTGCTCTGTACTCCATAAAGTCCAGCATGTTCAGTTCTGATGTTTGTGATGGTTAGACATCCAGTTTGATCCACCTTCAGTTTGCGTCTGAATCTCCGGTCATAATTATCATTTACAGTGACTCTGTTGGCTGTTACGTTGATTTCAGCTATTAAAGTGTTTTTATTTTCAAACCACCACTGAATCCGATCATTTTCCATTATTTTTCCATGACGAGTGTGTAGAATAAGTGAATCTCCCTCCATCACTGACTTCACTGCATCTGCATCTGCATCACCTTGAAATCAAACAGAAACAGTCTAATCATACTTTTAAATAACTTAATTGTAATAATGTAAGAAATGACAGACTGCCTCAACCGAGATTGGTGCTAGAACAAGCTGATTCCTGAAAATGTATTATTTATCATATAGTAAAAAAAATAAACCGTTATGACATTCTTTCTTTCTTTTTTCATTATTTCTACTGAGAAATTTAAATGTGTTGTGAATATAAGAAAAACTCTTCTTAACTGGCTCAATAATAAAATGACAATATTAACAGCCTCCAGTCTCTTGTTCTCTGACTCAGTTCAGCACTAATGAGATTCAGATTTCATTCTTTCAGGAAGAGGAATACAGAAAGATATAATGTTGTGTTGAGTCCACAAGCTCTGTTTAACTGTAAATAGCATTCAACATAATTCTGTGTGTGCAATGTTCTGTACTGTGTGCATGTTCAATTCAAGTTTATTTGTATAGTGCTTTTTACAATATAATAAAATCATTAAAAAGCAACTTTACAGAAAATTACATTTCTACAATATTTAGTTGTAGCTTATAAGTGGTGACTGTCAGTTTGTGCATGTATGACAGGATTTTTTGAAAAATTAATACAAGACGTAGTCATCCAGAAGATGAACATTATTAACAGTAATTATTATATGATGCAGTGACAGTTGTAGCAATATTTGTTAGTTCTGTTTGTTGATTCAAGGTTAGCATCATCTGGGGTCCTCTGAGGGTCAGCATCATCTCTTCTCAGGTGTTCTGGATCCAGACTGGAGCTAGTGTAAATCCAAGTTACCCGTGGCAAAACATAGAAACAAATAGAGAAATCATTAGCATAGCTGCTGTTTCAACAAAGTAAATTTAATTAGTTTAACCAAAGCTAAAGAATAAGAATGCGCATTTGATCAGATACAACTGCAGTCACAATTTAAGAGATACATTATTCGAATGCTAGGTGAAAGATATGCGTTTTTGTGTCTGAACCACAAACATCACCAGGAAGACTATTCCAGAGTTGGGGAGCTAAATGTGAGAAAGCTCTACCTCCTTTAGTGGACTTTGCCATCCCAGGAACTACCAAAGGAACTGTCCAGCATTTTGTGACCTTAGGGAGCGTGATCGATTGTAACGTGGTATAAGGCTAGTTAGGTACGCAGGAGCTAAACCTAGGTAAGTAATGATAATTTGTAACTGATACGGAACTTAATAGGTAGCCAGTGCAGAGACTGTAAAATTGGGGTAATATGATCATATTTTCTTGACCTGGTAAGGACTGTAACTGCTGCATTTTGGACTACCTGTAGCTTGTTTATTGAAGAAGCAGGACAACCACCTAGAAGTGCATTACAATAGTCCAGTCTAGAGGTCATGAATGCATTAACTAGCTTTTCTGCATCAGAAACAGATAACATGTTTTGTAGCTTGGCAATGTTTCTAAGATGGATTTGTAACATGGGAAATATGATTTTCAAAAGACAATTTGGTGTCTGATATAACATCCAGATTTTTGACTGTAGAGGAAGTAGCAGTGCATCTGTATAGTTGCAAATTGTAATCTAATCCCATATTTTCTAATAATATTATCAAGGGGCAACATGTATATTGAAAATAGAAGGGGACCTAGGAGGGATCCCTGTGGCACTCCATATTTTACTGGTGATAAATGAGAGGACTCCCCATTCAAATAAACAAAATGGGAGCGATCGGACAGGTAGGATCTAAACCATCTTAGAGCCTGCCCTTGAATATATATTTTATATTTTTTTTGCAGGAAAGAGCTCAATTGAGCACACACAACTTTTTCAAAAATTTTAGACATAAATGGAAGATTTGAAATGGGCCTATAATTTGCCAGAACACTAGGATCTAGTTTTGGTTTCTTAATAAGAGGCCTGATAACCACCAGATTGAATGGTTTTGGGACGTGTCCTAAAGATAACGACGAGTTAATGACATTGAGAAGCGGTTCTGGCTACAGGTAACAACTCTTTCAGTAATTTATTGGGTACAGGATCTAATAAACATGTTGTTGGTTTAGATACAGTGATAAGTTTATTTAGCTCTTCCTGTCCTATGGTTGTAAAGCACTGCAGTTTATCTTTGGGTGCGATGGATGAAACTGAAGTGTTAGACGCTGTAGAATCTACATTCGCTATTGTATTTCGAATGTTATCTATTTTATCAGTGAAGAAATTCATAAAGTCATTACTATTTAACGTTGGTGGAATATTTGAATCAGGTGGCGTCTGGTAATTTGTTAATTTAGCCACAGTGCTAAATAGAAACCTTGGATTGTATTAGTTATATTCTATGAGTTTGTGTATATGTTCTGCCCTAGCAGTTTTTAGAGCCTGTCTATAGCTGGACATAATGTTTTTCCATGCAATTCTAAAAACTTCCAGGTTAGTTTTTCTCCATTTGCATTCAAGACTACGAGTTTCTTTCTTGAGAGAGTGAATATTACTGTTATACCATGGTACAGTATGTTTTTCTCTAACCTTCTTCAATTTGATGGGTACAACAGCTTCTAATGTATTAGAGAAAATAGTCTCCATCTTGCCAGTAATTTCGTCTAGTTCAAGCATGTCAAATAGATTGCTGTTCTCAGGGCCGTCCTTAGGGGGCTGCAACTGGTGCAGTCATACCGGGCCCCAAAGGGAGACAGACTCGCCCCCCAGAACACAAATAGACTGAAGGAAGCCCTGCTCCGCATCCTCACACAGGGCCCTGCATCAGCTAAGGTCGGCCCTGGCGGTACATTACTGTTGTCATTTATATTCTACAAAGATTAAGAACACTTTATGCAACACAAGTTAGAACAAAATTGCAGAAACATGAAATGTAGAAATACAAACGAAAGAAATGCTTTTGTCCACTGTCATAAACCACGCTAGAATATTTTTTGGAATCAGAATTGGTTCTTCCCCTTGTTGTAAAAACTATCTAAGCTAGCTTGGTAAACTGCTAACCCACTAAAAGGTTGTGGCTATACAGCTATGGCCAGAAAGTAACAATAAATTAAATGTACTACCTATTAGATTGTGTTCTACACCTACCCCAACCCCAAACATAACCTTGGTAAACTGCTAACCCACTAAAAGGTTGTGGCTATACAGCTATGGCCAGAAAGTAACAATAAATTAAATGTACTACCTATTAGATTGTGTTCTACACCTACCCCAACCCCAAACATAACCTTACAATAATGCAAATCCAGTAATTATTGTTGTTCAGCATTACAAAAATGAAGCAATATAAATGTGCGCTTGCCCAATAAACCCTTATAGCCACAGCTGTATCACATCTAGCCTTGACCCCACTAGAGAGCACCACTCCCTCCCTAGATATAAGGGTAAATTGCACTTATTTTGCCTTCCGGAAGACATGCAAGTGTCCTCAGAAGTGTGGTATTAACTGAAAAAAAAGCCCTGCCCCTGATGGTTTTATTAGAATTATAAAATATGTGTCTGATTGATTGAGATTGAGCAATTGGGCCTGCTCTAGACCACTTGATCAAGGTGAGCCAGGCAAGTGCAAACCTGGCCCCTTGGATGAACCCTGACTGGTACGAGCAGTGGGCAGTGGTGGGAATAGTTGGCAGGAAGAAAGTCATATTCACAGATGTTGTAAAAGAGTCTGTGTAGGAGCCAACAATGGCCGATCCCCTTGAGACGGGACCTCCTCTCTTAAGTGGACAGAATGATATGGCACCCCAAACCCGAGCCAGACCCGCCCTTCAAATCACTTCAGACTGTTGACTTATGTTCTCTGTCACTGAAAACCGCTCTGCTAATGGTGCTAGCATCAGTTATGGGAGTAAGAGTCTTACAGGCACTATCCGTGAGCCCCTCTTTTCTTGAGTTCAGGCCTGGCGACTCCATGGTTGTCCTGAAACTAAGGCACAAGTATGTCCCGAAGGTTCTCTCCACTTAGTACAGACACCAGATTGTTGTTCTCTCCGCACATCCTCAGGATGATCAGGAGTTAAACTCACTCTGCCCTGCCCTGATTTGTCATGTTGTTTTAAATACAATGGACAAATACAATTTTGATGCCTGATGAAGATAATACGATCGAAACGTTGCTATTAAAGTATTTCTTTTATTGTTTTGCAAGTTCATAGTGTGCAGGATTTTCTTGTTTTCTAATTAAAATTAATAATAAAAAAAATTGTCTCAGACTTATGTCATTTTACGTCCATAGCTTATTTTTGTCCTTCTTGTTCTGTGATATCATTACATGTAATGAATTTTTTTGTGGACTGAAAGGAACTAAATAGGTTAAATAATGTTTATGCGTGAAAAGGTTTCCTTATATTTAACAGTATTTAATATACATAAGAAAATGAAAAATGTAAACTCTGCTGATTATGGATTGGCCGGAGAGAATCACTACCTACCTCACTGGACTTGCGACACAAACACAAAAGTACAGCTAGATTTAAATCAGCACAGCCAGTGAAGGATCGAATGCCACCATTTGAAAAAGCACACCTTTTTTAACAACCAAAAAGTGTCTGTTTCGTTGTCTGTTGAGGAAGTACAGATGTTCTTCTTGTTGGTAGCAGAGGAGCAGATCCAGTGAGAGCTTTATAGGGCGAGGCGTTATTGAAATGTTTTTCAGGAATTGTAGCAGTAGAGGCGGCACAACTATAAGTGCATGTGAATAATCCCTGCCACTCTGAAGCGGTACTATACTGCCGTGGAAATGCAAACTGAGCCGTGCCATGCCGTACTGATCCGCCCAGAATCCAAGTCTTACCACACAAGGGAAGAGCACCATTAGTAGCTTGTCAGATAGTGGCAATGGGCTAGTTTTATCCGTATTTGAGTATACCCCCCCCCCCCCCCCAAAAAAAAAAGATCCTGAACTTAAAAAAATTATGTGAAAACAATTTCTTATAATACAACTTACACTAGCTATGAAATCCAGAATCAGGGAACTGAAATAATGAGCACTTCAATTACAGAAAAATGAATAAGAGAAGTAGGAGGTGCATTTTATACAGTCATAGCTGTATAACTACAGGGACTGAAATTTTAGCATTGTTAATATTACAATTTTCTATTTTCTGATGAAAACTTTGCGTTTAAGGATCATTTACATGTTATTCTAAGGTCTATGGCAGATTTACGTTTATTGTTGGTGGATGTAAGTAATGAACACCCCCACCCCCCCACCCCCTTTTAGAATTTGGATGCCCCCTGTAACAGTGAATGTCAATCCTCTCTGATTAATTTAACCAGTCATTTATAACAAGTTACCAGAACAGAAACAAGTCATAAAAACACATTTCAGACTCACCATCCAGACGCCAGAAACACAAACAGAACCAAACAATCCAAAACATCTTCATCGGTTTCAATCCACAAATCATAAGAAAAGACAGATTCTTCAAAACTGGTTCAGTAATAAAATGACAGATGAGCTGATGTCAAGCTGGACTGTAGTAAAGTGAAGTGAAACTCCACCAACATCTAAAATAACTGCTCAACTTTAAGTATTAATGCATGTGACCATCTAGCACTGTTTTTTTGGCTGATTATTTCAAACTCTGATCATTGTCACTTTGAGCTACAGTAGACCGCAGCTTCCTTTACATCAATGATGTTGTTTTCGAAATAAACTGACCCCCAAATATTTCAAATGGTTATTTAAAGCAAGAGTTTCAACTTGTCTTGAGATCCTGAGAGTTTTTGGCTCTGCTTTCTCCTGTAACTGTCTTTAGCTCATTTGTTGTTTCTTATCAAATGTCTCGATTGTTTCTTCTATCAAACTGATTTCATAGTTTCTCTAATGGTTAACGGAGCAGGAACCTGCTAGGACTGTGTGTAGAAAAGTGTTCTGACATCATCATGGGCACAGTCCAAAATGGGCACAGACAAATGCTGAGGTAATGTGTCCATATTAAAAGGCCATCCAACAACCGAGGCAGAGGAGCCAGACTGGAAACATGGCATATGAAGATTTACTGACCACAATACAACTGGAACAAGCTCTGCTAAGTTGCTCCTCCGACAGAAAAATTAGCGGAAGCTGAAGTTTTGTACTAGGGTCACCAAACCCCTCTAGTGGTGAAGAACCAGTGATCTTAATCAGTTGTTATAGTCAGTTCCTGGAGAGTCGCAGCCCTGCAGAGTTTAGATTCAACCCTATTTAAACATCATGTCCTGCCTCTGAGACAGAGTAATGGTTTAATGATCAACAGCAACATATAGAGGGATTTGGTAATAACTAAGTGGAAATGTAATTACTGCAATAATAATTTCTCACTAGAAATTACATAAGTGGAAAACGTTGACCAGAAACATACATTTACACACAAACTGACCACTGACCGCAACTTTCCAGCATAACTTTCACGGAATGGAATGCACAGGATTGTGGGATCTCAAAGGCAGCGAAGGATACATCTATGCTGCCTTCTAAAATCGGCCAGATGAAGGAATCTCAAGAGACAGGAAGTGAAGCTAACATTGATTTTGGACGTGCCTCGATGCCTTTCTACATTGGAATGCATCCTCCGAAGGCAGCATTTTTCAGATTTTGGATGCAGCCATTGTATGATTAGGGTAGGAACTTAACTCTGCAGGGCTGCAGCACTCCAGGAACTGAGTTTGACACCCCTGCTCTAAATGCTTACTTTGCTTACGAGTGAACCCTGCCTTAGTTACACAGATACAACATGACACTGTTCAACAGTTTCTCTCTCACTTTAGTCAAGCTGCTAAACACTGTGACTTCAGAGTTGATAAAGATGGTGAGACCAGTTCCAAGTTCATCTCTAGATGAGCTCCTTCAAGATATGAATGACTCCACTGTGTTCAATAAACTTGATCTGAAATGGTTTTCCATCAACTGGAGCTCACAGCACAGTCCAGAGGAACCACATCATCTGCTGTACATAATGGCACATATCAATACAAGTGTGTCGTCATTCAAAAGGGAAATCAACATGAAGTCACATCAGCACTCACAGGTTTTGAGGGAATGAAGAAAATCTCTGATGAAATTATCACATGATTAGAGACCACATGCAGTCCACCGCAGGGTAAGAAAATCACAGTTGAGGTGGAGGATGAAGTTCTGGTAGGATAAGAAAAGACCTGTCCGATCAAGAATCTCCTTCTGATCGAGACTGCTCTGGAGGAAGCAAATGTTCTCAATTTCACTGAGTCTGTTTCAGTTTTTAATTTAATGCTAGGGGTCCTCTAAGAAAAACAATTGTGTGTATATAGTATGTGTACTGATGAGTGCCTCTAGGGGGCACTAATGTTTTAAATAATGCAATATAATTGTGCAGGTGAATAAAACAATACACAGAGCATGTAAAATATCTACGTCGGTGATCTGTGCAAGATAAATAAAACTTAATACCAGGAGAAATCGATAGTTTACAAAATAAATGTAAATAGCATCCGACAGCCAAACAAGCTGAATTTGAGTGGAAATGTCCATGCTAATTGGAAATCCTTCAAGCAGAGCTTTGAGCTGTTCCTATTAGCAACAGGACTGCAGAGGGATAATGACTGCAGGACGATTGCGCTGCTTGTCTGGGTGGGGGCTTTCTGCTAACACAAAAGCAATGCACAGTTTGAAGGAGAAAAAAAGAGTGAATGACAGTGGTAGCACCACCATACACAAGAATTGGAAAAGTTCAAGAACAGTCTCATAATGGAGCCAGTGCTAGAATTTTATGATCCGGAGAAACCAGTCAAAGTGTCAACCGATGCGTCCAAAGATGGACTAGGAGTGGTCTTACTCCAAAAACATGGAACTAAGTGCTTTCCGATAGCGTTTGCATCACACACAATGACAGCAGCAGAGAGAAATTACGCACAGATTGAAAAACATAACCTACATAAGGCATAATTTTTGGCAGGGAAGTGATTGAAGAGACTAACCACATTAAAAAAAGCCCTGGGTGACCCACAACCACACATCCAGTAGCTTCTGTTGCGCTTACAGAAATACTATTTGACATTTGAGTTTACAACTCCAGGTAAACTACTGATAGTGGCCGATGCTGTTAGCAGAGCTAGCCTCTGTCACACTGGAAAAAGAAGCACAGCAAATTATATTCAAATACATGTGGACTGTGTCAAGACAGAAGTGGTTTGAATTTGCTGATGCAACAGCAAGTGACAGTGTTTTACAGGAAGTGATTTGTAAAATCAACTCGACGAGACGCTGCCAAGTCCATATCAGCATTTCAGAGATGAGCATTCTCTTGTCGACAGAGTTCTTCTAAAAGGAAGGGGGATAGTAGTTCCTAGTACAAAGAGACAACAAATGACTGGGCTCATACACAAAGGCCATATGGGTATTGAGAAATGTAAGTGTCGGGCACAAGATGTGATGTACTGGCCTTATACAGTATGAGTAGTGACACAAGTACAGAGATTTGTCAACAACACACATACTAACAGCAGAAATAGCCACTCTTACCTCATTTTAAACCATCAGAACCATGGAGGAAAGTCTGAGCTGATTTGTTCCTATTGAATGGGAAAGATTACCTGGTTGTTATAGATTATTATTCCAACTATCCAGAGTTTGCATTATTGAGACAGACACCTCTGCTAAGTACGTGATCTCAAATTAGAACATTTTTGTGAGACATGAAATTCCTGTCACGGTAATCAGTGACAATGGACTTCAATTCTTTGGGCTAACATTCAAAGAGTTTGCAAGGGGAGTATTGATTCGAACACTTAACACTGAGTCCATATTACCCACAGTCAAATGGGTTAGCCAAAAAGGCAGTGCAGTTGAGTTGTGTGCAG
Organism: Carassius auratus; assembly: GCF_003368295.1. Taxonomy (NCBI): domain Eukaryota; kingdom Metazoa; phylum Chordata; class Actinopteri; order Cypriniformes; family Cyprinidae; genus Carassius; species Carassius auratus. The sequence goes on along the minus strand of NC_039264.1, from coordinate 190,225 downwards.
GTGCGTTCACTTCTCACTGCTGTGTGTGTGCACTTGGATGGGTTAAATGAAGAGAACCAATTCCGAGTATGGGTTACCATACTTGGCAGATGTCAAGACTTTCACTTTCATCACCTTTAGAATATGGGAAGTCTCCAGCAGAATTACTGATAAAAAAAGATGTGTTAATGAAAGCTTTTATTTCATTTACTAGGTTGTTTCATTAAAAAAAAAGAGAGATATACTGGTGTATGTCACTAGGGGACACTAATGTATTGAATAATGCAAGATAATTGTGCAGGTGAATAAAATAATAAATTGAGCATGTGGAATTGTTTTTCTGTGGATCATGAAAACATGCAGATTCAGACTGAGACAATAGATGATGTTGTTGATCTCACTTCTGAAATTTTTAAAATACACACATAATTAGTTTGCTCCAGGAGATGCTTGACACAATAACTGTAATAAAACTGTAAAAACCTCAGTGTAAAAGACTTTATTGATGAAAGCAAGCAAATACAAGTGACAAATAAACCTTTCAAACTGGATTTTTAAAAGTCTAACAATAAATGAAAAAGTAAAAGCACAGATAATCATTAGTAGGCTGTTTTTTTTATGACAGAAACACTACAAAACCAAAAAAAAAAAAAAAAAAACATTTGAAGAACCTTTCAATTTAAGGTTGCTGCTTTATGTTTCAATACTTCCTGAAAAGATGAACATATAAAAGCATAAATTAATAAATCTCTCACAAATATGAAGGAATGTATAGGCAAAAACAGCTTGGGATAAATGACATCAGTCATGTACCTGATGCATGGGGGGGGGGGGGGGGATTGGGGGGGGTTGAAATGCTATTTCATGCATACTGAGTTTTTTACACTGTTAAAGAGTTGGATTCCCATGCTAAACATGGACAAAGTTTCAAAAATTAAGTTGTACGTTTGAAGGAGTATTTCTGTTCCAAAAATACTCCTTCCGGTTTGTCACAAGTTTCGGAAAGTTTTTTTCGAGTATGGCTCTGTGTGACGTTAGATGGAGCGGAATTTCCTTGGAGCGGAGTTTATTTTTACAGAGCATCAACGGAGTTGTGCAAGTGTTTTTGTTTGTTCCCTGCATTTCGAAGATGCTTGTTTTACAAACAAGGCCCAGTTTGACGACGGATTTGCTTATCGTTTATTTCTTAAGGATAATGCAGTCCCAACGAAAAAGGGTCACGATCGTGTGTTGGAACCACATGCGGTGAGTAAAACTGCTTCAAATATCTCTGTGTTGTTAATTTAGCTATCGTCGCGTAAGCACATCATGTAAACAACATGCGATGTTGTCATCAAACTGCACTTTCCACATGTACAGCTTAAAAAAAAGGCGACAAAGTGGAACTTAGTCATTTTCCAAAACCGCTAAGCAAATATATTCAATTTCAGTACATACCACATAGAGACGTTGTTGTTGCTGCTGCTCTTGTTAAATTTCAGCCTCTGGATCTGATCCTGGATCATAAATATACGCTGAATCTGACTGTTAGCCATGGTTTGTTTTGGTTGGTTTTGTCCTCACGTAATGTCACAGCTTCCAAACGCTATCAACTAGGGCTGGGCGATATATCTAACGATATGATCATGCGCATCTAATCAGTAAAGCTGCTTCCGTGATCACCGCTAAAATCGCCATCACATAATTGGAGTGGCATTTAATAGACAGCAGAGGTGGGACTTGCAAGTCACAAGCAAGTCTTCAAGTCATATCCAAGTCCTCAAAGGGTTAAAGTTAATGAGATAATTAAGTGACTAATTAAATGATGATTGTGCATTAATGATGAACATCTGCTGTTCTTGAGAATTACAGAGGATCATATGTTGATGTTTTATTGGTTAAAGTGATGCAACCATAATGGAGACCAGTGTTTGCTTTAGTGGGGCTCTTGACCCTTGACTGTCACGTTAGATCTCTTTATGTAGCATTGCATGAGGTGCTGTAAAGCAGAGAGAAGAAATTAATCTGTATGTGATAGGTGGTCAGATTACAATCAAATTAACATTAGCTCTATCTAAGTTTAGCATAATCAACCCAGTAAAACTACACTATGGGAAAAAAAAATTAAAGTAAGTGAATTTTAAATCTACTAAGTGCATGCAAAATTTGAAAAACTCTACTCTGTAGACACACACTGACATCAAGAACCAGCATATGACTCTCAACAGTGGTGACAATCAACAAAATGTTGCATGCTGGGTAAAACCTTAGTAAAATCTCCCGTCATGCACTGCAGTATGAAAAATTGTCACCACTGTTGAGGATCGTGTGATAAGTGTGTTTGTCTAAAAACCTGAACTGATTGTCTCCTTTTGTGTCTTTCAACATTGAAGCATTATGATTTTTTTTTTTTTACTTCAGTTCAGTAATAGCTGAGTGCCAGTCTACTATCCAAAGATAAACACAATTTCATGATGTTCAGTCATCATGAGTTATTAGCAGAAAAAGCATAAGATCATCTGTTATTGCAAGGTTTGACTCAGCAATGCATACATGTTTGTTGCGAAAACAATATTGCAATTGTTTTGAATCAAATTGGTTTGAATTAGTAAAAGGGTCAAGACACTACTTAAAGCAAACCTTGACCACAATTATGGTGGCATGGTGTTTTTTTTTCAGTTGTAGTTCTTGTGTTTCTCTTTACTTCAGTGATGTTGATTGTTAACAGCAGATGTTCATCACTAATGCACAATCATCATTTAATTAGTCACTTAATTATCTCTTTAGCTTTAACCCTTTGAGGACTTGAATATGACTTGAAGACTTGCTTGTGACTTGAAAGTCCCACCTCTGATAGACAGAGCCGTAGATCGCTGACAAGCCACGCCATATCGCGTTCATTATCGAAGGCGATTCATCTGCGATAATGAACGCGATATGGCGTGGCTTGTCAGCGATCTAAGGCTCTGTCTAATAAATGCCACTCCAATTATAAGCAGGTGATGGAGATTTTAGCGGTGATCACGGAAGCAGCTTTACTGATTAGATGCGCATGATCATATCGCTCAATATATCGCCCAGCCCTACTTTCAAGTCACAAGCAAGTCTTCAAGTCATATTCAAGTCCTCAAAGGGTTAAAGCTAAAGAGATAATTAAGTGACTAATTAAATGATGATTGTGCATTAGTGATGAACATCTGCTGTTAACAATCAACATCACTGAAGTAAAGAGAAACACAAGAACTACAACTGAATTTAGCCACAGCCTTCAACTGAAAAAAAAAAACACCATGCCACCATAATTGTGGTCAAGGTTTGCTTTAAGTAGTGTCTTGACACTTTTACTAATTCAAACCAATTTGATTCAAAACAATTGCAATATTGTTTTCGCAACAAACATGTATGCATTGTTGAGTCAAACCTTGCAATAACAGATGATCGTATGCTTTTTCTGCTAATAACTCATGATGACTGAACATCATGAAATTGTGTTTATCTTTGGATAGTAGACTGGCACTCAGCTATTACTGAACTGAAGTAAAAAAAAAAAATCACAATGCTTCAATGTTGAAAGACACAAAAGGAGACAATCAGTTCAGGTTTTTAGACAAACACACTTATCACATGATCCTCAACAGTGGTGACAATTTTTCATACTGCAGTGCATGACGGGAGATTTTACTAAGGTTTTACCCAGCATGCAACATTTTGTTGATTGTCACCACTGTTGAGAGTCATATGCTGGTTCTTGATGTCTGTGTGTGTCTACAGAGTATAGTTTTTAAAATTTTGTATGCACTTAGTAGATTTAAAATTCACTTTAATTTTTTTTTCCCATAGTGTAGTTTTACTGGGTTGATTATGCTTAATTTAAATAGAGCTAATGTTAATTTGATTGTAGTCTGACCACCTATCACATACAGATTAATTTCTTCTCTCTGCTTTACAGCACCTCATACAATGCTACATAAAGAGATCTAACATGACAGTCAAGGGTCAAGAGACCCACTAAAGCAAACACTGATCTCCATTATGGTTGCATCACTTTAACCAATAAAACATCAACATCTGATCCTCTGTAATTCTCAAGAACAGCAGGTGTTCATCATTAATGCACAATCATCATTTAATTAGTCACTTAATTATCTCATTAACTTGAGTCCCTTTGAGGACTTGGGATATGACTAAAAGACTTGCTTGTGACTTGAAAGTCCCAACTCTGTTAAAAGCTGAATGTCAGTCAACAATCCAAAGAAGACTATCTCATGATGTCGAAGTCAACATGAGTTATAAGCAGAAAAAGCATAAGATTATCTGTCATTACAAGGTTGGATTCAGCAATGCATACATGTTTGTTGCAAAAACAATATTGAAATTGTTTTGAACCAAATTGCTTTGAATTAGTAAAAGGGTCAAGAGACTACCTAAAGCAAACCCTGACCACAAGTTGAAGGCTGTGGCTAAATTCAGTTGTAGTTCTTGTGTTTCTCTTTACTTCAGTGATGTTGATTGTTAACAGCAGAAGTTCATCACTAATGTACAATCATCATTTAATTAGTCACTTAATTATCTCATTAACTTGAACCCTTTGAGGACTTGGATATGACTTGAAGACTTGCTTGTGACTTGCAAGTCCCACCTCTGCTGTCTATTAAATGCCACTCCAATTATGTGATGGCGATTTTAGCGGTGATCACGGAAGCAGCTTTACTGATTAGATGCGCATGATCATATCGCTAGATATATCGTCCAGCCCTATTTGTTGTCGTGAATCTATGAACAGCAATACAAGATTTTTTTTTTCTTCTGTTTACTTTTTTTTCCGCTATAACAGGTTCCAAAAATGCATTGTAACAGCATGTAAAAAAAAAAACAAACAAAAAAAAACGGTTGTTTTAAAGTCACGTTCAAGAGCCCAACTAAAGTAAACACTGATCTCCATCATAGTAGTGAAAAAAAAACACCTAAACCTATTTAACTCTCAATAAGATCTTCTGTAGACATCTGACAGAAATAAAGTCAGTCCGGTTAGTAATGTGAATCTGGTGAAGCTGTTTTATGAGTTGTTTAATCAGATCTTGAGAGATTTTATGAATTATTTTATTTCAGTTGATTTCATCTAAGGCAGTGGCTCAAGTCAGTTGTATTCCTTGTGTTTCTCTTTCCTTTAGTAATTTTGTTTGTTAATAGCAGGTGTTCATCACTTATGGTCAATCATCAATTAATCACAGAATTATCTCATTAACTTCACTAATTCAGTGTTACTCAAACACTCTGTAGTGTGTACACATTATAAGTGTTCACTTAAAACTGAGGATTTTGTTGTGGGGTTTAAAGGGTTAAAAATTTAATATGAAGAAAAAACAGCATGAAACAATTTAACAGTAATAAACTGTAATTAATTTACAGGAAACAAACTGTAGAAAAACAGTTATTTACTGGCGCCCCTGCTGCCAGTAAATAACTGTTTTTCTACAGTTTGTTGCCGTAAATTAATGGTTGCCAGCAAAAAAAAGTGTTTTTCTACAGTTTGTTGCCGTTAAGTCAAGGAAAAACAGTAATATACTGTTAAATGTATATGTCAGATTTACCAAATGAAAAAAAAAAAAATTAACTAAAATATTTGTGAACATCCATAGAAAAAAATGTATGCAAAGTCATTCACTGATAATGAGAGTAAATACTGAACTCAACTGTATTAATGTGTTTTCACAAGAGAGATCTGTTAGTTTAATGCAGTTTTGTTGTTCACCATTGTTCTGGAGAGTAGAGCCTGTGCTTCAGTCAATGATGAGCCACAATTTCTGATTTTCTGCTGCTTTATATAAAGATGCTGATACAGTGGTGATCTCTGTGTTAAGTACTTCAGCACATACATGTGTGCTATAGCTGACAATTAACTGCAGTGATTTAAGTTAAAGTCATGCATTTAGTTTCTTTACTACTATATATTAAGTGTTTGCATTTTTTTATTAGGAAATATCCCTTCTCAGTGGACTCAAATGGAATAAGTTCATAGTACTAACATCATAGGAATGCTAGCTTTTAAACTCGAACTGTTTGAAGCAGTGGGAGTGGAGTTAATTTTCATGGTATAATTTACGGTAAAATATTGTAAAAAAAAAATAAGAGTGGTAAATTAATGGTTGAAAGCTGTAAATGAACAGTACTTTACTGGCGCCCCTGCTGCCAGTAAATTACTGTTATTTAACGGCACAATTTTTTACAATGCAGTTATGAACATGAGCCGCGTCTAAAAGGCAAAGGTGGAGGTGTTGCTTCAATTTATAACAACGTTTTTTTAGGATTTCTCAGAGCGCAGACTTCAAGTATAACTCATTTGAAGTAATGGTGCTTCACTGAACATTATCCAGAGAAACAGATGATAATGATAAATACCCTGTTATGTTTGTACTGGCTACTTTATACAGGCCACCAGGGCACCATACAGACTTTATCAAAGAGTTTGGTGATTTTGCATCTGAGTTAGTTCTGGGTGCATATAAAGTTTTAATGGTTGGTGATTATAATATCCATGTTGATAATGAAAAAGATGCATTGGGATCAGCATTTATAGACATTCTGAACTCTATTGGTGTTAGACAACAGGTTTCAGGACCTACTCATTGTTGAAATTATATTCTAGATGTAATACTGTCACATGGAATTGATGTTGAAAGTGTTGAAATTATTCAGCCAAGTGATGATATCTCAGATCATTATTTAGTTCTGTGCAAACTTCATATAGCCAAAATTGTAAATTCTACTTCTTGTTCTACCACAAAAGACTGCTTTTGAAGTTATCTTCCTGATGTATCCAAATTCCTTAGCATATCCAAAACCTCAGAACTTGATGATGTAACAGAAACTATGGACTCTCTCTTTTCTAGCACTTTAAATACAGTTGCTCCTTTACGCTTAAGGAATGTTAAGGAAAACAGTTTGACACCATGGTATAATGAGCATACTCGCACCCTAAAGAGAGCAGCCCGAAAAATGGAGCGCAGCTGGAGGAAAACAAAACTAGAGGTATTTCGTATTGCTTGGCGGGAAAGTAGCATATCCTATAGAAAAGCATTAAAAACTGCTAGATCTGATTACTTTTCTTCTCTTTTAGAAGAAAACAAACATAACCTCTGGTATTTATTCAATACAGTGACTAAATTAACGAAAAATAAAGCCTCAACAAGTGTTGACATTTCCCAACACCACAACAGTAATGACTTTATGAACTACTTTACTTCTAAAATCGATACTATTAGAGATAAAATTGCAACCATTCTGCCGTCAGCTACAGTATCACCAGAGGTGGAGAGTCCAGGGGTCAGAAAGTAAAAGTCCTGCCACATTTTTGCTCCACCCATGAACTCAGCAGCTGATTTCACCAGAGGAGGAAACAAGTCATTCCTTCCAAGTCACAAACTAGTCTCAACTCAAATCCCAAGTCCTCAAAGAGTTAAAGTCAATGAGATAATTAAGAGACTAATTAAATGATGATTGTGCATTGGTGATGAACACCTGCTGTTATTGGGCGTTACAGAGGATCAGATGCTGATGTTTTATTGGTTAAAATTATGCCACCATCATGGAGATCAGTGTTTGCTTTAGTTGGGCTCTTGACCCTTTTAATAATTCAAAGTAATTTGCTTTTAAACACTTGCGGTTGTGTTACGTAGTAAACATTAACACATTGCTGAATTAAAAGCTTGAAGTAGAAAATTTAATTGCCCTTTTTTCATCTAAAACATTTTAATTAACTTCATGAAGGTGTCTCTCTTTGGTTTGTTAAATTATGTTCAGCAATTACTGAACTACAAAAAAAGTCCTATTAAACAAATATTATTGTAATGCTTAAATATTGGGGGAAAAAATTGTACAGGCTCTGGATTTTAGACATGAGCACTTATCATATGATCCTCAACAGTGGTTACAATAATTATTCATGCTACAGTGCATAATCAGAGTTTTTACTATGGTGTTACCCAGCATGCACTTCAGCTTGAAGCGTTTTGTTGATTGTCACCATTGTTGAGATTCATATGCTGGGTCATGATGTCTGTGCGTCTTATTAGGAAAAGATTTCGAAAAATGTATATTTATTACATACATTAGGAAATGTATTCATTATAGTGATTAAACCAACGGTTCCACAAGGTAGGTTATTTAAAAACTGAACATTTGTTAATAATAAATACATAAAATTGTTTTGGAAATAAACAGGCTGATGCCTAATAATTACTTCATCATGTAAAACCGGCTAGTAACGGTTTTCTGCACAGCACTGATCACACTGTTTTATAACAGCACATGTACTTTTACAGAGAAATATCTAACATAAGAAACCAAAGGTCAAGAGCCCAACTGAAGCAAACACTGATCTCCATGATGGTGGCATAATTTTAACCAATAAAACATCAGCATCTGATCCTCTGTAACGCCCAATAACAGCAGGTGTTCATCACCAATGCACAATCATCATTTAATTAGTATCTTAATTATCTCATTGACTTTAACTCTTTGAGGACTTGGGATTTGAGTTGAGACTAGTTTGTGACTTGGAAGGAATGACTTGTTTCCTCCTCTGGTGAAATCAGCTGCTGAGTTCATGGGTGGAGCAAAAATGTGGCAGGACTTTTACTTTCTGACCCCTGGACTCTCCACCTCTGAGTATCACATCAGACAGTGCACTATAGACCCCCTGAGGAACAGTTCCACTCATTCTCTACTATAGGAGAGGAAGAATTGTATAAGCTTGTTAAATCATCTAAACCAACAACATGTATGTTAGACCCTATACCATCTAAGCTCCTAAAAGAGGTGCTTCCAGAAGTCATAGGTCCTCTTCTGACTATTATTAATTCCTCATTGTCATTAGGATATGTCCCCAAAACCTTCAAACTGGCTGTTATTAAGCCTCTCATAAAAAAACCACAACTTGACCCCAGAGAACTTGTTAATTATAGACCAATCTCGAATCTCCCTTTTCTGTCCAAGATACTAGAAAAGGTGGTATCCTCACAATTATATTCCTTCTTAGAGAAAAATGGTATATGTGAGGATTTCCAGTCAGGATTTAGACCGTATCATAGTACTGAGACTGCTCTCCTTAGAGTTACAAATGATCTGCTCTTATCATCTGATCGTGGGTGTATCTCTCTATTAGTTTTATTGGATCTTAGTGCTGCGTTTGACACAATTGACCACAACATTCTTTTGCATAGACTTGAACACTTTGTTGGCATCCGTGGAAGTGCATTAGCATGGTTTAAATCATACTTATATGACCGCCATCAGTTCGTAGCAGTGAATGAAGATGTATCATATCGATCACAAGTGCAGTATGGAGTACCTCAAGGCTCAGTACTAGGGCCGCTACTCTTCACGCTTTATATGTTACCCTTGGGAGATATCATCAGGAAACATGGTGTTAGCTTTCACTGTTATGCTCACCGGCGGCGCCAGGGGGGGTCTTGGGGGGTCTCAAGACCCTGCCAAAAAATGCCTTGACCCCCCATTTGACCCCCCAGCCTCTTCCTGATTAAACAATATATATATTCGGGATAAAGATCCAAAAATGTTTCTCTTCAAACTACGCAGAACAATAATAAATAATAATTATTTCGACATTTATTCATACACTGAACCGAGAACCGTTTCTGTCGGGATTCGAGAACCGATGAGCTGATGATAACTGCGCATGCGTGATTCAGCGTGAAGCAGACTGACACAGAGCGCATCTGAACCGAACTGATTCTTTTGGTGATTGATTCTGAACTGATTCTGTGCTAATGTTATAAGCGCGGGTAAACCAAAGGCTTGAATGAAGGGCAATCATCGCCAATGACGGCATTACATCGAGCGCAAAGGGCCGGTGAACCATTTTTTTTTTCAACTGGTTTATTTGATCGAATTGTCCGAAAGAACCGGTTCACTTGAGCACCTGCTCCTTTGCCCCTTAAGTGCCCTTTTGTCAAAGCAAAATTTCCTCAATTTTTTTTTGTAATAACATAAACTTTTGTGAATGCCTGCCCACGCCCAATCATAATATTAGTACAATTTATTAATAATAATTTAGCCGTAAATAAAATGACCAACATGATGACCGTTCACCTGACTACGACCTCATCCAACCGGGAAGATTCCTCATGCTGCACGCGCATTTCTTAATTGCTAGAGGATATTTTCAACATCGTGGCAGCTGGTAAGTGGTGTTTCATTCTCAGCGAAGTGATTTTGGTGTTTATTTACTTATTATTATTTTACAAGAACGATGTGATGTGAGAACATGCAGATACGTTGTTTATATTGCTGTGTGTAGCCTGTCTGCGTAGCCTGTAGTGTAGAAGTAACACTAGCGTGCTGTTTGAGGGAGAAAAGTTTCACAGGCATCGAGGGGTCTGGTCTTTTTTATGTTATTTGAATAAACTTTTATTATATTACAGTACTTATTTATTTTTAACACGTAAAAATAATTATCACAACACTGGTAAGGCTTATTCAGATTTTCTCATTCTCTGAATTATCATTATAAAAATAAAAACAATTCAGAAATGAATTAAAATATAATTATATTTTAAATGTGATGCAAATATTTTTTCTACAAAAGCAACAGTGTTTACAACAGCAAGATCACTTTAGCCTGTAAACTCAATAATATCTATCTAGAAATAAATGTAAAAATATCAATGTCAATAAAAATGCATAATATACCTGACATGAAAGTGCAGTGTGAAGGATATGAATAACAAATGTAGCCTGTCATTTGTTTACATTGCAAAGGTGTTTTTGTTGTTTAGTAGCAGAAATATGCAGTTATTAGCCATGTCCACTGTATTTTTTGTTGGTTTTCATGAGACCCCCCTTGAAAAGACCAGGACCCCCCATTGCCCCCCCAATCAAAATTGTCTGGAGCCGCCACTGGTTATGCTGATGATATTCAGCTCTATATTTCCTTACAGCCCGGTGAAACACACCAATTTGAAAAACTAATGGAATGCATAGTCGATATAAAAAATTGGATGACGAATAATTTCTTACTGCTGAATTCAGAAAAAACAGAGGTGTTAATCATAGGGCCTAAAAACTCTGCTTGTAATAACCTAGAACACTGTCTAAGACTTGATGGTTGCTCTGTCAATTCTTCGTCATCAGTTAGGAACCTAGGTGTTCTACTTGATCGCAATCTTTCCTTAGAAAGCCACGTTTCTAGCATTTGTAAAACTGCATTTTTCCATCTCAAAAATATATCTAAATTACGGCCTATGCTCTCAATGTCAAATGCAGAAATGTTAATCCATGCATTTATGACTTCAAAGTTAGACTATTGTAATGCTTTATTGGGTGGTTGTTCTGCACGCTTGGTAAACAAACTACAGCTAGTCCAAAATGCAGCAGCAAGAGTTCTTACTAGAACCAGGAAGTATGACCATATTAGCCCGGTCCTGTCCACACTGCACTGGCTCCCTATCAAACATCGTATAGATTTTAAAATATTGCTTATTACTTATAAAGCCCTGAATGGTTTAGCACCTCAGTATTTGAATGAGCTCCTTTTACATTATAATCCTCTACGTCCGCTACGTTCTCAAAACTCAGGCAATTTGATAATACCTAGAATATAAAATCAACTGCGGGCGGCAGATCCTTTTCCTATTTGGCGCCTAAACTCTGGAATAACCTACCTAACATTGTTCGGGAGGCAGACACACTCTTGCAGTTTTAAATCTAGATTAAAGACCCATCTCTTTAACCTGGCATACACATAACATACTAATATGCTTTTAATATCCAAATCCGTTAAAGGATTTTTAGGCTGCATTAATTAGGTAAACCGGAACCGGAAACACTTCACATAACTCCGTACTTTCTACATCATTAGAAGAATGGCATCTACGCTAATATTTGTCTGTTTCTCTCTTGTTCCGAGGTCACCATGGCCACCAGATCCAGTCTGTATCCAGATCAGAGGGTCACTGCAGTCGCCCGGATCCAGTACGTATCCAGACCAGATGGTGGATCAGCACCTAGAAAGGACCTCTACTGCCCTGAAAGACAGCGGAGACCAGGACAACTAGAGCCCCAGATACAGATCCCCTGTAAAGACCTTGTCTCAGAGGACCACCAGGACAAGACCACAGGAAACAGATGATTCTTCTGCACAATCTGACTTTGCTGTAGCCTGGAATTGAACTACTGGTTTCGTCTGGTCAGAGGAGAACTGGCCCCCCAACTGAGCCTGGTTTCTCCCAAGGTTTTTTCTCCATTCTGTCACCGATGGAGTTTCGGTTCCTTGCCGCTGTCGCCTCTGGCTTGCTTAGTTGGGGTAACTTCATCTACAGCGATATCATTGACTTGATTGCAAATAAATGCACAGACACTATTTAAACTGAACAGAGATGACATAACTGAATTCAATGATGAATTGCCTTTAACTATCATTTTGCATTATTGACACACTGTTTTCCTAATGAATGTTGTTCAGTGCTTTGACGCAATGTATTTTGTTTGAAGCGCTATATAAATAAAGGTGATTGATTGATTGATTATTGTATCCAAATTCCTTAGCATATCCAAAACCTCAGAACAACTTGATGATGTAACAGAAACTAAGGACTCTCTCTTTTTTAGCACTTTAAATAAAGTTGCTCCTTTACACTTAAGGAAGGTTAAGGAAACAGTTTGACACCATGGTATAATGAGCATACTTGTATCCTAAATAAAGCAGCCCGAAAAATGGAGCGCAGTTGAAGGAAAACGAAACTAGGGGTATTTCGTATTGCCTGGCGGGAAAGTAACATATCCTACAGAAAAGCATTAAAAACTGCTAGATCTGATTACTTTTCTTCTCTTTTAGAAGAAAACAAACATGACCCCAGGTATTTATTCAATACAGTGGCTAAATTAACGAAAAATAAAGCCTCAACAAGTGTTGACATTTCCCAACAACACAGCAGTAATGACTTTATTAACTACTTTACTTCTAAAATCGATACTATTAGAGATACAATTGCAACCATTCAGCAGTCAGCTACACTATCACATCAGACAGTGCACTATAGACCCCCTGAGGAACAGTTCCACTCATTCTCTACTATAGGAGAGGAAGAATTGTATAAACTTAAGATCCTAAAAGAGGTGCTTCCAGAAGTCATAGATCCTCTTCTGACTATTATTAATTCCTCATTGTCATTAGGATATGTCCCCAAAACCTTCAAACTGGTTGTTATTAAGTCTCTCATCAAAAAAAAAAAAAAAACACAACTTGACCCCAAAGAACTAGTTAATTATAGACCAATCTCGAATCTCCCTTTTCTGTCCAAGATACTAGAAAAGGTGGTATCCTCACAATTATATTCCTTCTTAGAGAAAAATGGTATATGTGAGGATTTCCAGTCAAGATTTAGACCGTATCATAGTACTGAGACTGCTCTCCTTAGAGTTACAAATGATCTGCTCTTATCATCTGATCGTGGGTGTATCTCTCTATTAGTTTTATTGGATCTTAGTGCTGCGTTTGACACAATTGACCACACCATAGACTTGAACACTTTGTTGGCATCATTGGAAGTGCATTAGCATGTTTTAAATCGTACTTATATGACCGCCATCAGTTCGTAGCAGTGAATGAAGATGTATCATATCTATCACAAGTGCAGTATGGAGTACCTCAAGGCTCAGTACTAGGGCCACTACTCTTCACGCTTTATAGGTTACCCTTGGGAGATATCATCAGGAAACATGGTGTTAGCTTTCACTGTTATGCTGATGATACTCAGCTCTATATTTCTTCGCGGCCCGGTGAAACACACCAATTTGAAAAACTAATTGAATGCATAGTCGATATAAAAAACTGGATGACGAGTAATTTCTTACTGCTAAATTCAGAAAAAACAGATGTGTTAATTATAGGACCTAAAAACTCCGCTTGTAATAACCTAGAACACTGTCTAAGACTTGATGGTTTGCTCTGTCAATTCTTCGTCATCAGTTAGGAACCTAGGTGTGCTATTTGATCGCAATCTTTCCTTAGAAAACCACGTTTCTAGAATTTGTAAAACTGCATTTTTCCATCTCAAAAATATATCTAAATTACGGCCTATGCTCTCAATGTCAAATGCAGAAATGTTAATCCATGCATTTATGACCTCAAGGTTAGATTATTGTAATACTTTATTGGGTGGTTGTTCTGCACGCTTAGTAAACAAACTACAGCTAGTCCAAAATGCAGCAGCAAGAGTTCTTACTAGAACCAGGAAGTATGACCATATTAGCCCGGTCCTGTCAACGCTGCACTGGCTCCCTATCAAACATTGTATAGATTTTAAAATATTGCTTATTACTTATAAAGTCCTGAATGGTTTAGCACCTCAGTATTTGAATGAGCTCCTTTTACATTATAATCCTATACGTCCACTACGTTCCCAAATATTTGATACTACCTAGAATATCAAAATCAACTCCGGCGGCAGATCCTTTTCCTATTTGGTACCTAAACTCTGGAATAACCTACCTAACATTGTTTGGGAGGCAGACACACTCTTTCAGTTTAAATCTAGATTAAAGACCCATCTCTTTAACCTGGCATACACATAACATACTAATATGCTTTTAATATCCAAATCCGTTAAAGGATTTTTAGGCTGCATTAATTAGGTAAACCGGAAACACTTCCCATAACACCCTATGTACTTGCTACATCATTAGAAGAATGGCATATACGCTAATATTTGTCTGTTTATCTCTTGTTCCGAGGTCACCGTGGCCACCAGATCCAGTCTGTGTCCAGATCAGAGGGTCACTGCAGTCACTCGGATCCAGTACGTATCCAGACCAGATGGTGGATCAGCACCTAGAAAGGACCTCTATTGCCCTGAAAGACAGCGGAGACCAGGACAACTAGAGCCCCAGATACAGATCCCCTGTAAAGACCTTGTCTCAGAGGACCACCAGGACAAGACCACAGGAAACAGAAGATTCTTCTGCACAATCTGACTTTGCTGCAGCCTGGAATTGAACTACTGGTTTCGTCTGGTCAGAGGAGAACTGGCCCCCCAACTGAGCCTGGTTTCTCCCAAGGTTTTTTTCTCCATTCTGTCACCGATTGAATTTTTCGGTTCCTTGCCGCTGTCGCCTCTGGCTTGCTTAGTTGGGGTCACTTCATCAACAGCGATATCGTTGAATTGATTGCAAATAAATGCACAGACACTATTTAACAGAACAGAGATGACATAACTGAATTCAATGATGAACTGCCTTTAACTATCATTTTGCATTATTGACACACTGTTTTCCTGATGAATGTTGTTCAGTTGCTTTGAAGCAATGTATTTTGTTTAAAGCGCTGTAGAAATAAAGGTGACTTTGACTTTGACTTTGTTGTTTGTCACTATTAGCTCCTCAAAGAGTAAGCGATACTCAAAGAGCAAAGCTAAGACGAGACATTTGAAAGGTGTCCGAGCTGCGGAAAGCCCGAGTTGCGGTCCTTCCCACCTGAGTAATGGCCAAGACGCACCGCCTTCATTTCTCTGAGGAGATTGAAATGGAGAGCGTTGATGAGCTCGCAGTTTCACAGACATCAGCTGCATAAACACCAGTTGCACAGACATCAGTTGCACAAGAATCAGTTTCACAAGCATATTATGCCTAAACTTTATAACAAGCAGCACTAATGAGGAGCGCAGCTTGCGCAGTCAGCTCTCGGGAAAAATAAGGGGGCTGACTGTGCTTCTTTCATATCTCGGGATGGACGGAAGACGGCTCTTCCTATCTCCACCCGTATTCCCTAGATCTTGAGTTCATTCTCGAGGTTCAGACGCACGCACAGCAGTTCCTTCTCCCTCTGTGAACTCGCAGCTGCTGCTATTTATCTCTGGGGAGATTAATACTGTTTGTGTGACTAAGCGGCTTGCGCGCTGCCAGGGCAACGCGTGTATTATATCATTTTCAGTTTTGATGTGAATCTTAACAAACCAACATTGTGTCGGCCCAGATCCGGCACACATCTGGCACCCGTGGAAAGATGATCTGGCCCACATGCAGCGTGGAATGATGGCCCTTGGGTGGACTGCTCCTGTTTGCCAGATTTGAGCCACAAGCAGGCCATAGCAATGCCACATGTCAGCCAAGAGTAAAGAAATTAACCAGAACTGGACCTTATCTGAGCCACAAAATCTGTGTATATATTAAAAATGACCTAATTTCAGCATTAATAAGCCTGTTAACAAGCAGAATCAATGAAGGAAAGAAGAGAACAGAAACTCAAGAACTACAACTGACTTCAGCCACAACTTTAGATGAAATCAATTGAAGATAAAAGAAGACATTAACTCTCTGGAGATCTCACCAGAGGAGGATTAAACAACTCCGCAAAATGCATTACCAGCTTCACTTATTATTAACCAGACTGACTTTATTTCTGTTAGACATCTACAAAAGTCTTTATTGAGAGTTAACAGTGTTTAACTCTAATGTGTGTCACCATAACAGTGATTAGTGTTTCCATTAGTTGCGCTCTTAACTCTTTTTCTATCTTTTGTCTTTTTTGGCTGCCATGACGGAGTCTTGTTAAACACATTTGCAGCATCAAAGAAAGCTAAAATGAATTGAGATCAGGTGATGGCAGTTATCTGTTGATGGTTTTATAATCCTCATAAAACAGGCTGATTTTTTTTTAAACTTACAATTTTTTCATTAATATAATCATATCACAAACCATGTGTTTCTGCAGCATGATATCCAGCAATATAACAACAATCAGTTAGAATATTTTAATGAGCATGAAAAAGTCAATCTATAATGACACACACAGACATCAACAATCAGCACATGAATCCCAACAATGGTGACAATCAAATGTACCTTGCTGCAATGCATGCTGGGTACTAGCATAGTACAAAACTCCCAGCATGCATTGCAAAGTGAATAAATTATGCAGCTGTATTGTCCTATTATTTTGTTTAATTCTAAATATTTGCCTATATTTTTTGCTGTTGTTTTTGTTGTGACTTAGTAGCTTTTCAGTGAAGTTCTGAATTGATCAGTTTATCTAAATATTTTTGATTGTCACCTTTATTGAGATTCATGTGCTGATTGTTTATATCTGTGTGTGTGTCAGCATAGGTTAAGTTTTTTGAGCTCATGTTTATTAAAATATTTTAACTGATTGTTATAATACTGCTGGATCTCATGTGGAAGAAACACAGGGTTTGTATTATGAATGTATCATTGGAACAACATAATTGTTAGATTAAAAAACATCAGTGAACCAGTGTATTTCATGATGATTATAAAACCATCAACAGATAACAGCCGTCACTTGCTATCATGTCACTCTAGCTTTCTTTGAAGCTGCAAATGTGTTTAACAAACACACTGTCACAGCTGCCAAAAAAATACAAAATATATAATAAGAGTTAAGAGCCCAACTAACGAAAAGGGGAAGTCGTGGCCTAATGGTTAGAGAGTCGGGCTCGCAATCAAAAGGCTGTGAGTTAAAGTCTTGGGCTGGCAGGAATTGTGGGTGGGGGGAGTGCATGTACAGTGCTCCCTCCACCCTCAATACCATGACTTAGATGCCCTTGAGCAAGGCATTGAACCCCCAACTGCTCCCCGGGCACTGCAGCATAAATGGCTGCGCACTGCTCCAGGTGTGTATTCACAGTGTGTGTGCACTTTGGATGGGTTAAATGCAGAGGACAAATTCAGAGTATGGGTAACCATACTTGGCTGAATGTCACTTCATGTCACTCTTGCCTGACATGTGGTAGTAGTAGTAGCCCTTTATTGTCAATAGTCACAAGTACCAGCGAAATTAGCCATCAACCTGTCCATACATACATACATACAATATGACAGTGGGGTAGACAGGACAGGAAGACAGGGTATTTGAGGAAGAAATACAGCATAACATTAGGGAAGTGAGGAGAAAAAAACCAAACACCCAGACTATGCTCCTTATGGGAGCACAGTATGAGAACAGGAAAAACACCTCAGCACAAAAAGCACATAATCAATACACCATAGACACATGACTTTGCAACTGGGTACGGAACTTGGGGTGGTTGAGGTAATCCAGCGCAGGCAAACAGCCATCCGGTCCAGCAGCTGAAACGCGCTAGTCACAGACCCGCCTGCCAGACTGGCGGTACAAAGCGGCGAAGGCGGGGGATGAGGGTTGGGAGGGTGAATGCATATCTGTGTATGTGTAAGAGTTTGTGTATTTGTAGGCCTGGAGAGTTGAGACTCTCTCTAGATGCCTCAGTCCGCAGATTATACAGCGTCACAGCAAGTTGCCATGGAGACGTCCTTGGTCAGGTCCTAGACAGAGTCAACAATCAGCAGGTGTCTGTGGGAGAGGGTGGAGGAATGCAAGAGAAGTCAAGCTGCCCTGCTCGCCTGGGAGATTTTTGTCATCCAGCCAAAGCTGGGAAAGAAAGCCAAAAGAAGAAAAGATACCAGTTGTTTGGTCTAGTAGACGCATTTCTCTTCACGGTCACTATGATTGTTCATTGTCCATTGGTCTCCAAATTCTCTTCCAAATCCGTGAGCTTCTTCGTGATGTTATCCGTATTGCGGTTAATAGTCTCAGTCTCAATGCTGACCGCTCTGGCCACTACTTCAATCATGACGGGCAGCCTTGTGAGGCTTTGGACAGCTGTTCCCGTCTTCTTAATTTTCCGATAACCCAGGGCAAAGCCTAATCCAATCAACAGAAGACCTGTTATCATGGTTCCGAATAGGTAGATGTCTTCAATGTCCTCCACGGAAAGAGCCGCCAGACACACGACCCACCAATTCGCCTGGCGTCCATCGTGTAGCCAGCTGCAAACGTTCCGGCAGGGCAGTCAGGCTCCCCCGAACCCAGGCTTCTTGCCGAGAAGATGGTGTCAGTTGCGTTGAGAGACCAATTTATCAAATCCATATTCCAGTTTAGGAGAGGCAGTGCAGAGAGAGTCTCTCAAGTAGACAAGACAAGAGAAAAACAAGCGAAGCAAGGAAAGGCAGGGAGGAGAGGAAAGAAATGCGACCGCCTCCGTTGAGAGCATTGCTATGGCCTGCTTGTGGCTCAAATCTGGCAAACAGGAGCAGTCCTCCCAAGGGCCATCATTCCATGCTGCATGTGGGCCAGATCATCTTTCCATGGGTGCCAGATGTGGGCTGGATCTGGGCCAACACAATGTTGCTATGTGGGAATGAGGAATTAAATTCAGTATTTATCTGACTATGAGAAGTTATATATGAATTGTATCAACAAGCCAGACCATGTTTACACGATAAATTACATATTTTTATATAGGGGATTGTAAAGGAAGTCACAGAATCAGAGCGAATGAAGCAGCGCTCTGAGCCAGTGTTTTCCCACCCTAAGGTGGATCTGAGGACCGTACTTCAGGCTGGGAAGTCCTCGGCTTAAGAAGTCCTGACACGTTTCTGTCACAACTGCAGAGGGTGGCCCTTACTGGGGTAGAGTGGTGTTTACATGCATTACACGGTGCCAATCACTCCTCAGTGCCTTCTGCCAAACGTGTCAAAGCTCCAGGGCGCAGCGGTTTCCAGTGAGCACTGATCTCAGTTTCTTCTGCCCATGAGTGTAGCGGTGCTGAGAGTCTCGCTACCCCTTCGGGGGTCTCGTAAACAGTTATATCGGTTGCTGGGAATGGTGTCCTACCTCAGGCACCGATTTAAACTGCATCAGTTACACCAGAGGTCAGTCTCGAGACACTGACTCCCTTAGTAGATTATTTAGCAGCATGTGAACGACTGGCAAATTTATCTCAATGGGTCCTGCATATGGCAATAAGCCTATCACATTTAGTTCGGCTCTCACCGCCAAAATTCAACAGGGTTATTCTACGCTGGTCGGACCCAAGCAGGGTCTGGTTACGAAACAAGAAGTGAAGGAGGCCATTAAGGTGGTCCCTCCTCAAGACAGGGATCCGGGTCTTAACAGACGGTATTTCACAAGTTCCAAAGAAGGGGGGGGGGGGGGTTGCATCTGACCATAGATCTGCGTCAATATAAAGCATTTTGTATCACGAAACAGGTCCGAGGACTGGTTTGTCATGACAGATCTCATAGATGCATACTTCCATGTCTCCATCCTTCCACAACACAGGACGTTTCTGAGGTTCGCTTTCGGGGCCGAAGCATACTGAGTACTTCTGTTCGACCTTGCAGTCTCACCCCGCATTCAAAATTATATCAACGATAGGTTGATTCTAGCTCAATCAGAGCACATGGCAGCTCGACATTGAGATCTGGCAGCATGGGCACATCGTTCCCCATAGCCTTTTCCATGCAGCTCGAGTTCCTGAAGAGGAACTTCTCTAGTTTACTCATGTTACCATGGTTCCTCGAGGGGATGAGACGCAGGGTCTCGATGCCATACACCCGGCACCCCTGCCGGTGCTTGCTGGTACTCGAAGCTGATGCAAGCTGCGTGGCATGTGCTTTTATAGCTACCTGGTTGCTCACGTCACCTCGCACGTGACGTCACGCTCTTCCATAAGACAGATTACACATGATATTCAGAGTCACTCACGCTAAACGCGTTCCCCGTAGCATTTTCGACGCAGCATCTCGTTCCCTCAAGAAACTATGGTTACATGTGTAACCTAGAGACGTTCTGTCTATTAAATGCAGCTCCATTTGAATGTGTGATGAACCAGATTTACTGACTAGATGCACATGATCATACTGTTAGATAAATCGCTCTGACCTAGCTGAATGTATAACATACAGTGAGTTTACCCTTAGTGAGAGCGTGTTGTTCATTTTATGCTCTTTTTATTTCAGTTGTGTCTATGTCTGCAGTGTTATCAACGGATGTATTGATACATTATGATGTATTTCTCAGACACAATCCAAAATTGCTGCGTTCAATAAAAGAACTGATAACCATAGTTGTTGTGTTCGTTGTCCATTTAAATTTGGTGACGGTTGTGTTGGACAATGTTGACTCAAACTCATTCACAAGTCTCTTCCATCTGGTCTTTCTTTTTAATACCTTACATAAATTGCAGCTGGGGAAGTCATGGCCTAATGGTTAGAAAGTTTGACTCCTAACTCAAAGGTTGGGGGTTCGAGTCTCGGGTTGGCAATACCAACGAATGAGGTATCCTTGAGCAAGGTACAGAACCCACAACTGGTTCCTGGGCATAAATGGCTGTCTGCTGTGTGTGTGCATGTGTGCGTGATTGCACACTTTGGATGGGTTAAATGCAGAGCACGAATTCTGAGTATGGGTCACCATACTTGGCTGTATGTCACGTCATTGCAGCTACCATTAGAAGCGTCCCGGTTGCTATAGATACAGTCACCTGTAACGACAGTTTTCAAACTTAAATCTTAAAAAAATATTTATTTAAACAGGCTTAGTGAACATGTTTATTGTTTTTTATTTCATTTTATTAAAATAAATGTATCTATTTTTTTTAGTTTGCTTTGTTTGCTATTCTTTGATGATGTATGGTCTGTAAAGTGACTTTGAGTGTCAAAAGGCACCTATAAATACAAAGGCAAAATAATGAATGTTGCTGGTTAATATTATGTAATAATAATTTACAAATACTATAAATATTTACATATAATGTAAAAATAAAATGTTCAATAATGTAAAACCTTACATGCATTGGTGAATTTTGTGTTTGACCAGGAGGCGCTCAACATAATAAATGTAATAAAACATGAAAAGACTCTTGAACCCTTGAAAAAACTTTATTGAAAGGCAAGCAAATACAGATGAACAATGAACAGAAAATTGAGATCTTTTATCCGACAGAAATATAGACAAAGCCCTCAAACTGAAGCTGTACAATAATAACACTGCAAGACAGGTAAATTTTAAAGAGCCATTAAAACCCCAAATTGAACATGAAAGATTGTACAGTGCATGAAAAGGTTTTTGCCCGCTGTGTTTTTTCTTCTTTTTTTCATCAAAATAATTTTAATATTACACAAGTATAATATAAGTAAATACAAAAATGCAGTTTTTAAATGATAATTGCATTTATTAAGGAAAAAGAAAACCGGTCCAAACCTACCTGGCCCTATGTGGAAACATTTATTTTTCCCTCCTGTTACTTCATTACTGCAAGACCAGTTGAATCAAGAAAAGTGAAGCATGCTTATAGAGCAAAACATCATGCCTCGATCTATAGAAATTCAAGAACAGATGAGAAACAAAATAGTTGACATATATCAGTCTGGAAAGGGTTATAAAGCCATTTCTAAGGCTTTGGGACTCCAGCAAACGTGGAACAGTAGTGAAACTTCCCAAGAGTGGGCAGACCAAAATGACTCGAAGAGTGCAACGACGACTCATCAAGGAGGTCATAGAGGACCAACATTTAGAACAAAATTTAAAGAACTGCATGCCTCATTTGCCTCAATTAAGGTCAGTTTTCCTGATTCAACAATAAGAAAGAGGCAAAAACGTCATCCATGAGAGAGATCCAAGGCAAAAGCCACTGCTGACCAAAAGGAACACAAAGGTCCATCTCACATGTGCCAAAAATTATCTTGATTATCCACAAGACTTTTGTGCAAATATTCTGTGGACTTATGAGACAAAAGCTGAACTTTTTGAAGGTGTGTGTCCCGTTACATCCAAAGTTAAACCAACACAGCATTTCATTTCATTTTCCCAAAGAAATTCAAAATCACTCTCACGGACCTTTTCCTGGACTGTGCCCAGCTGGTGGAATGACCTCACAATCTCAATTCGTACAGCTGAGTCTTTACTCATTTTCAAGAAACAGCTAAAGACTCATCTTTTTCGCCTGCACTTAACCTACTAACACCAGTACTTTTTCTTTTCTTGTCTTTTTCATTTAATAAAAAAAAAAAAAAAAAAGAAAAAAAAAAAATTATATACACCTGGCTATGCGTTCTATACTAGACTAACTGAGACTTGTCATGGCACTTGAATTCTGTTGTTGTTCTCTTGTTGACCTGACTGCTTCTATTGTTCTCATTGTTAAGTCGCTTTGGATAAAAGCGTCTGCTAAATGATTAAATGTAAATGTAATGTACATTAAAAGAACATAATGCCAACAGTTAAACATGGCGGTGGTAGTGTGATGGTCTGTGGCTGGCTTCAGGACCTGGACGACTTGTCTGATGGAACAATGAATTCTGCACACTATCAGAAAATCCTGAAAGAGAATATCCGGCCATCAGTTTGTGACCTCAAGCTCACATAGGTTATGCAGCAGGATAAGGATCCCAAAACACACTAGCAAGTCAAACTCCGAATGGCTCAAAAAAACTAAATTTAGGGGGGGGGGGGTACAATGCTGTTGGTTTCTCAAGCTAAGGATGGACAAAGTTTCAAAAAATAATTTGGATGTATAATGAAGTATTTTTGTGCCAAAAATCTTACTACCGTGTTTGTACAAGTTTCTGAGAGTTTTTTTATTTTGATCATGGCTGTTTATGACGTAGACGAGGGCGAAACTCCTTATATAGGCAATTCTTCCAGAAAACTCACCCGCGCATGCATGGACCAGAGTGAGAGCGAGATTGCGCCTATCAGCTAGCTTCATCCAGCAGCAGCACTGCACAGAACATGCTCGGGAAGAATGTCTCCAAATTAGTGTGTTTTTGGTTGTAAGGCAAAGATAACTTTGTTCAGCTACCTAAAGAACCCAGCGTTATGCAAACGGTGGATAGAGTTGTTTTTCCAGGACAGTCACAGAGTTTCACAAGTGTGTTTGTTGATGAATGTTTTATTAACAAGGCCCAGTTTGATGCTGGATTTGCACATCATTTGATACTGAAAGATGGAGCAGTCCCAGCTATAAAAGATCCCAGACATGATTCAGAACTGCAGATGGTAAGTGAAACTGCATCAAATGTCTGTTTGGTTGGCATTCGGCTCTCAACTCTCAACAGCCGGCAGCCATATCACCCTGGAGCCCAAGACTGGTTTCCCACTGAAGCTAAGCAGGGTTGAGCCTGCTCAGTACCTGGATGGGAGACCTCCTGAGAAAACTAGGTTGCTGCTGGAAGAGGTGCTAGTGAGGCCAGCAGGGGGTGCTCACCCTGTGGTCTGTGTGGGTCCTAGCGCCCCAGTGTAGTGATGGGGACACTATACTGTCAACAAGCACCATCCTTCGGATGAGACGTTAAACCGAGGTCCTGACTCTCTGTGGTCATTAAAAATCCCAGGATGTCTTTCATTAAGAGTAGAGGTGTGACCTCGGCATACTGGCTAATTTCTCCCATTGGCCTCTGACCATCATGGCTTTCTAACAATCCCCATATCCACTGATTGGCTTCATCACTCTGTCTCTTCTCCACCAGTAAGCTGGTGTGTGGTGGGCGTTCTGGCGCACTATGGCTGCCGTCGCATCATCCAGGTGGATGCTGCACACTGGTGGTGGACGAGGAGATACCCCCTGTCTATGTAAGCGCCTTGAGTGTCTAGAAAAGCGCTATATAAATGTAATGAATTATTATTATTATTATTATTATAACTGCTCGTCACTCTTTAGCTCCGCCCACAGCATGCCTCCAGGAGCTCGGCTTTTTCCAAAGAGAGAATCGTAAAAATGTAACTTTCTTTTATAAATATGACCAAATTAAAGACTATTTGGAGATATGAATGATGCAGTACTACTCAATAGGTACTCAAGATTAACATGATATTGGGTTAAACTGTGCGTGTTATGCCCTCTATAAGGTTTTGGAGTGGCCAAGTCAATGTCCGGACTTGAGAAGCTGTGGCATGACGACAAACAATCCTTTGACACATTGCCACGTATCAAATATTGCAAACGTTTAATTATGGTTGTTGCTGCCAAGGGTGGCACAACCAGTTATTGGATTTAGGGGGCAATTACTTTTTCACATAGGGTCAGGTGGGTTCGGACAGCTTTTTTCCCATAATAAATTACGTCATTATTTCAATATTGTGTGTCTGAGTGTTTGTGTGTGTATATATATATATATATATATATATATATATATATATATATATATATATATATATATATATATATATATATATATATATATATATATATATATTAATGTAGTGATAACACCATTTAACTTTCTGATGTGTGAATAAATACTTGACTTTGTTCAGCTCTTCTGGATCTGATTTCATAAACCAGAATAATGACAGTAGCCACGCCCACCAGAGCAGAGAGGACCAATCGGATCACAGCTTCAGTAGAACCACAACAGTGTTCAGAGTCTGAGGAATAAAAACATCTAACTGAGATCAGCACAGTTAATAAACATTAATATCAGCACCAACATCAACTAATATCAGCTCTGCTGTACCTGAACATGGTTGACAGAGTTGACTGATGTTCAGATGTTGAGTCTGGTTAATGATGGAATTGGGATGAGATCCTGATGAAGATGATGATGAGGATGATGTTGTTTTTGTTGTTGATGGTGATGGTGGTGAAGATGATGATGAGGACGTTGTTGTTGTTGATGATGGTGATGGTCGTGAAGATGGTGATGGACAATCTGTGCTGATGGCAGTATCAGGCAGACGAACTGAAGACATGAAAGAAAAAATACAGACGGGGATGATTGAAGATATTCAAGCAGACAAGGAAAAACACTGAGGAGAACTAAAACTGATCAAAATTAGAGCATTTTAAAAGAATCTGATATGTAGAATAAAATGATTTTATTTAATCTGAATTTAAAGATTATTTTTAAAATGTATTTAACAAATAAAATGACATTTAAATCATAAAGTATTCATTTAGATTTACTTTTTAAGATTGAATAAATATAAAGATCAAACTGAAAAGTATCTCACCATAGACAGTGAAAATGTAACGCTTTCTCAAATTTTTGGTCCTTACTTCAAAAACTCCAGTATGTTTAGTTGTCATGTTCATGATGGTCAGAGATCCAGTTTGATTGTCCAGCTTCAGTCTGTTTCTGAATCTTCCATCAAGAACATCATCATACACAGCCATGCTGTTGGTCTGTTTATTGATTTCAGCTAGTAAAGTGTTTTCAGGTACAAACTTCCACTGAATCACATCACTAACCATCATATCAGTATGATTAGGGAATAAATTGAACTTGTATCCCTCCACCACTAATATATCATCTACATCACCAATCATGCATGTAGGACAACCTGAAATGGGTCACAAATGAAGACTTTTAAAATAACTTTTTAAAAATGGTTTACTAAAGTAAACACTTGAAATTTACATAAGAAGAGAAAAAAAATCACATGGACCCAGATTCAAAATGATGGATTAAGATTACATTCTTTGTGGTGAATAAAATATGAATCAGGAGAAATGAACAGCTAACTCACGTTGTACAGTGAGAATGAAACTCTTTCTCAAACAGTTGTTCTGTAGTTGATAAACTCCAGAGTGTTCAGGTCTGCTGTTTGTGATGGTCAGAGATCCAGTCTGTTTGTCCAGCTCCAGTCTGTCTCTGAATCTCCCGTTAAGAATATAATTTACAGTGCTTTTTCCATCTGTTACACACATTTTAGCTATGCTTTTATATCCGAACATCCACTGAATCTCATCATCAGCCATCGTTTTAAGAAGACCAGTGTGTAGAGTGACTGGATCTCCCTCCATCACTGAGACTGACTCACCGAACACACCTGAAGAACAAACAGAAAGAGATCAAGACTTAAATAACTGGATGCTTTACTAAAATAAAAAGTTAAAAAAAAAAAAAAAAAAAAAAAAGATATCTCTAATGACACAAATGTTGAGTGGTGTGTGGATTATGTTTGTGGCTATTTTGAATAAAACTCAGATTTCCTGATGCAGGAACTGAAGTTAATTTCAGATCCACATAATATAATACACAGAAAACACTTTTACTTCAGATGAGATTCACATCACGATTGTGACTAAAGCTGCTGCTTTTTTAGCTACAGTGTTTTATATAAAGGACATTTAGAAAAACAAATAAACAAACATCGAATCTATAGAAAAAACTGAAATCATAAAAACACATTTTAGACTCACCAACCAGACGCCACAAACACAAACAGAACCAAAATCTTTCAAACATCTTAAACGTTTGCAGTCCACAAATATGAAAAGACAAACTCTTCATTTCATTCAAACTGGTTCAGCAAAGACATTACAGATAGACTAACGTGAGGCTGCTTGTGGTAAAGTCATGAGAAAATCTACTATCAGTCGATCATCTTTAACATTTATGATGTGTTTTACTGATAATTTTACATCATCTGATCTTCAACATAATCACCTCCTGTCAGCCGCAGCATCCTGTTATGTTCGATAGTGTTATTTTCGCACGGCCCCCATAAATTTCTCACAGACTAGAGATGTTAAAAACATCTTAAAGGAGACATTTCATGTGTAGTATCCCACATAGCAAATGTCTTCTGCACCAGATTCCCTTGGCCCAAGTACTGCAAAGAATGACGGCCCGGAAGTGGGCCAGAACTGGATTAAAGACTCTGGCCACACATGGGCTATAACCGGCCCGAATCTCAGCCAGTTAATCAGCCTTAGCTGACAGGTTTTATTATTGGTGCCAATTCTCAGCCTTAAGTAAACCAGAATCCCCAAATCTGAGCCACACCTGAGATGATTCGCAGCACGACGCCCGTGTCGACTATCATCGTGTCAGGACCACTGCCCACGTATCGACGAGGACACGAAAGGTTCAGTAGACTTTTTGCTTTAAAAGAAGGGTTATTGTCATGGTGTAAAGAACAGAAACTGCTATTTGTTAATAACTGGAATCTTTTCTGGGAGCGTCTTAGACTGTTTCGCGCTGATGGCCTGCACCCCAGCAGAGCCGGAGCGGAGCTGCTCTCTGACAACATCTCCAGGACACTTCGCTCCAAGTGACTAGTAAGACAATTCTCAAATACCTATTATGATAATTTTTGTTCTACATACTCAAATAGAAGTTTTCAGATACAGTAGGTTCACTTTACATATTTATTTAACATTTTTTGTTGGTTAACATTAATGACTTAATGAGGAAAGTGATAAAAAGTGATGTGACGTGGGCCAAGTAATGTGACCCATACTAGGAATTGGTTCTCTGCATTTATCCCATCCAAAGTGTACACACACAGCAGTGAACACACACACACACACACACACACACACCGTGAACACACAAACAGCAGTGAACACACACAAACAGAGCAGTGAACAGCCATCTTTTGCAGTTTTGGGTTCGGTGCCTTGCCCAAGAGCACCAGTCGTGGTATTGAAGGTGGGAGAAAGCGCTGTACATTCACTCCCTCCACCTACAATCCCTGCCGGTATGAGACTTGAAACCGCAAACTTTTTGGGTTACAAGTCCGACTGTATTTTTGAATATCCTGTAGACCTTGAAGCAATGTTATAGTCCAGTCTAGTCTTATTAACGAAGACGCAGCATAAATTTTTTCATAGTTTTATCATCATATATTAGTTTTAGCTCATCAATGTCTCATCTTAGTTACAGAAAAATGTTTGTTAATGAATATTTTTCATCATCGTCGAAAAAATTCACACTGGTCTGTTCCCGGAATAGTGAGGTAAAAATATTAATTTAATTTAGGATCTAGAAAAAATCTTATCGTGATTAAACCAGAAACATTTTAAATAAATGAACATAAACAAGTTTGGGCTCATAAATATTAGATCACTCACACCCAAAGCAGTTATTGTAAATTAAATGATAACAGATAATAGTTTTGATGTACTCTGCTTGACCGAAACCTGGCTTAAACCAAATTATTATTTTGAACAACTGAAAATATGTCATATTGTAGGATCTTCAAAGTAGCCACCTTTAGCTTTGATTACTGCTTTGCACACTCTTGGCATTCTCTTGATGAGCTTCAAGAGCTAGTCACCTGAAATGGTCTTCCAACAGTCTTGAAGGAGTTCCCCGAGAGATGTTTAGCACTTGTTGGCCCTTTTGCCTTCTGTCTGTGGTCCAGCTCACCCCTAAACCATCTGGATTGGGTTAAGGTCCGGTGACTGTGGAGGCCAGGTCATCTGGAGCAGCACCCCATCACTCTCCTTCTTGGTCAAACAGCCCTTGATGCCTTCAGTGTGGCTCTACTATTTACATAGTCATGAAAATAAAGAAAACTCTTTGAATGAGAAGGTGTGTCCAAACTTTTGGTCTGTACTGTATGTACAGGTATATTATGTGCAAAATTTAAGTGTACACTAAGTATATGTTTTTGATAAATAAGTTTATGTGTGTATTAATATAAAGTGTAGTGTGTTCCACAGTTATTATCAATTGTTCATAAGATGGATTGCCTGAGGGAAGAAACTGTTCCTGTGTCTGGTCGTTCTAGTGCTCAGTGCTCTGTAGCGTCGACCAGATGGCAACAGTTCAAAGAGGGAGTGTTCTGGATGTGAGGGGTCCAGAGTGATTTTGACAGCCCTTTTGCTCACTCTGGATAAGTACAGTTCTTGAATAGATGGGAGGGTTGAACCGATGATTCGCTCAGCAGTCCGGACTACTCTCTGTAGTCTTCTGAGGTCAGATTTAGAAGCTGAGCTGAACCAGACAGTTACTGAAGTGCAGAGGATGGATTCGATGATGGTGGAGTAGAACTGTTTCAGCAGCTCCTGTGGCAGGTTAAACTTCCTCAGCTGGCGAAGGAAGTACAACCTCTGCTGGGCCTTTTTTACGATGGAGTCAATGTGAATGTCCCACTTCAGGTCCTGAGAGATGGTGGTTCCCAGGAACCTGAATGACTCCACTGCAGTCACAGTGCTGTTCATGATGGTGAGTGGGGGGAGAGCAGGGGGGTTTCTCCTGAAGTCCACGATCATCTCCACTGTTTTGAGGGTGTTAAGCTCCAGGTTGTTGAGACTGCACCAGACAGCCAGCTCTTTTACCTCCTGTCTGTAAGCAGACTCCTCACCGTCCTGAATGAGGCCAATGAGTGTGGTGTCGTCTGCAAACTTCAGGAGCTTGACAGAGGGGTCCTTAGATGTGCAATCGTTGTTGTACAGGGAGAAGAGCAGTGGGGAGAGAACGCAGCCCTGGGGAGCTCCGGTGCTGATTGTACGGGTGCTGGATGTGTATTTTCCCAGCCTCACTAGCTGCTGCCTGTCTGTCAGGAAGCGGTTGATCCACTGACAGACGGAGGTGGGCACGGAGAGCTGATTTAGTTTGGGCAGGAGGAGGTTTGGGATGATCGTGTTGAAGGCCGAGCTGAAGTCCACAAACAGGATCCTCACATAAGTCCCCGGTCTGTCTAGGTGTTGCAGAACATAATGCAGTCCAATGTTTACTGCATCGTCCACAGACCTGTTTGCTCTGTAGGCAAACTGAAGAGGATCCAGCAAGTGTCCAGTGATGTCCTTCAGGTGGGCCAGCACCAGTTTTTCAAATGACTTCATGACTACAGACGTTAGAGCCACAGGCCTGTAGTCATTTAGTCCTGTAATTTTGGGTTTCTTTGGGATGGGGATGATGGTGGAGCGTTTGAAGCATGAAGGGACTTCGCACAGCTCCAGCGATCTGTTGAAGATCTGTGTGAAGATATGGGCCAGCTGGTCAGCACAGGATTTCAGACATATAACACAATCTGGACCTGGTGCTTTTTTCCTTTTCTGCTTCCGGAAGACCTGGCGCACCGCATCCTCGCTTATCTGAATTGCAGGTGTGGGGGAGAGGGGGATGCAGGAGGTGAGAATGGTGAGAGCGGTTGTTTGGAAAGGCATTCAGGGCTGGTTGCAGGAGCTGTTGGTGGTGTGAACGTTTGTTTGGAGAGGCATTCAGGGCTGGTTGCAGGAGTTGTGAATGGTGTGAATGGTTGTGTGGGGAGGCGTTCAGGGCAGGTGATGGGTGTTCTTTCAAACCTGCAGTAAAACTCGTTCAGATCGTCTGCCAGTCGTTGATTCTCCACAGTGCTGGGGGGTGGTGTCCTGTAGTCTCTTTCAGACTTTTCCACACTGATGCTGAGTCATTGGAAGTAAACTGAGTCCTTATTTTTCCAGAATAATTCCTCTTTGCCACTCTGATCTCCTTTTCCAGTGTGTATTTAGTCTGATACAAGAAATTGTCCCCCTTCCTGTAAGCATCTTCTTTGGCCTGACGGAGCTGTCTGAGTTTTGCAGTGAACCACAGTTTGTCATTGTTGTAATTTAGTTGAGTCCTGGTAGGAATACACATATCCTCACAGAAACTGATATAAGACGTTACAGTCTCTGTGAGTTCATCCAGATCGGTGGCAGCAGCTTCAAAAACACTCCAATCAGTGAGGTCAAAACAAGATTGTAAATCCTGCTGTTTCATTAGTCCATCTTTTTACAGTCCTTGATACAGGTTTAGCTGATTTTAGTTTCTGTCTGTAGGTCAGTATAAGATAAATCAGACAGTGATCAGAATGTCCCAAAGCTGCTCTTGGAATGGAGTGATATGCATCCTTTATTGTGGTGTAACAGTGATCCAATAAATTACTGTCTCTTGTGGGACAAGTAACATGCTGTCTGTATTTTGGCAGTCCATGGGAGAGATTGGCTTTATTAAAGTCCCCGAGAATGATTAAAACAGAGTCCGGGTGTTTTTGTTCTGTCTCTGTGATCTGATCAGCGAGTTTCTGTAAAGCTGAGCTCACATGCGCTTCAGGAGGGATGTAAACACTGACCAGAATGAACGAGTGAAACTCCTGCGGCGAAAAGAACGGCTTGCAGTTGACAAACAGTATTTCTAGATCAGGACAGCACATCTTCTTTAACACAGTTACATCTGTACACCACCGTTCATTGATGTAAAATCACGTCCTGCCGCCGTGCGATTTCCCCGTTGATTCTGATTCGCGATCCGCTCTAAACAGCTGAAAATCCGGCAGATGGAGCGCCCTGTCCAGTATGGCGTCATTCTGCCAAGTTTCTGTGAAACAAAGAGCAGCAGAGTGTGAGAAATCCTTATTTGTCCAAGAGAGCAGAAGGAGTTTGTCCATTTTGTCACTAACATTAACAATGAGAAATCCATTTGGTACAGTATTAATTAATCTTTGTTGAAATTAGTTAATAAAATCAGATACACTTAACAGTTAAAACTTTTAATTTCAATAATTTATCAATAAATGTTGAAATTAAAATTAATTTATTCGATGCTTTAGAAGGATTGTGTATTGAATCTTTGTGCTGTATTTTCTGTTGGCAATTTGATATGCAGTTTTCATATGCTACACATTGCCCACCCAGTTTTATGTAGGCCCATCCACTTAAACATTTCTGGCCTCGCACCTGCTTTGAACTAAGTTCTTATTGTTTTTTTTTCTTTTACTTTCTTCGTTTTACAGTTATCTCATTATCTTCAGCAATGTTCAGTTGTTCAATCTCATTAAAACTCTAACTACAGTCTGCACAGCAGCAGTTCATGTGGACCAAACTCTAGTTCGTTTTTCATTTCTTGAACACAGTTTTCAAAACTCTACATCTTCTGCCTTCAGCTTAAGTTTGCTTTTGCAGCGAGCTAAACAAAGGCTTAGTAAAAGTCGTAGACAGTTTTCAGGGTCAAACTTTGTTTACTGAAGCCCAATTTGTGAAACTGTAACACAAATGAACAATAATATGAAAACATATCTCTTACCATGGTACATTCAGTTCACATAGATCAAACATAAATTACCTTTATATAATTTAGAAGATAGCTATGATGTAAATCAAGAACAATCAAGCATCTCAATATATACCCCTATTTACAGTTAACATGTCATGTAACTAGTTCTCAAACATGAGTACAACCTATCAAAATACATGTAACAATATTTTACTGCTTAGATTAACATTTTAAACTTACAGATTGTGCTGTTTTCAAGAGCAAAACGAGAAGGAAGGACGTGGATGCACCTTCACACTCTGCTGCCATGAGCTCTAACATCCTAAAATGGCTGCTGTATTTTTATAGGAGACGTGCTACTTAAAATGTCCACAAGGTGTCAGTATTGATAAACTAAACTATAATATGACTAAGGCCAGGATACTACACGACTTTAACCACAACCTGCACAACACTGTGGATTTATAGCACTTTGTTCAAATGCTAAGACACAACATTCAAAACAGAAGAGATTTCAAACACTGCTGACAGCAATTTCAGGATTAGCCCTGAAAATTATTTGTTTGAATTACGGTATGTACTTTTAGCTTGTACCTTTTTTCTCATTACTGTAATTCCATAAATTACTACAGACTATTGAAGCAAACTGATCAATTTCATTTACCTTAAAGAATTGTTATGTTCTAAAAATGTAAATAAATCATTTGAAAGAATGTCACTCCTTTCTTTGAAGAAAATATGGCTTTGTATGAAGTCACTGAAATTATTCAAAATTTGAAGATGAAAAAGTGAGTATTTTCTGTATTGGTGTTTGATGCTAGTGTTTTTCCTCTCAGTGTGTTCTGAGTGACAGTGTGTGTTATCTCAGTGAGGGTTGTGTGTAGTGTTTGGCTGCACTGAGCCTGTTTTGAGTCATGTGTTAAGAGTTGTGTTGCTTGGAATGAGTTTTGCAGGTGATGTGAACTTTTTAGCTCAGGTGACTGGGTGGGTGTGCGTGCGCGCACGCGTGAGTGTGAGTGCGCACTTTGGATGGGTTAAATGCAGAGCACGAAATGGCTCCCCATACGAAAGGAAAATATATTTACCAATATATGTCTTAAAATATATTGTCATATATTGTAATATATTATTTTCCCTTTTTATTTTCTAATATATTATATATTTGAATACATTTAATAATATATTAATGATACATATATTATATAATATATTGCAAAATATACAAATGATCGCCACATTCAATATATTGCAATATATTTTTGTTTCATAAGGGTCACCATACTTGGCTGTATGTCACGTCATTTTCACTTTCAGTATGTCATTGCAGCTACCATTAGAAGTGTCCCGGTTGGTATAGAAACAGTCAGTATTCTTAGACGTGCACTCAGGACTGTGCTTGGGCACTGGCTGATTTAGCCTGAATATTTTAGCTTTTTTATAACATTTGAGCAAAATAAACACAATTTATGTTGTTATCAGATTTATTTGGTGATTTCAAATATGAAATTTAATCGCAAGCCTAGTGAACAATTTTGTAGAATTTGATGCTTCCCCATTGAAAGAGATAGGAGTTGCACTTGATGCCCCAGAGGCGTTTCAAAGACTTGTCTTAAAGGGACTTTGGTATGGGGTCCAAGGTTTTTAATTATGCTGCCCCTCAGGACATCTGTAACGACAGTTTTCACACTTAAATCTTAAAACATATTTATTTAAACAGGCTTAGTGAACATGTTGATTGTTTTTTTATTTTATATAAAAAAAAAATATGTATTTTTTAGTTTGCTTTGTTTGCTATTCTTTGATGTTGTATGATGGTCTGTAAAGTGACTTTGAGTGTCAAAAGGTGCCTATAAATACAAAAGCAAATTAATGAATGTTGCTGGTTAAAATTATATAATTATAATTTTTGAATACTATAAATATTTACATATAATGTTAAAATAAGTTTTTCAATAATGTAAAACTTTACATGCATTGCTGAATTTTGTGTTCAACCAGGAGGCGCTCAACATAATAAATGTAATACCCACATAGCGACATTGTGTCGGCCCAGATCCGGCCAACATCTGGCACCTGTGGAAAGATGGTTCAACATGCAGCGTGGAATAATGGCCCTTGGGCGGACCACTCCTGTTAGCCAGATTTGAGCCACATATCCTATATATTAAATATGAAGTAATAGGGAAGTAAATACAAAATGCTGTTTTCAAATAATAATTTCATTTAGTAATAAAAAAATAAATAAAAAAAACCCTGTCCAAACCTATGTGGAAAGATAAATATTCCCCTCCTGTTAAATCATTACTGCCAGACCTGTTGAATCAAGTGAAGCATGCTTATAGAGCAAAACATCATGTCTTGAACTATTCATGAACAAATGAGAAACAAAATAGTTGACATATATCAGTCTGGAAAGGGTTATAAAGCCGTTTCTAAGACTTTGTGACTCCAGCTAACCACAGTCGGGGCCAAACTCGGAACAGTGGTGAACCTACCCAAGAGTGGCCGGACTACCAAAATTACTCCAAGAGGGCAACGACTCATCCAGGAATTTATAGAGAACCCAGAACTGGATGCCTCACTTGCCTCAATTAAGGTCAGTGTTCCTGATTCAACAATAAGAAAGAGGCAAAAACATCATCTATGAGAGAGATCCAAGGCAAAAGCCACTGCTGACCAAAAATAACACAAAGGTCTGTCTCGCATGTGCCAAAAATGATCTTGATCACCCCAAGACCTTTGGACAAATCTGTGGACTGATGAGACAAAAGCTGAACTTCTTGTTTCATGTATTCAGATTTGCTTACACTGTTAAAGAGTTGGATTCTCAAGCTAAGCACTGACAAAGTTTCAAAAAACAATTTGGATGTATGACTGAGTATTTCTGTGCCAAAAATCTTACTTCTGGGTTCGTAAAAGATTCTGAGTTTTTTTTTTTTTTTGATCATGGCTCTTCATGACGTAGACAAGGGCGAAACTCCTTATATGGGCATTTCTTCAGAGTGAGAGTGAGATTGTGCACGTCAATGAGCTTCATCCAGCACCAGTGCTGCACGGGACATGCTCGGGAAGAATGTCTCCAAAGAAGTTTGTTTTTGTTTATAAGGGAGGGAAAGATAACTTTGTTTGGGCATCTTAAAGAGCCCAGTGTGATCAAACTAAAGACTTTTTGGAGATATAAAGGATGTAGTACTACTCCATAGGTACTGAAGATTACCATGTGATTGGGCTAAACTGTGTGTGTTATGCCCCCTTTAAGGTTTTAGAGTGGCCAAGTCAATGTCCGGACTAAAATAAAATTGAGATGCTGTGGCATGACCTCATACAATCCTTTCATCCTCGAAAAACCCTTCAATGTGGCTGGATTAGAACAATTCTGCAAAGAAGAGTGGGTGTAAATTCATTCACAGCGATGTGAAAGATTATTTTTTTCACTTCAGCAGTTTCTTTTGTCCTGCACCTGCCAGAAAGTGGGATGTGCACACAATTACTTATTTAACAAAGATTCATTGCCACATATCAAATGTTGCAAATGTTTAATTGCGGTTGTTGTTGCCAAGGGTGGCACAACCACTTATTAGAATTAGGGCCAATTACTTTTTCACATATGGACAGGCAGATTTGGACAGCTTTTTTGCCTTAATAAATTATGTCATTATTTCAATATAGTGTGTGTGTGTATGTCTATACACACACACAGTTACAACTGGGTGAAGGAGAAGCTGGAAACAAGTGCGAGTATGAACAAGGTTTTACACATTTAACAATGTGAACAATTAAAGACAAAAACAAATCAAACTGGAACACAAACAATGCTGGGAAGACGATAATCCAAGATGGTGGAAGGCAGTGAGGAATCCAGATTGTGCAGGAGAGGGTGGCACAGGAACTGCGGGGAATCGGGCCGAAGGTAAGTGGTGATGCTTGTGATGGTTGCGATGAGTGGACGGGGTTCCGAGGGGAAGACACGGACATCCAAACGCAGAACAACACAAAGCTGCTACTGACGACAATTAATGGAGACGCCCACAACTAATCAGTGCAGATACGTGACACACAGACTTCACCCACAAAGTGCAAAACCCAGAGATCACGGTTTACCAACCGTGACAGCCCTTACGAAAAATAACCATGGTTTTATTATAGTAAAACTGTAGGAACCCATGGTTTTTTGGCGTATTGACTGCCATTTGTAAAACTACAGATTTACTACAAATACCATGGTAAAACTATGGTTAATATAGCAAAACCATGGTTAATTTGTGGTTACCATGGTTTAACTACAGTAACCATGGTTTTTTGGTTTTATTTGTAGTAAAACCATGGTTAACCATGGAAAGGCCGTGGCTGACACTGGTAACGAATTGTGAGTGTACTCCACCATAAAGAGTTGTTTGCTCTATGAAGAAGGATTCTTGGAGACCAAACATTGCAACGTCCTCTCTAAATCTTGGTTGGCTCGCTCAGACTGCCCGTTACTCTGGGGATGGTAACCCGAAGACAGGCTAACTGACGCTCCTAGCATCTTACAAATCTCTTTCCAAAATTTGGATATAAATTGAGATCCCCTGTCAGAAACCACGTCTACTGGGAGCCTATGAAGCCGAAAGACGTGATCTAGGACAGTGACCGCTGTCTCCTTGGCTGTCTGCAATTTGGGCAAGGGAATGAAATGTGCCGCCTTCGAGAACCGGTCCACTACGGTCAAAACGACCGTCATGCCATTAGAGGGCGGGAGGGCGGTAACAAAATCTAGTGCGATGTGAGACCATACAGTGGTTGAAGGAGCCCATCAGGAGGTTGGTTAGATGACTTACCACTGGCGCAAACTGAGCAAGCCAAAACAAAATTGTGGATGTCACGAGCCATAAGTGGCCAGAATCGTTGTTTAACTAACCCATTAGTTCGACTTATCCCTTGATGACAATCAACGTTAGAGCAGTGACCCCACTGAATGAGTCCGGCACAAATAAACGATTCGGTGGACAACCGGACGAAGGCATTACCCCTTCTAAGGCCGTCTTGACCTTCGACTCGACCTCCCATACGAGTGCTGAGACAACTACTTTCTCAGGTAAAATACACTCGAGAGTAACCGGGCGGGTGGAGGGATCAAAAAGACGTGATAAAGAGTCGGGTTTGACATTTTTGGAACCCAGAGGCACGATAGAGTAAAATCAAAACGACCGAAAAAAACGTGCCCACCGAGCCTACCTGGAATTGAGTCTTTTGGCAGTTCTAATGTACTCTAAATTCTTATGATTTGTCCAAACAATGAAAGGTACCCCTGAGCATTCCAACCAGTGACACCACTCCTCTAAAGCTAATTTGATGGCCAACATCAAACTTCTCTGTTACAAATGTCATAATTGCATTCAGCAGGAGATAAATGATGGAAGAAAAACTTGCATGGATGTACCTTATCGTCTGAAGCAGCATGTTGGGACAGCACTGCTCCTACCCCCACCTCTGATGCGTCAAGCTCCAACCGTGACACATACACACATACATTGTGAGCTGCATCAATACCAGCAGCAAATTAAAATAAGGCCTGTAAAAATAAAAGATTATTTTTTTTATTAAAAGATTAATAAAAGAACCACAACAGTGTTCAGAGTCTGAGGAATAAAAACATCTAACTGAGATCAGCTCAGTCAATAAACACTAATATCAGCTCTGCTGTACCTGAACAGCAGAATGTCCAGATGTTGAGTCTGGTTGCTGAAAGGATAGGGATGAGATCCTGATGAAGATGATGTTGAGGATGATGTTGTTTTTGTTGTTGTTGATGATGGTGGTGAAGATGATGATGAGGATGTTTTTGTTGTTGTTGATGATGATGGTGATGGTGGTGAAGATGATGATAGACAACCTGTGCTCATGGCAGTATCAGGCAGACGAATTTTTTATGAATATTTATTATGAATTTAAAGATTATTTTTTAAAATGCATTTAACAAATAAAAGTACATTCAAATCATAAAGTATTCATTTAGATTTACTTTTTAAGCTGGAATAAATATAACACATCAAACTGAAAAGTATCTCACCATAGACAGTGAAAATGTAACGCTTTCTCAAATTTTTGGTCCTTACTTCAAAAACTCCAGTATGTTTAGTTGTCATGTATGTGATGGTCAGAGATCCAGTTTGATTTTACCCCTTTAGTTTGTCTCTGAATCTTCCATCAAGAACATCATCATACACAGCCATGCTGTTGGTCTGTTTATTGATTTCAGCTAGTAAAGTGTTTTCAGGTACAAACTTCCACTGAATCACATCACTAACCATCATATCAGTATGATTAGGGAATAAATTGAACTTGTATCCCTCCACCACTAATATATCATCTACATCACCAATCATCCCAGCTAGAATTGTTTTGCTCTAAAAATGTTTTAAGAACATTTCCATGGATTGTTCTAACAATGTTTTTAGCAGGTAGTTTTATTTTTGTTCCCAGAACGTTCTCTCAAAAGATAGGATAATGTTCTCTAAAAACATTCTAAAAATGTTTATTAATAACATTATTAGAACATTATCCCCTAACATTCTAATTAAGATTTAAGCATAGTTAGACGTGGATGTCTATATAAAAGTAATAGTTTGGTTTGAGGTCACCATAATGGTGGTAAGTGTTGGCTTTAGTTAAGCAATTTGACACTTGGTACGTCACGTTCATTCTTTAACCGCTCTAATCTTTATCAAGACAAAAAAAAAACAAAAAAACTAAACAAGAGAACATCAGGTTAGACAACGCTGGTTGCTTGCTGATGATTAATATGTCATCACATATGTGATTTGGTCACCCAATCTAATGTAAGGTGTTAATTGCATAATATTTATGAACTATATACTATAATTCCAATGATTTAAAGAAAAATAAACCTTTCTTTGTCACACAAACATCAAGGTTCAGTGTATGAATCTCAACCATGGTAACGTGCTTTATGCTGCAATGCATTCTGGGTATATCATATAAAACTCATACATGGCACCCAGAATGCATTGCAAATTTGTAACATCAGCAAGTAACCAACTTCCTCTGATGACATTTTTATCTCACTGTTTATGCTGTAACAAGCATAATTACAGCAGTTAAATGAACGCTAACACTGAAAAGAGTCATACTGCTTAAGTACTGATCACCATAATGGTGACATCAAACTAAACTATAATTTTCAATAAACCATCAACATCTCTGTTAATCTCAATAAGAACTTTTTTACATTTATGGCATAAATAAATCTTGTTTATAATAAGTGAAGTTGGTAATACTGTGTTTGGAGTATTTATGCTAGTGTTTGACACCAAACAGAGGTTGGGTTTTCACTTTCAACCAACATTTGACTTCTGAGCAATGTCAGTCCACATCTAATGTGATGGGAAGATTTATTAGAATGTTAGAGAATAATGTTGTAACAATGTTATCAATAAACAATTTTAGAATGCTTTTAGAGAATGTTATCCTACCTTTTAGCAGAACATTCTGGGAACTAAAATAAAACTAGCCACTGAAAACATTCCTAGAACATTAAAAATGTCTAGCTGGGATGCATGTAGGACAACCTGAAATGGTCACAAATTATAACTTTCAAATATCTTTAGTTTATTGGCTAAAACTGGTGTACTAATGTAAACACTTGAAACTGACATTAGAAGAGAAATGAAAATCACATGAACACAGATGCAAAGTAATGGATTAAGAATTAAGTCTTTGTGGTGAATAAAATATGAATCAGGAGAAATGAACAACCTAACTCACGTTTTACAGTGAGAATGAAACTCTTTCTCAAACAGTAGGTCTGTAGTTCATAAACTCCAGTGTGTTGGTCTGATGTTTGTGATGGTCAGAGATCCAGTCTGTTTGTCCAGCTCCAGTCTGTCTCTGAATCTCCCATCAAGAATATAATTTACAGTGCTTCTTCCATCTGTTACAGACATTTTAGCTATTCTTTTATATCCGAACATCCACTGAATCTCATCATCATCCCTCGTTTTAAGAAGACCAGTGTGTAGAGTGACTGGATCTCCCTCTGTTACTGACACTGACTCACCGAACACACCTGAAGAACAAACAGAAAGAGATCAAGACTTAAATAACTGGATGCTTTACTGAAGTAAACCGTTTGGAATTTACTTTTCAAAAAATTATTTAATAACACAACAGAAGTTGAATGGTGTGTGGATTTAATTACAGATCCATATAATATAAAACACAGAAAAAACACTTTCTTCAGATGAGAATCACGTCACCATTGTAACTAAAGCTGCTGCTTTTTGAGCTACAGTGTTTTATATAAAGAACATTTAGAAAAACAAATAAACAAACATCAAATCCATAGAAAAATCAGACTCACCAACCAGACGCCACAAACCATAGAGAACCAAAATCTTTCAAACATCTTCAACGTTTGCAGTCCACAAATATGAAAAGACAAACTCTTCATTTCATTCAAACTGGTTCAGTAAAGACATTACAGATAGACTGGCATGAGGCTGCTTGTGGTAAAGTCATGAGTCATGATCAGTCGACCATCTTTAACATTTATGATGTGTTCTACTGATAATTTTACATCATCTGATCTTCAACATAATCACCTCCTGTCACCCGCAGCATCCTGTTATGTTCGATAGTGTTATTTTCGCACGGCCCCTATAAATTTCTCACAGACTAGAGATGTTAAAAACATCTTAAAGGAGACATTTCATGTGCAGAATTTGTAAAAAAAAATTGTTACCTACATACCCTAAAGATTACCACGTTACCATCACTAAATGAGTCGAAGCTACTTTTAACAAATTACATGTTTAATCCTTTGGTAAATTGTTGTTGTGATTTATGAGTGTGTTTTTGTTTTTTAGTTTTTTGTTGTGTATTGTATAATTGTATACTTTTTCTATTTGTTGCTGTCTTCTTGGCCAGGTCACTCTTGTAAAGGAGATTATAATCTCAATGAGTTTTAACCTGGTTAAGTAAAAGAACTGAACTGAACTGAATTACAGCTGCAGTCTTTTCTAGTATTTTTGACAGAAAAGGGTAGTTTAAGGGTAGACAATAGTGGTTGATGATCAGAGAATTATTATATGGTAAAGAAAAACCTTTCACAACATCCAGCAAAGAGAAGAACACTCTCCAGGTGTGTCACCATCAAAGTCTACAATCAAGAGAAGACTTCACAAGAGCAAATACAGAGGGTTCACCACAAGGTGCAAACAAGGCCAAATTAGACTTTGCCAAAAAACATTCTTTTGATAGCTGAAATTAAGATAAACTTGTACCATAATGACAGAAGGAATAAGTATGGAGAAGGCTCAACATCAAAGCTTACAACACCATCTGTGAAACATGGTGGAGCAGTCTGATGCCATGAGAATGCATGGCTTCCAGTCACACTTGGTTACTGGTGTAGACACCCAAAACCATACACAATGGCAGACTTCAACGTAACTGTTACCTGGGCAAGTCCTTTCATGGTCACTAAATCCCCCGTGTAACTTTTAAGAATTAATGTGGATGATTTGAGTATGTATACCATAGCAGACACCAGTAACAGCAACACCAGTGTAAGTCTCCATTTTCACTTGCTGTTCTTCCTATAAGACTTAGGCCCCGTCCACACGGAGACGCGTTTCTGTGAATACGCACAAATTTTTATCGGATAGGCGTTTCGTCCACACGGATCCAGCGTTTTCATCAGGTGATACTGCTATTTTTTTAAACCGGGTCCCAGAGTGGATAAATTTGAAAACACCATCTTTGCGTTTTCGTCTGGACGGCTAATCCGTATATTTTTCTGAAACGATGACGTCATCAGCCCACGTCTCCCCCTAGTCAGACACCTCTACGTCACGTAACAGCAACAAAAACATGAACAAACACTGAATGATTGTCTTTTTATTAACTAACATTAACACTGATTAATAAATGTATTGTTCCATGTTCGTTTGTGAACCACGCGCAAGGTTTATGAGCATAGTCCAAGTCTTCTTCTTTGTTTTTAGTGTATCTCTGTGTCAGAAGTACAGCGCCACATACTGGTCTGGCATGTATACTAGATCATTATGCGGTTTCGTGTGGACGTGGATATTTCTTGAGACGAGGAAAAAAAAAAGATCGGATTGGGGTAAGCTCCGTCTCCGTGTGGATGGGGCCTTAGTTCCACCAGCAACAGTGAGCAACATGCAAAGCACATTTCTCATCAGAGGTGTCAGAGACAAAGAGGTGTCAACAAAGAGAGTCTTGTCTTCAGTCAGTGAGCAAAACCATATATAGTTGCATCAGCATCAGCAATCCAGGTAGGACAAGAAAACACCAGGAAACTGAAATCAATTCAGCCAAATACTGTACTACACACTATTATGACCAAAAAGGGAAATTATGTATTCACAATACACCAGAAATACCTAGTTTGTGAATAAATTGTCTATTTTGGCAATGCGCCCTCCACACTGTCAGAACTGGGGCCTCTTGCGCAAGAGTCTTATTTTCTACCACTGAGCCACAGAGGCTTTCAAAATATACCTCTTGGAACAACAACAACCAAGCAAAGATACAAAGGAAGCGATCAGTTTAAATACGCAGCCCAGAAAGAGGCATATGTGAAAACAATGGCACTGATTACAAGAGGCACAGGATTGAGGTGAGAGTACCATAGGCACCTCTAGTGGCAAAAATAAAACATCACAAAACAAAAACTCTAGGAATGGCTCCAGCTGTCCCTCCAGCACAACTTGGCTAGTGAACGTGAAATTCCTGAACGAGTTTGGGGTCCAAGATGTCCTTGGCAGGAACCCAGGAGCGGTGGCTGACCCATCCAAAGTGCACACACACAGCAGTGAACACACACCCGGAGCAGTGGACAGCCATTTATGCTGCGGCGTCCGGGAAGCAGTTGGGGGTTCAATGCCTTGCTCAAGGGCACCTCAGTCGTGGTACTGAGGGTGGCAAGAGCACTGTACATGAACTCCCACCACCTACAATTCCTGACAGCTCGAGACAGAAAAACTCTCAACCCTTTGATTGTGAGTCCAACTCTCTAACCATTAGACCACGACTTCCCCCTAAACTGGAATTGATTGAAGAATAAGGACCAACACGTCTGGTGGGGGTTGAGTCGCTTTGCCTGCTGAATATATTCCAAATTTTTTGTGGTCTGTGAATGCTTGGAATGGGTGTTTGGCCCCCTCAGCCAATGCCTCCACTCTTCAAGCACTAGCTTAACCAGTAACTCTCGATCCCCTACATGATAGATCCTCTCAGCCAGTGTAAGACGGTGGGAAAAAATGCACATGGATGCAGCTTGTTGTCCTGTCCTCTTTGGGAAAGCACAGCTCCAACCCCTACATCTGAATCATGAACCTCCATGATGAAGGGTCTGTCCGGGTTAGGGAGAATTAGAATAGGTGCAGAGGTGAAATGGCTCTTTAGTTTGTTGAAAGCCAACTCTTCTTCAGGTCCCCAATGAAAGCTGGCTGTGTTCCCTTTGGTGAGGGCAGATAAAGGAGCAGCCACAGTACTGATGTTCAGGATGAGCAAGCAAAGCCAAGGAAACGCTGTACCTCTTTTACTGATGAGGGGAGGGAGCCAATCCACAACAGCTTGAACCTTTTGAGGGTCCATCTGTATTTGGCTAGGCTTCATGATGAACCCAGTTCAGACTTTGGTCACATGAAACTCAAGAAGGCGTCTGAGAACCTTACTGATGTTTTACATGCTCTTGGAGGGAACTCGAGATGAGGATATCATCCAAGAAGACAAACACAAATTAGTTGAG
Organism: Carassius auratus; assembly: GCF_003368295.1. Lineage (NCBI taxonomy): Eukaryota > Metazoa > Chordata > Actinopteri > Cypriniformes > Cyprinidae > Carassius > Carassius auratus. The sequence continues at coordinate 145,968 of NC_039264.1, read as the reverse complement.
TGTGTCTCTGCGAACATCATTAATGAGAGCTTGAAATACTGCAGGAGCATTAGCAAGACTGAAAGGCATAACTAAATATTCATTGTCCCCAGTGGGTGTGTTGAAGGTGGTCTTGCTTAAATCTCCTTGCCTGATGTGCACATGACGGAAGGCATTGTGGAAGTCAAGATTTGTGAAGTTGGAGGCTACTTGCAGGAATTCTAAGGCAGTGGTCATTAGTGGCAAGGGATAAGGGTTTCGAATGGTTGTCTTATTAAGGCCCCTATAATCAACACATGGCCGAAGTCCGCCATCCTTCTTCCCAATGAAAAAGAATCCAGCTCCAGCAGGGGAAGTGGATGGTTGGATGATACCTGCCACAAGGGCTTCATTAATGTATTTGTCCATAGCAGTTCATTCAGTTGGAGACAAAGAGAATATACAACCTCTGGGGGGACAGGTTCCTAGGAGTAGCTCAATGATGCAAGCCATAAGGCTGATGAGAAGGTAAGGAGGTGGCCTTCATTCTACTGAACACTGCTTTGAGGTGGTGGTATTGAGCAGGGACTTGAGACAGGTCTAGGGGTTCTTGGGATTCGAGAACAGGGTCACAGGGGTTCTGAGCCAAGCATGTAGTCTGACAGGTGGGTCCCCAACTGAGAACAGCGCCAGTGGACCAGTCAAAGTGTGATTATGCCGGAGAAGCCAAGGGTGACCAAGAATAACAGGGAACTCTGGAGACTGTAAAAGTTAAAAGCACATTCTCTCCTGGTGCTGTAAGTGATGAGACAAAGGAGAGAGGTGAGGTGGGTTATTTTCCCTGGAACTAATGGTCTTTCATCCAAGGCTGTCACAGTTATGGGTGCAGGAAGGGAATTAGTAGGGATCTGGAGACTTTTGGTAAGGGAAATATACATGAAATTCCCAGCAGCGCCTGAATCAATCAATGCCTGGAGTTGGTGTTTTTGTTCTCCCCAAATGAGTGTGATAGAAAGGAACAATTCAGAGTTGAAAAGTGAAGCAGTGTGTGTAACTCCCATCACACTCCTTCCTTTGCAGTACGGGACTGGGCGTTTCCCGAAAGTAAACAACAGCACTCTCTCAATATGGCAGTCTCGTTCTGATGGGGAAATCCTAGTCCTACCCAATTGCATGGGTTTTGAAGAATCCTGGGGCACTGGTGGCTTTTTGAGCAAGAGCTGGATTGACAGACACGAGGAAACAGATGGACGGTTCAGGCTTCTCTCCCTCAGGTGATTATCCAGCCAGATTGCTTGATCCATAAGAGTCTATAGATCAAGAGCAGGTTCTCTGATAGCCAGATTATCCTTGATTTGCTTTGTCAGACCATTCTGGAAACACACCATGAGTGCCTCATTGTTCCAACCACTCCTTGCTTCAATGGTCCAAGACAACATGGCATATTCAGCCGCACTGCCATTACCTTGACGGAGATTAAGAAGACTATTAGAGGCTTGTTGGCCAATGAGGCGGTGGCCAAAGACTTAAAATTTTTTTCAAACTCAGAATAACTTGAACAGAAGGGTGCCTATGCCTTTCAGACTGCAGTTGCCCAAGAAAGAGCCTAACCAGAAAGGAAGGTAATAACATATGAAATCTTGGCCCAATCTGAGGGGAGGGAAGATGGTTGTAGTTCAATGTGAGACAGCATTGAGTCAGGAACCCATCACATGCACTGGGATCACCTGAGAAATGTTGTGGTGGAGGTAGTTGAGGTTCATTCAGAGGAGAGAGCACTTGAGAATCCAGAAGGGATACAGAGGAAGCAGTAGAAGCAGTTGCTGAAGTACACAGCAGCTGGTCAAAGATCTGACAGACAGAAGTCATGAGATCAGAAAGCAAATGTGAGTGTTTAGCCATCAAAGTCTCCAGCTGAACTAATGCTGATTTATGGCGTTGGACTGTGGACTCATGCTGAGCAACTGTGGCAAGAAGCTCTTGAGAATTAGACGTCTCTGGTTCATAATGTGGCTTGGTTATTCTGTCAGAGCTGAGGCTCAACCTTAGGTCTCTGGCGCAAGAGTCCTAACACTCTGGAGTTTTTTTCACGCGCATACGCGTGATGAGGCATTTTCTCCTGATAACCCTGAAAACAAATATTCTAATGCACCCATGCCCATGTGCTGAATGAGCTATTGAGATTATAATGTTTCACTTGAAGCTCGTGGCTTGTAAATGCCCATTCAGAAAACAAAGCAGCGAGACTGTTCTTCAAGAAAAAGAATTAAGCACTTTATTCAGCAGAGATCATAAACATGAGCGAGTCTCTATTTATTTATTTATATACTTGTATTAGGTTTCACATAATGTGTAAACATTTTACTAGTTAGACTCAAAAGCTTAATGTAAATAATATAAATGTAACAAATAAATGTAACTGTAACATGTTACAAACAATGTTGTTATTTCAATTATAAAAAAAAAACCATGAAAAAATATTTTTTATAATAATAATAATAATGATACTTATAACAATAAAGTTTTTTTTTTTTTTTTTTTTTTTTTTTTAAATCAGTGTGTGACTGGAGCAATGATGCAAAATGTTCAGCTTTGAAAGACAGCTTTGATTGTTCCTAATAAACTGTTTAACTGCACTTGCAAGTGAATATTAAATTATTTTGTGGGATAATTATATATATTCTAAATAAACTACACACATGTAAATATATACATTTATTTTGTCCTAAAATTATTTCTTGTTACTCTTCCCTCTCAGGCACACACCTGACTGAAAGGCTCATTATGCAGCTCATTATGCAGCTCATTATGCAGGCTTTTGTCTTATTTGTCTTTTGTCAGTTGTAAATCTCAACATAATACGCGTTCATGCCCTCTCACACAGATACTGTCTACACAAAAAGTGTCTTAGAAAATTTAACTCAATATATTGTTTTCTGTGAGTGAGTAAACAAGATGATTTTCACGTAATTTAGAAATTAATATTCTAGGTGACAAGATCCAGTTCTCAAAAATCCCAGGAACCAATGTTCTGTATGTGTTTTATGGCCTTATTCAAGTGATTTACAATTTTTTGTTTTTCACTAACCACGCATAAACAGTGTTATCTCAAAAACACAATCATGTACATACATGATCTCATATTATTATAGCCCAGTTTGTGCTGATTACAGTGCTATTAGTCTTTAGCCATTTAGATGTTTATAAGCAACAGAAAAAGCACAAATGTAAGGGCATGACAAAACTTCTTCAGGCCTCAAAAATACCCTTAGACTTCAGAGGGTTTATTTCTACCACTAAGTCACAGAAGGTAGTTGAACCCAATAGTTAGATGTGTTTATAGTAAATAAAATAGCCTTGACACCCTACTTACACATATATACTGAAGAACGTTGTTCTCTCCACCTGACTCGTGTATATCGATGAAGTAAAGGGAGAATCCAGGCAATGAACCAAACCACTGTGAGGAAAGGGAGGGGGTCCATTTTCTAAACTTAAAATGCTTTTTTGCATTTATTTTGTTTTACTACTTGCACAATCATTTTAAGTATATGTCCATTATATCATTTACAATACACAGAGTGGTTTATAATGATATTTTTATGGGGGACCACCCTCAGATGGGGTCCACATGATTTGTGCCCCTGCCCAGCTGAACAGAAAAAATCAGACAGAATTAGTGGAGTCAGTGATAGAGGATACTGATGAAATCACTCCTGATAGCATGCAGATTCAGGCTGAGCAACTTGAGTTGATCCGTAGATGAAACACAGACACAAATAATGCTACAGAGAATTTATAAAAGACTCTTGAAGGAGATTGAGTGTCAGGAAGGTGTTTATTATTGTGGATAGAAAAATGAATGAGCAATAATAATGTAAACATAAACACAATAAAATTTGTAGTATGTATACGTGACACTGCTGAAACTACAAAAATCGGGCATCGCTTTAGTTCAGTCAGGTCATGTTAGTCATGATTAATTCAGCTGACAGTCAGCTGTTCCTGACGTGTACCAATCCAGTCTCGACACCTATCACTGCGGTCTATTTAAATTCCCATTATTCAGTGTCTCTCCATCGCATTGCCGCTTGCAATTAACTGATCGCATCGCTGCTTGCAAATCAAACTGTTGCAGTTTGTTTCAGAACTTCTGAAATCCGCGTCTAAGATAAGTGAATGCTTTTTAATCCATATCGCTGTGTATGTTGCCTGGTGGTTAACATGGTTTTGCATTGGTTGCAGGAACGAATATTAAGCATATTTGCAGCAGCATTTATACATCTGTGTTCATACACCTGGAGCAATACGCAGCTAGAGCATGCAATCGCTCTAAGGACATGCCGATTAAGCCATGAGAACAGGATTAAACGAGACAAGCATTCTCGTTGAAGCATTTCAACAGGGGTTCGCTGTATTTAGCGGCGAAATATCAATGTCACTGGTGTTTATTTCTAAGGTTGAGGTCACATTAACTGTTGCATTCATATTTTTAATAGCTGCTCGCACTTGCTTGGAATATATATATATATATATATATAAGTGCCCCCACTTTAGGCACCGTTTCTAAATAACACCAAATTGAAAAAAAAAAAGTGTGAGGCGGCGCTAAGCACTGCATCCGCCAGCTGAATGCAAGAGCGGAGTCTTCCGCGCAGCGCTGAGTTTGCGCAACAATGTTAAGTGATAAACTGCTTCGGCCATTCAGATGTTACAAAGAATTATTGATACTGTTGTGTGACGCATGAGAACATTAAAGGTTCTGTAATGTTGCTGGCTGAAAACATCTAGAATAATGTTAATTAAAGACCTTCTTTAATGCATCTCTGTAATGAATTGTATTATGATATATATATATATATATATATATATATATATATATATATATATATATATATATATATATATATATATATATATATATATATATATATATTATTAAAAAAGGTACATTTAAATGGTAAAATACATGATTCTCTCCAAGTTTTGTTAAAACCTGAATCACTAGGGGGCAGCTTATGAATGCAGAGTGTTTGCAATGAGCTATCTTACATCATTTACAAATTGGTTTATGAATCTGTAATGACTGATACAATAAAAGGCCAATTTTGGTCAAGTGTTTTCATTGAGCTATTCACTATCATAGGCTGCATACGAAAACTGAAAAATGCTGCCTTCGGAGGTCGCATTCCAAGATAGGAAGGCTTCAAGACACATCCGAAATCAATGTCAGCTTAATTTCCTGTCTCCTGAGATGACTTCATCTGGCCGGTTTTGAAGGCAACATAGATGTATCCTTCACTGCCTTTGATATTGCACAATCCCGTGTGTTCCATTCTGTGAAGGTTAAGCCAAAAATAAAGATGGCGTCTGAGAGTTGCGGTCGGTGGTCCGTTTGTGTGTAAATATGTGACCAATCACGGAAAGTCGGTTATGGGGCATTTTGAGTTATTCACAGATTCTGAAAGTGTAGTCTCCAAGCTTTCCAACGATGTGTAACACATGGAAATCTGATAAGATTTGGAGAAGTTGTGGCCATTTGAAGGTAGGCACTCAAAAAACCTCAAAAGGCTGTAAAATGGCCTCTAACATTGTGCTGTTCTCACTGCTGGGAGTGACAATGGGGCTCATTTACATCTCATTTAGATAAGCCATACCCCTGTAAAGCTCCCCCTGTAAAGCTGCATGGTTGCATAACAACGACAGACACAATGGGAAAAATCGTAAAATTTATCTTTTTTGACTTTTATAAAAATGATTTAGAGGTTGAAATATGTGAGTTTTATCTTTTTATAAAACCTTTTTTGTCAAAACTCTATTTGAACTTGTGCAGTGTAGATAATGTTGCAAGACACTCCTATAAAATCTGGCCATCATTTTTAATTTTATTATTTTAATGTTTATGTGAACAAAAAGTACATATTGATGCTAATTTTATTTGTTATTTGCTGGTTTTCTACATAAAACTTGGTGAATTGATTTCATTGTGTAGCATTAGGACTTTTTTAACAGGATTCTGTGATAAGCATGAGCTATGAGCTAGCTAATAACAATAGGTAGATATGGGAAGGTCTAAACATGAGATAACGTGAACGTGTTCTTAGAATGAACACAAAACGACGAACTTTGATGTTTATGGAAACTCACCCCATGAGAAACAGAAAAGTATTCATGCAGATCTCGATGCCTCCAATGAAATAAGTCGTTCGGGCACACTTTCTCTTTGTCTGGGTCTTCTTTGTAGATGTAACCATCTCCGAAGTTTGCACTGTGCGTCTGTTTGCCTCTGAATGTCCAATAATTCGCATGTCCCAAAAGAAACAAAAGCTGGCTTATCCAGTATGGAAACACAGACAGACAATGAAACGCCCCTACTGCGTGCTAGAATCTCCGAAAAACTAGCTGATTTCAACCTCAAAATGTACACTTTTAAATATACCAATACTGCTATCTCAAACACGGAGAGGCTTCTTCATGATCTAAACTGACAGATTCTGCAAAAAAACGAAAATCACCAATTTTGAAAAAAAAAAAAAACGCTTCTTTCTCATTTTGTTCGCAAGTTGTGCTGCCGACTTGTGTGACTGGTTTCTGTGATGGGTCACATATGTTTCTGAATAACGTTTTCCACTTATGTAATTTCTAGCAAGAAATTAATATTGCAGTAATGCAATATCCACTCTATATTTTGACGTAGATCATTTATCCATTACTCTGCCTCCGAAGCCTGTTCGAAATCCGTTGCATGAGGTGCCTTTGGGAAAAAACGCTGCCTGCAAAGTCATTGAATGATTAGACAGCAAGCCAGCAAGTCATCTGCCTAAGTTTTCAGATGCAGCCATAGCGTTGTTTCTAAGCTGAAAAGCAATTAATTGTGCTTCACTTACTACATCAGCTTTCTGCTCTGGTCATGAGATTCCAGATTCCATTCTAATGTGTGTTATTGTATAACTGGAGTTTTATTATCTTTATCAACGATTTCCCAGTCTCTACTGTAATGTCAGTTTCTACTAATCACTGAATGCACAGTGTTGCCGACATCACGCTCCCATTCTGATGACCGACTATTGGTGTGATTGCATGGGTACATGTAATCAGTTTAACATGTTTACATGGCAGGATTTAATTTAGTTCGGTTCTAGAAGGTTATCCTACCTCTCAACAGATTACCATTTTGATTTAGGCATTTTTATTCTGACGGAGGTGTTTCTATGGAGCATTTTCATTCATACTGGACACCATTCTAAGTTTCCGAAGAGTGCATGCTTCCCCTGCTGAACTACCACCCTCCATTATGCAATCTACAGCATTAATGCATATTACGTGTTCCACATGCCGCAACAAGGGGTCGTATGTATCACACGTTTGCTTAAAGGGGGGCTACAATGTTGTTTCATGGATTCAGAGTTGTTCAGTGTTAAAGAGATGGATTTTCATGCTAAACATGGCCAATTCAGATAAGTGGAAAATCTTATTTCAGGGTGGTACAAGTTTCAGTAGTTTTCGATGATGGGCCTATGATGTAGACGATGGTGGAACTCCATCTTATGGAGTTATGATACTTATGAGTATTTCTCTTGGGAAAGCATGCACATCTCGACCAGAGGAGAGCAAGACCTCGCCCGTAAACACGCTTCATCAGGAAATCGTTGGCAGCGCTGCATAGGATTGTTTGAAAATGTCTCCAAATAAGTGTTTTGGATGTGAAGGGAAAGTTGACCAAATTCAGCTTCTCAAAAAACCTAGCATTACATGGACCGTGGATGCAGTTGCTTTTCTGGGGCAGCAATGGAGTGTAACAAGTGTTGTTTTCGTCATTTCAGTGATTTAATGTTTTATAAATAAGACCAGGTTGACGCTGGATTTGCACATCGTTTGCTATTAAAACATGGTGGAAGACCCCAGTAAGGTAAGTACAACTAGCATTGCTGCATGGACAGGCGTGTGGAGTGTTGCCCAGAACATAACCATACCGCCAACACTAACTGTATGCAATTATAATTGTCATTAAATATACTTGACGGAAGTGGTCCTGGTTGAAATCGAGCATCGCGCTAGTTCAATCAGGTCATGTTAGTCATGCTTGCATCAGCTGACAGTCAGCTGTTCCTGACGTGTACCAATCCAGTCTCGACACCTATCACCTGCGGTCTATTTAAATTCCCATTATTCAGTGTCTCTCCATCGTATTGCTGCTTGCAATGAACTCCCTCCTCCAACCCCAACTCCACCAACTGAACCTGTAATCTGATCTAACTTGTTCTTTTTTTACAGTCTCTTCATTGGAAGCAGTCTCCATGACATTTTGTTTACAACTCATGTAATTGAGAATTGTAATTATGTATGCTTATAATGGTTCTTTTCTGTACCCCAGGGGGGTTCGTCTTGCTGCTTTCCCCGCTCTGTCCAAGCATGGCTGCATGGACAGGTGTGTGGAGTGTTGCCCAGAACATAACCATACCGCCAACACTAACTGTATGCAATTATAATTGTCATTAAATATACTTGACGGAAGTGGACCTGATTGAAATATAGCCTGCATATAGTTTGTTTCCACCAGGATGCGCTCACCATAATAAATTTAATAAAGCATGGAGAGACTTCCTCGTTGATAATAGCAAGCAAACACAGATTTCAAGTGGGAGAGACCTGAGTGTCCCTTTATTCGTTTTAATTACATGAGAAAAATACAAAGAAAAAAAGCCTTTCAAACTGGATTCTTAAAAATCTGACACTGAAAGAGAGAGCTCAAACTCAAATAATCATCAGTATTTATTATGACAAAAACACTAGAAGAACAAAAACACTTGAAGAGCCTTTAAAGTTCAGCATCTGGTTTAGATTTTTCAATATTTCCTGAAAAAGATGAACATATAAAGCCTTAAATTAATAATGCAGAAACATTTTGTGAGAACTGACATTATCAATCATGTACCTGATGTGTGAAGATGTGCTTGATCTTGTTCAGCTCTTCTGGATCTGATGTCATAAACCAGAAGAATGGCAGTAGCCACACCCACCACAGCAGAGAGGACCAATCGGATCACAGCTTCAGTAGAACCACAACAGTGTTCAGATTCTGAGGAATAAAAACATCAAACTGATATCAGCTCAGTCGATAAACACTAATGTAAGAATTGAAATGGCAAGGTTTAAATAAAGTTTATTAGATATCACGAGCGTGAGGGAAAGGAAAAAATGTGAAGATCGGGAGAGGGGAGGAAAAAACGATGACTATGACTGTTGACTACAACCTAACAACACATACTCGCCAGCCTGAGTGGGATGACCATTACCATCTTTGTCAGGACTGCCTCTGCCCTTCACAGCACCTACAGAGAGAACGACGACAACAACCTCATGATGAATACAGCCCCTTTTTGCACCGCAATCGCTCTACATATCCCGCTCCCCTCTGTTGTGAGTCACACTCTACATATCATTCACATCCCGATCAACATAGCCCCCATAGACACAATTATACACACCCTAGACCAGACCTCTCACCCTCGAAAGAACGCAGACCCCATTTGTTCTACGAGGACAGACTGTGTTCTATGGTGATTATCGGATGGGATTTCATGGTCAAACACATAGTTACGGTCGATCTATCACATAAACAGCTACGATTGTATGATATCACAGTAATTCTTTCACCACCACAGTCATTTATTCCAGTACAGGGTGCAGCGATCACTATCGCACATGTAACTATGCCACCAATGTCAGAAATGACAATCTCAGATTCTATTAAATACGGCACAGTCGCAAACCCATTCACAGACTCATATGTAGGTATTCTAGAGCCTCAGTCTGTGTCTTTAGGCATTGCGTGCACTCTAATGTTGATTCAAAAGAGTAGAGGCGTCGTTAATCGGACCAGGCAACTGGTCTCTTTAGAGGCGGGATGCCCTGTGGGTCAGTTCTTCTCCATAGTGGGAAAAACACAGGATGAATACGTACTAGTTTCATCTGTAACCACCTCCACTGACAAAACACGTACTGTTCAGGAGACACTTTTGGCAGACACCTTTTTAGATGCAGACCAGCAGTCTTTGCTGACAGAACTTGCCAACATTTTTAGTTCATATCCACACGATTACGGACGGACCGATTTAGTCACACACAGCCTTAACACAGGAGACGCAGTGCCATTCAAACTACGCCCATATCGCACATCACCAGCGATGCAGAATATTCTACAAGAAGAGGTGTCTCGTATTTTGGAGCGTGACATCATTGAGGAGTCACAGAGCCCATGGTCAGCCCCGGTTTTACTCGTTCGAAAGACAGACGGTACATACCGGTTCTGTTTGGACTCCAGACCACTCAATGCAGTCACAATAAAGGACTCACACCCTCACAGATAGACTGTCTGGGGCACAAATGTTTAGCATGGTTGATTTGACTGCAGGTTATTGGCAAATACCCCTTAACCCTGTAGACAAAGAAAGAACTGAGTTTTCGATGGGTGCAGGGCTCCCGTATGATGCCCATGGGTATGTCAAATGTGCCATCTAGCTTCCAGCGTTTAATAGAATTGGTAGTCTCCATTGGAGCATTTGCTTGATTTATTTAGACTATATAATTGTTTACAGCGCAGACTTCGCACAACATCTGAAATACTGTACCCTCCTGCTCAGTCACTAAACATTAGGCAAGTTGGCAAGGCAAGGCAAGTTTATTTATAGCACATTTCGTACACAATGGTAATTCAAAGTGCTTTACATAAAAGAAAGTAAAATAATCATGAAGAAAAATAATAACAAAAATAAAACAAGCAATTTTAAAACTTTTAAAATGATTAAAACATTTAAAAACATAAAAAAAAAAAAAACAGTGAAAATATAGTGCAATCAATTCGGACATTGCACAGTGCTCATTCAATAAATGCACAGCTAAAAAGATGCGTTTTGAGTCTAGATTTAAATGTGACTAGTGTTTTAGCACATTTGTTCTCAAAAATATCAATTATATTAATATCAAATATCAAAAATATTTGAAGGACAGGAAAAAGAGTCGCTACTTACGAAGGACAGAGACTTCAAATGTTATTGATGATGGTTTTGTTCCAGTTATCTTTAGTTTATAATCTCCAGCATCTTCAGTTGTGATCTTTGTATCTCCCTCCATCACTGATATTTCATCTGTATCACCAAACGCACACATGAAGAACAACAGAAACAGGAGTAAACCGATTAATACAGTTAAATATCTTGAATGGTTTACTACAATACATAGTTACAAATTTAAAACTTAAATAATATCTTTAAACAGCAAAAAAAAAAAAAAAAAAAGATGATGAATGAATTGTCATCACAAAAAAAAAAGAGAAACCACAACTCACCATAGACAGTGACAAAGTAGTCTATCTTTATGTATTTGGCCCGCAGATTATAATCTCCAGCATGATGAATTGTCATGTATGTGATGGTCAGAGATCCAGTTTGATTGTTCAGCTTCAGTTTGTTTCTGAATCTCCCATCAAGAACATCATCATACACAGTCACATGATGTTGGTCCGTTTATTGATTTCAGCTATTAAAGTGTTTTCATTTCCAAACCTCCACTGAATGTGATCATCATCTTTCATTTTAGTAAGACCAGAGTCCAGAGTGACTGAACTTCCCTTCATCACTGATATCACATTAGCAAAACCAAGCACACCTGTAGAACAGATTTTGACAGAGGTTAAAGCTTCAAAATCCCTTGATGTTGGTGTTTGCTGCATGACTCATCAACTTCCTGGTGAGTACATGCAACTGTATGTGTCAGTATAAACAAATAAACTGAGACTACTGTATCTAGGGCAATATCAGTGCACTTTCACAGTACACGTACTACTCTCTCAATATGTCTGCAAAAAGTCAACTCACACTTAGGAGATCAACCCACCAGCCAATCTGTGTGCAGATGTGGTTGCAGATGCATGGCAGTAACAGCCCTGTGCTAACTATGGATCCCGTTCTCATATCACGAGAGCCCAAAAATGTTCAGCCTAGAGCCAGACACAAATCAGGAAGTAAAGCAGCATAAAGGAGGCTGCATGGGAGGCAAACACCAACAAATGTGCTTGTGATCACCAGTCCTTGACTGTGGGCTTTGTTCTTACATTTCCAGACACAAGCATTTGGACTATCATTTGGGTTGTATATACACTGGAATTCATTCGGACTGGTATAGGGTATGGTGTTATGGACTCTATGCTTTTAACAGCCTGAGGTTTCCTAGTTTTGTTTTGTTGTCTCAAGTGAATATTGATTTTCACTTTAAAATCTCACACATCTTTTTAAACACTCCAAGTTGCACACAGTATATTCTGACCCCATTGTAATTTTTTGAGTGTTGAAAGGGCTGAATGTTACAATGTGCTGCCATATACCTTGACAAGATTGTCATACATGCCCACTGCGGACAATTATGATTGGCCAAACAAGGTTTTTGATGCAATAGCCATGCACAGGCTCGATTATGCAAAAGCTAATATTAAGAATTATTTAGGTCAATATTGAAAATTGCATTTATTTAACATGTAGGCAGGGGCGGACTGGCCATCTGTGTGATCTGGAGAATCACAGAACGGCCGGTACTCCAGGACGGCCGGCGGGCCGGCCCACCACCAGCCACGCACGCAGTCATCACCTGTTTTTTTTTTTTTTTTTTTTGCCCACTAATCTGTTTTACACTCCAGTACTGTAGCTGGCAGCAATGCACATTTAAGTTGGATGCCAGCTGCAGGCTGCACTGGCCGTGGCCGCCAAGTAAGGAGAAGAAGAAGTGGAAGAGTAGGAAGAAACGAACAGCAAAGACGTTAACGTTAGATAGAAGCATAGAAACAAACAATATGCATAACGCGGCCGCGGGTAAAAAACTGAAGCCACTAAATGTCCCAAATGAACTGAAATATATAGCAATATTTTCCAGCAGCAGCACCTCGCAGTTCAATATTAGCGGCAATGAAGTGAGCCAGACAGCTATGCAGTAGCTAATATTAAAAAAAAATATATTTTGTGCTTTTACTTTAAACATTTTTGGTAACATTACAGTTAATGCTTACAAACTTTTTCATATAACTTTGTTTCCGGTTTTGAATACAGAATTTACATTTGTAATGGTGTATTTTCATTTAGATGTGGTATTATTATCTGTGCAGTAAGATTATTTACTGCATACATTAAGATTATTAAGTAATAAAATCATTTTAAGACTGCATGGAATAAAACCTGTTGTTTTTTTTGTTTAGTTTTTTTTATCCATTCCATCGTTTGTTTATTCAGGTTGAGCTTAGAACAAGAGCAGAAAAAGACACCCACTCCAGCTCAATATCTAGTCAACATCAGTGCTTTTGCTATAATTTGGATGGTATGGTATCATGAGCCACAATTAAAGTCTTGTGACACTCATGCCAGGCGTTATTGTTGTTGTTGTCGAGTTTACGTGCGCCGATTGCTTTGGGCCGGACCAAGTCAAAGTCTAGGGCCGTTTTTTTTTTAGTCCCAGTCCATCCCTGCATGTAGGCCATTGTATTCTTTAATTATCTAGTGTAGTTCCCAACCTGTTGTGACTGGCACAGAGAGGAGTTTTTGAGTAAGTTAGCGAGCGCAACCATCAGTGTAGCCAAGTCAGAGGTTGTTTTTCATGTCCACAGTTGAAGATACAAAAAAATAATAATCTGTTATCCACCACACAAGAATTTGAACCAAAAAAATCAAAGTAAGCACACCACAGCGAATTATATATGGCTCTTAAAGATAATGTAAGATGAGACTCTGATTGGTGTATCGCACGTTACGCCCAAAAAACACCCATTACTCATTAAGAGGATAAGGACAACCTGTTTAGACCATGCGCCTGGGCACACCATCCATTTAGCAAAAGTGGATTTGGAAACACCCTGAGTGCACCTGCGCCATGCGTTTTACACTTTGCATTTAGATCATTAAAATAGGGCCCTTGAACTCACCAACCAGATGCCACAAACACAAACAGAACCAAACATCTGTGAAACATCTTCAAAGGTTTCAGTCTACAAATACAAAAAGACAAGCTCTTCAAAGAAATGACTGATGTGCTGATGTGAAGCTTCTCTGTGGTGCATTGAAGTGACAAAAATCTAAAATAACTATAACCATTAAGTGTTAATACACGTGACCATCTAGCACAGAGCTCTATTCAGCTCTGATTTGACATGACGTGCCATTTAAAATTTTCGTGGTCAACCACTGTACCAATACTGCACACCCCTTTTTTAAAGACACAATAAAAACAGAAGTAGCATTTTTTCTGTATTGTGACGTTTATCCGAGTGAAACGGCATCTGAAATGAGAGGGCAGGACAATGTTTCATCCTTTGGGAATTGATTGGATCATTGGAAGTTGGGGCGTTAGTAACAAAATTAAGGCAGAGCTGAATGCCAGTTTACAGTTAGTTGTGAGAGGATTTATCTCCACTGGATTCACCGTCAACACCTAACATGAAGAATTTTTGTATTTATTGAGGAAGAAGATGACAAGGATGATCAACGACAAAAAACATACCTAACAGAGCATGTGAGAGAGAGACTGCCTAAATAACATGAAAACATGGCTTGCGTCAGCACTGGTCGATGCATTGATTGCTATAAAGCAGTGGTTTTCAACCTGTGGGACCCCTAGTGGGTCGAGATGGTATTGCAGGTGGGCCGCCAATTAGCCTACTATTAAAAAAATAAATAATATATTTCATATATATAATTAAATAACAAAAATAATTTAAGAATAAACCGCCAATTTACCTTAGATATTTTTTCTGCATATGTTACAGAACAACAAATTCAAACATGCATAAATGGCTGTCAACAGGCTCAACATAAATGGCTGTCAACATGTTCCCTCCTGACTGCTTGCTCCACTGACTGTTTCCCGTTTTGCTGAGCGCTGCCAGTCCGAGTTATTTTCTGTTCATTGGCAGTTAATTCTAGCGCTGTGTGATTAATAGAAATCATCATAAAATAACGATTTGAGCGTGCACTATTTCTAAATCGCTTTATACCACCATTTTCTGCGGCCCTGACCTCCCGCAGTATGCTATCCAATCCTATCAGAATGGAACACACCTAGCGCGAGAACAGAGCAGACTGGGCATATGCCTAACTCCAGGTTCACACACTGTCTGTGATGCGCCTTTTTTCAGAGCCCATGTTAACGGATCAGAGCGTTCACACTGCACGCGGTAAAAGGCTAGATATAAAAACGTGCGAAAATAATTAATATCTAGCACGAGAGCATAGAGAGAGTTGTGAGTTTAAGTGAGAGGAGACACGTTTTAAGGGAGCACACTCTCCGCGTGAGAGCAGCGTGTATCTGAGCAAGCATGTCTGGTTTTGTGACAGAGCAAAGGAAATCTGCGTGCGAGCGGAGAGATTCGTGCTCGTGCATTATTTTAATGTGCTTTCGATTTACAATAATGCACTCTCTCTGCTGCTTCTGCATTGCATACACATACTGTATACACACTGCAAACGTGTGAACCTGTATAATGTATAACAAATCTATTTAAACACCTGAGCATAGTGGTTATTTTGACTTATGCCTGTTCTAGAGACGTTTTTTGACTTATGCCTGTTCTAGAGATGTTACAAATTTTTTATAAAGCTCTAATTGGTTTTCTTTTGGAAATTTGTTTAAAATTCATCCTAAATGTATTTATGACTGTAAAGCATATATGCGTCCGTCAAAATTGTGATTAAAATCGAAATAGCAAAATTTATTTAAAAAATCATGTTTTTTTTTTTGTTTGTTTTTTTCATATCGCACAGCCCTATTTCATTCAACAAATACAGTTAACAATCTAGCTTCTGAGTACTTAGTTATTAACCCAACAATAGCTGGGTCAGATTTTTTACATTTATTTATTTATTTTGCAGTGGGCTGCGCAAACATGAATGTTTGGTTGTGTGGGCCGCGAGTTGAAAAAGGTTGGGAACCACTGCTATAAAGTGAAGCATCAGCTAAAGTTTTTCCCTCAGAGTTTACCCCTCACGTCACTAGCTCCACCCTTGTGCCATAGCTCGTGACCGGAAGAGTTTTGAGGGGGAGGTTAAGGTTTTTGATTATAGATCACTAGGCCATATGAATATCTAAAAAATAATAATAATGAAGTGCAGGGATACATTATTGATAATAAACACTACAGTGTTTTAAAGGAATAGTTTTCTCTTATTGTGAGATTCTTAGAGTGTTGGCTCTGCTCTCTCCTGTAACTGTCTTCAGATTGTTTGTTGTTAATTTCTCATCAAATGTCTCAATTGTTTCTCCACTCAGACTGATTTCAGAGTTTCTCTGATGGCCTTTGGGGCAGGAATAGATCAGAGTCTACTACAACTATAAAGTTCACAATATTTGCATCCTCACCAGTGAAAAATATCATCTTTTCACACGCGTCTGCTGCTTTAAATTCTAAAACAGCACCTGAACCACCTTAAGCTATAAAATACACATTTTAACTCACCATCCAGATGCCAGAATCACAAACAGTACAAAACTAATTTTGGAAATATTTTCTTCATCAGTTCACTCAAAATGTCTGAAAAATTAATGACTAAACTGTGATATTTATCTGTTTGAATCATCCCTTAAAATGTGTGAAGTTATGAAAATAAGCTTTTGCTGATCTTACATTTTAAAATGATTTGGCTCTTCGTAAGTGAATGTTGCATAATGTTAGATTAGATATCAGTATCTACAGATGTGAGCTGTCCGGATTTGGTGTGGATCAGAAATGCAGTTCATAATGAGGTGATTAAATATTGATTACAGGTTTTGGTATCTTAGTAAATCTGAGCTAAACAACTCTTTAAAAACTCTAATTGAAGCACACAGGTTTACCTCAATTTTTCAGAGAAACCAAGGCATGTACATGCCTGCATCAGTGTTTTCTAAAATGATGATGGGCTTAAACTGTCAAAGTGTGTCATATTTAAAAAAAATTTATAATATTTATAAACACTATACATTGTGTGTATTTGCCGTGGCATTACATTACAAGTGGGAAAATATTAAGAGAATAAAGTTAAAATACTACAACAATAAATTGGAAATATTTTGAGAAGAATAAGGTCAAAATATCATGTGAATAAAGTTTAAATGTTTTGAAAATAAAGAGGAAATGTTCATTTAAATTCTAGAAAATAAAGTTATGATTTTTTTGAGATTATAGCCTTTATTGCTCATGCAAATGGCCTGGAGCACTGGGTGAAGTTGTCAGGCCACCGGGATTGATTTGAATTTTGTTCCTTCCTAGCGGCTGCATCATCTTACTGGCATGAGGAAGAGTCAATTATAATGACTTGCGATGACATCTTAATATCAAGAATATTATATTTATTAACAGACTGAACAGGACCAACTTTTTATCTTAACCTCAGCTCACAAACCCAATTGACATTAGTTTGGGGGGCACTGTAGCTCTCTTATTTAACCCTTTTTTAATAGGGTTACCTCGTGGGGATGGTATGCCTGGAAAAAATATTTAATTTTTAATTTCCGACAGAAGAAATGTAACTACAGTTACAGTTTTCTGTAACTATCAAAGCCACATCATTACTGGTTTTCTGGAGCTCAAGACAGACTTTCAACACACTCTTAAGAGTTAAATGATACATTTTCTTGAAATTTCTATAACTTTTACTCTTATAACTCTTTTTTTCTTTTTAGATTAATTATGCTGCATTCAGGCCATATTGTAATTAAAAGAAGACAACACGTGACGCCCGCTGCTGTTGTGCACTGTATAGCAATGTTTTGCAGGATTGCTTGATTTTCTCATATAAACAGGGCATATAAATAGCTTTGTCTCCTGCCGAGTTTAGATTTTTTCTGTTGTGTTGCATTTGCCCACCCTTAGAATTTGAATGCCCCCTGTAACAGTGAATGTCAATCCTCTCTGATTAATTTAACCAATCATGTATTACATAGTATAAGAAAAGAAACAACTGAAGTCATAAAAACACATTTCAGACTCACCATCCAGATGCCAGAAACACAAACAGAACCAAACAATCCAAAACATCTTCAATGGTTTCAGTCAAAAATCATATGAAAAGACAGATTCTTCAAAACTGGTTCAGTAATAAAATGACAGATGAGCTGATGTGAAGCTGGACTGTAGTAAAGTGAAGTGAAACTCCACCAACATCTAAAATAACTGCTCATCAAGTGCAGTGTTAATGCATGTGACCATCTAGCACTGTTTTTTGGCTGATTATTTCACACTCTGATCATTGTCACTTTGAGCTCCAGCAGACCTCAACTTCCAGTACATCAATGTTGTTTTCAACAGAAACAAACTGACCCATAATATGTGAAATGTATCTTAAAGCAAGAGTTTCAACTTGATCCTGAGTGTGCTTGGCTCCTGTAACTGTCTTCAGCTCATATTTTGTTCATTTCTTATCAAACGTCTCAATTGTTTCTCCTCTCAGACTGATTTCAGAGTTTCTCTAATGGAGCATGAACAGATCACCCGCTAGAAATGTGTGGACAAAAGTGTTCTCTGATATCTTCATATGATTAATATTCACCAACTACTGATTATGACGCAGATATGATGCTCTAAATGCTTACTTTGTTCAAACACTGCATTATTTCTTACAGCTACTATTAGAGTGTGTGAGACAACTTGGAGGAAGTTTTTAGTCATCATGGTCTGACCCTTATTACATTTACATACAGTATAGGCATTTAGCAGATGCTATTTTGTAATTAATAAAAAATAAAATAAGTAGATAGAATTGAAAAAGAACAGCCAATATTAGCGTAGAGGGTCTCTTTTTACAGAGAAAGAAAAGTCGAAAGAATAGAAACAATTTGAAATGTTAGTGTTAGAGGATCATTTTTTAATTTAAAAGAAAACAAGAAGATAGAATATAAACAAAATAGAGAGTGCTAGTGCTAGTGTTAGAGGGCCAAGTATCAGTGGAAGAGATGTGCTTTTAGCTGCTTCTTGAAGATGGCTAAGTACTCAGTAGCTTGAATTGAGTTGGGTAGGACATTCAACCAGGAGGGAACAGTAATTGTAAAAGTCTGTGAAAGTGATGTGACGCAAATTTCATTCTACACGTGAAGACAACACCAAAATAAGCACATGCAAATGCTGAGGTGATGTGACCATATTAAAAAGACTATTTTAATAGACTAGAAATGCACCATATTCAGATCTACTAAACATAAATCACGTGGACAAAAAGTCCTGCCGAGTTTCTCCTTCAACATGAAAATCAAGGGAAGCTTAAATGATCTATCGGCCCCTCTGGAGAATGAAAACCCACTCTAATGGAAGCCCGTCCTGGTAGAAGACCCCTGCTCTAAATGCTTACTTTGCTTAAGAGTAAACCCTGCATTAGTGAGACAAATACAACATGACACTGTTCAGCAGTTTCTCACTTGCTTTAGTCAAGCTCCTAAACACTGTGACTTCAGAGTTGATAAAGATAATCAGCTGCTAAAGGGCATTTTGAGCAAATGTTTGCATATGAGGTGGGGAGATAAATTAATAAATCTATACCAGTTCCCAATTAAAACACATCTTAGGAACAGAAAGGGCACTGGAAAACTATGCTAGGTCAAAAGAGCTCACTACATGCATGGCACAGTTGATAGACAAAGAGCACAGAGTCGAGAAAGGTTTGGAGATATCTATGCTCTTAAACATGGATCAACTTCAAGAAAATCTCTATTACACCTCAAGCATGATTGAGTTTCTCTGTGCAAATCAGCTGCTACTTAGAGGAACATTTGTTCAGTAATAAAATGACAGATGAGCTGATATGAAGCTGCTCTGTATTAAAATGATGTGAGACTCCAATTTCATTTAAAATAGCTGCTTATCTTTAAGTGTTAATGCATGTGACCATCTAGCACTTTTTGGCTAATTAATTCAAACTCTCAACATTGTCACTTTGAGCTCCGTTGTTTTCAACAGAAATAAACTGACCCATAATATGTGAAATATGTCTTAAAGGTGTCATATTGGTGTAATGATATATGTTTATTTGGTTTAAGGTAAAACAACAACGACAACAACAACAAAAAACATTATTTTCCACATAATGTACCTTCTGAAACACATCGATTTTTACAAGGCTCATCGCTCTGAAAAGCGAGATGTGCTGTGATTGGCCAGCTATCCAGTGCATTGTGATTGGCCAAATGCCTCAAGCGTGTGATGGAAATGTTACGAATCTTAACAGAATTAGAGCGATGAGACAAATACATAAAACCCATTATAAATGTAATATAAACATTATTTCTAGTTGTGTCCTCTTTTGGAAGGCAAAAACAAAGTAGGTTCGCTTTCTCAATGAAACAGCGTGCAGCCTTGAGTGAGCTGTGGCCAGCTTGATGGGGATGCTACGAAGGAGTGTACTTTGGGCTTTCTTTCTTTGCGTGAACATCTGGACGCCGTTATGCAAAGCTTCCCTAATAGTGACGTAGAGATGTGGGGGCGTGTTAGAACGAGCCGTTTTAGGGGGCTCGTTCTAACACGTGTTAACTTTTATAAAGAATATCTCTTTGGATTTGAAACTTAAGTCTTTGCAACTTTACAGATCTTCTTCATGCACCAAGAGCTTGTAACACTCCAAAGAGAAAGGAAAAATTTAAATCGCATCAAATTAACCCTTTAAAGTAAGAGTTTCAACTTGTCATGAGATATCTTCCAAAGTGAAAGTGAAAGTGAAGTGACATTCAGCCAAGTATGGTGACCCATACTCAGAATTTGTGCTCTGCATTTAACCCATCCGAAATGCACACACACAGAGCAGTGAACACACACTGTGAACACACACCCGGAGCAGTGGGCAGCCATTTATGCTGCGGCGCCCGGGGAGCAGTTGGGGGTTCGATGCCTTGCTCAAGGGCACCTAAGTCGTGGTATTGAAGGTGGAGAGAGAGCTGTTCATGCACTCCCCCCACCCACAATTCCTGCCGGCCCGAGACTAGAACTCAAAACCCGTCCATTGGGAGTCCAACCCTCTAACCATTAGGCCACGACTTCCCCACAAATAATCTCTAGATGAGCTCCTTCAAGATGTGAATGACTCCACTGTGTTAAATCAACTTGATCTGAAATGGTTTTCCATCAACTGGAGCTCACAGCACAGTCCAGAGGAACCACATCATCTGCTGTACATAATGGCACATATCAATACAAGTGTGTTGTCATTCAGAGAACAAAATCAACATGAAGTCACATCAGCACTCACAGGTTTTGAGTGGAAAACATCTCTGTTTATTCTATTATTATTATTATTAATTGTATTATTCTTACTACGAACCAAGAGACATGATTAGAGACCACATGCAGTCCATCGTAGGATAAGAAAATCACAGCTTGAGGAGAAGGACAAAGTTCTGGTAGAACAAGAAAAGACCAAAAAATTGACAACTCAGTTGAACTCGATTTCCAGACACTGTTGAGTCCAAAATGGGAAATACTGTTCACAATATACAAGTTTTCAGACTGAGACACCAGATGATGTTGTTGATCCACAGATGAAGCACAGACAATTCATATAGATATTTAAAGACTTTATCATTGCTTGTTGGCGGAAACGGAGCGCCAATATGTTGCGTTTAGTTACTTCCCTGTGTTCTCAGAGTATATTATAACATCACCCAAAGCTTTATGCCATGCACCTCTGAAACAATTAAAATACACATATAATTAGTTTGCTCCAGGAGGTGCTAGACACAATAAATGTTATAAAACATGGTGAGACTCTTGAACATCAGAGACAAGCAAATACAAATGACACTGGACAGCAACAGTAAAATGACATTTGTGTCTCTTTATTATTCTATTCGTTTTATGTTATGAGGGAAATATAAATATAACATTACAAACTGGATTTTTGAAAGTCTGACAATAAATGAAAGAGTGCAAGCAAAATAATCATCAGTAGGCTATTTATTATGACAAAAACACTAGAAGAAAAAAAAACACACTTGAAGAACCTTTGAAATTCAGCATTTCTGCTTTAGATTTCAATACTTCCTGAAAAGATGAAAATAAAAAGGCATAAATATGAAAAAAAGTTTGTGAGAAATGGCATCATCAGTCATGTACCTGATTTGTGAATTTGTGCATGATATTGTTCAGCTCTTCTGGATCTGATGTCATAAACCAGATAATGACAGTAGCCACACCCACCACAGCAGAGAGGACCAATCGGATCACAGCTTCAGTAGAACCACAACAGTGTTCAGAGTCTGAGGAATAAAAACATCAAACTGAGATCAGCTCAGTCAGTAAATATTAATATCAGCATCAACTAATATCAGCTCTGCTGTACCTGGACATGGTTGACAGAGTTTGCTGATGTCCAGATGTGTGGTCTGGTTTGTGATGGGATTGTTGATCACACAGCTGTAGCTGTTTTTATCCTGATATTCCACCTCCAGAGGTAGAGAGAGACTGATGCTGAGATCAGACACACTGATGCTGGACAATAAACTGTTTCCTTTGTACCAGGAGAGAGTCACATGACTCACATTCACCACTGAACACCCCAATGAACAGTTTGAAGATGATGATGATGATGATGATGAAGATGAAGATGAAGAACAGTTTGAAGAGTTTCTGCTGATGACAGGAACAGGCAGACGAGCTGAAAACATGAGAGAATAAAGAGAAATTAAGATGAAGATGCTCAAGCAAACAAAGAAAAATATTGAGAGTAACCAAGACTGATCAAAATTAGAGCTTTTAACAATAATCTGATATACAGCAGAGGGTTAAACATAAACTTAGATGCCTTAGAAAAAACGGACTAAATAAAATACAATTAAACAAAATATCTAAAGATATTTGTTTACTTCATATTTAAAGCAGTAATAAATAAAACAGATGAAACTGAAATTTAACTTACAGTAGACAGAAAGACAATAAGAAGGCCTGCTGAAAGTGTTTATCTCTAATTTATAACAACCAGTGTGTTGAGTTGTGATGTTTGTGATGGTCAGAGATCCAGTTTGATAATCCAGCTCCAGTCTGTCTCTGAATCTCCCATCAAGAACATCATCATACACAATGAATCTGCTCATCGGAACATTGTGTTCAGCAATGAAATTGGTTTCATTTATAAACCACCATTGAACCCAATCATCATTCAGTTCAGTAAGACCAGAGTTTAGATTGACTGAATCTCCCTCTATCACTGACTTCACTTTAGCATCGCCAAACACACCTGAGAACAGAGTTCAGAGATTAAAGCTTGAAAATAACTTTAGAATATTTATTTTTAACATTGCATTTAATCTATCCCAAACCAATGAGTTTAGACTTAAATTTAAAATTCTATATGACAAAAACTGTTAATGTTAATCCTCTCTGATTAATTTATCCAGTCATTTATAACATGATATCAGAACAGAAACAACTGAAGTCATAAAAACACATTTCAAACTCACCATCCAGACGCCAGAAACACAAACAGAACCAAACACATTTGAGAAACATTTTCTTCATCTGTTCTCTGAATAGCCCATAGATAGTGATGATTAAAAATGTGAGAAATTTTTCACGACTGAACTGTGATAATTATCAGCCTCAGCATCTGTTTCCGCTCACACGTTTCCTTTAACATCATGAAAATAAACAAGCCTTTGCTCATATTACAAATGAATTCTGTCCTTGTTTGAAAACTAATAGCAGAAGAATTAAATATCGGATTTATCTGTATCTACTGCTGTGTTATTTAGTGATGTGAGCATCAATCCTGTTTGACCTTTGACCTTTGGCTCTTGTAACCTGTTGAGTCGTGTGCATGAAACTGCAACTAGTAAGTGTTTAAGACAGTCGGGCAGTATGAGACAAACAGCAGTTCGATGCAGTGTGTTTCTGGCTTTATTTGACAGTTGATGGATTTATTTTGAAAGTGAAAGTGAAGTGACGTGTGACCAAGTATGGTGGCACATGCTCAGAATTTGTGCTCTACATTTAACCAATCCAAGTGCACACACACAGTAGTGAACACACACAAACCGTGGACACACACACACCATGAACACACACCCGGAGCAGTGGGCGGCCATATTGCTGCGGCTCCTGGGGAGCAGTTGGGGGTTCAGTCTGCAACCTCCAGGTTACAAGTCAGACTCTCTAGGCTGCCTTGCCCCCCTTTATTTGACTGTAAAGATGTTTTGTGTGGAAAACTGTGAGGTTAATGTTAGCCAGAGAGAAAATGAAGAAACGCTTCACAAACAAACTACTGACACACAGTGACCACAAACATAAGCTGTTTATCCACCCTGACAGATCAACCCAGATGAACTGATTGTTGTACTGGTAAAACTAAAGGAAAAACTCACAGGGTCCATTTTTACAAAAAGAAAACTAAACAAACAAAAGCAGCACAGATTCACATTTATTACATTTGCTTGTGTTGCTACAACTAAATTCACAAGAGAACATCACTGAGAACATACGGTCAACTATAAATGAAAATGTATAGTTTTTCTCATAATGACTTTATTATCTTAGTGAATCTGAGTATAATAACTCGTGAAACTCTTGATTAAGCGCAAACCTTTGTCTTCTCTTTTGGAGAAACTGAGCAGTGTATATTGTGATAGACAGAATACACAATAATGATCATATTTTACACTCAACATTTTAGCTCTGCTCTCCCCTGTAACTGTCTTCAACTCTTTTGTTCTTCATTTCTTATCAAATGTCTCAATTGTTTCTCCTTTCAGACTGATTTCAGAGTTTCTCTAATGTTTCTCTAAAGGGCATCACCAAGTATTCAAAGTGCCCCCTAGGGGGTATTAAAAGTGGTCTTCCATTCATCGCCCTCCCTTATGCGGACCAAATAATAAGCGTAACGTAAATCCAATTTTGTGAAAATGGATGCTCCCTGTAACCGTTCGAAGGCTGAAAACATCAACGGAAAAGGATAAATATTCTTTACCATGATGTTGTTCAGCCCCGGTAATCGATACACGGTCGCAGAGATCCATCCTTCTTCCCTCAGGTCCTGGTACTCCTCGTGGTACTCCTCGGGTGCGGTAGACAAATTCACTGCCTTTTCCTGGAACACAGAAACAGGCACAGAGGAACAAGCAGACACAAGACAAGACTTATGACATGGGAATGTTACACAGACACAGAATTGTGTACCCAATCGATACTGGCAGGGGCGCCGGACTGGGGGTAAAACCAGTACTGATTACCAGGGCCCCAAAGGAAGAGAGGGTCCTTGAAAAGTCTGGAATATATATTTTCAAGGGGGTGGGGGGCATTGGGAACTGCCTATGCATAGGGCCCGGGATCTTGTGCAGCACCCCTGGATACTGGGATTGTGTAGAGTGAGCCAGGGGTGACCAAGGACTATGGGTGCCAGTTAGTCCATAAGGAGGAATGTAATGTTCTCGGAATGGTTGCCAGAGGTGATGAGGGTTACGGGACTGGTAATATGGGAAACGAAAGGGAGTTGCTGTCCATTTAGCGCATTAACGGAAATCTTGTGAGTGAAGGGAAACATGGAGATGTGGAGCTGTTGTGCCAGTTTATAATCCAGAAAATTGCCTTCAGCCCTAGAGTCCAGTAGTGCCCCAGTGTCGTGTGTGTGGGTCGACCACCTTACCGGGAGGTGTGTCAATGAGGTCTTCTTGGCAGAAATCCCACCAGATAGTAGCCTCATAGTTACTACCAGGCTTGATCCTTTTACCGGGCATGAGTGAAAGAAGTGGCCCACCCCCCGCAGTAGAGGCAAAGTCCCTGGGATCTACCCCTATCTCTGTCCTCCTGGGAAAGCAGAGCTCTACCCACATGCACTGGCAAGTATTGGATGCTGGAATACTTGGGATCACCTGAGTATCCCTCTTGTGTGGGTAAACGGGGCTCATGTTGATGAGGCAGCTCGGGAGAAACTGGCAGAATGGGGTGGGGGTGTCGCAGTGGGGCTTCTCAGATGTTGGAGCTGTTGGGTGAGCTCAGACACCTGCGCCACAAGAGCTTGTATCTCGTGACCGGTGTTGGCGATGCTTTCCTGTTGTTGATTCATCCTCGCCATGTTACGAGAGGTGAACTCATTCCAGGCGGAAGCACCAGCTGCAAGGCGGTTTAATATCAAGATATGTAAATGGTCAGACAAACAGATAGTAATGTAGTCCACAACACAGAAGGAGAGTGGCGACAGTCACAAGCTCTGATGGTGGGTGACGCAGGGACCTCGGTGGACAACAGTGATGATCCTCTGTGATCCAACACAGCAGGAGAAGAGGACAGAACACAAGGAACAACCACAACGTGGTAATAGTAATAGTAATTTGTTTTGCATATGTCAAAAAACACCAGCATGTTGAAACTTTGCATTCATGTTCATGATGATAAATGAGAAAAAGTCACAAAATATCAAGAAAAAAAAAACATAGGTTAACCAGTATTTCCAAGAACTAGAAAATCTAAATGGGTAAAATTGATCCGCAACATAACACAAGGGTTAAATAGACACACACAATGGGACCCAGGTGGTGCTGTTAATCAGTCGTGATCAAAGACCACGCCCACAGACACACACCTGCACACTAAACAAGCCGAGAAAGGACAGTGAATTCATGAACCGTGAGAGAGACACCAGATGATGTTGTAGATCCACAGATGAAACACAGACACAAACCAGACTACAGATATTCAAAGACTTTAATGTTGCCTGTCAGAGGACGTTATTATTTTATTACATTGAGTACAGTACAGTACATTATACAATTTCACAGATCAGTATTTTGGTTAAAGGACACACTACAGGAAGTTATTTGTTTATTATTGTGGATAGAAAAGCAAATAGAAAACTAACTGGCTTAATTATAATGTAATAATTTACAACTAATATTTTAAATTACGTTTTAAGAATGTAAAGTTTAATATGGATAACACTGCTGAAATAGTTAAAATACACAAAGTTAGATTTCCTCCCGGGGGTGCATAATAAATGTAATGAAACATGGAGAGACTGTCGTGGTTAGTGTGTGGACATACAATTAAACTTAATTACAAAGCTCTCACGGTGACGGAGTTCGGTTCCCACCCTTGAGGTCCTTTAACTTCAAAATAATAATAATAAAAATCATATAGAGACTCTTGAACCTCAGAGTGATAAAACTTTATTGATAAAGGCAAATACAGATGAAACATTGACAGCAACAGTAAAGAAAGATCTGTATCTGAGAGAAATATTGGAATTTTTTAAATCTGACACTAGAGGGCGCAAGCACAAATATTCATCAGTATTTATGACAAAAACACTAGAAGAACAAAAACACACTTGAAGAACCTTCACATTTCAGTTTAAAGTTCTGCATCTGCTTTAGACTTCAATATTTTCTGGAAAAATTAATAAAGGCATAAATTAATAAATATTAATGCAAAACAAAAACAATATGCAGGAAATGACATCATCAATCATGTACCGGATGTGTGATCTTGTGCTTGATCTTGTTCAGCTCTTCTGGATCTGATGTCATAAACCAGAAGAATGACAGTAGCCACGCCCACCACAGCAGAGAGGACCAATCGGATCACAGCTTCAGTAGAACCACAACAGTGTTCAGAGTCTGAGGAATAAAAAACATCAAACTGAGATCAGCTCAGTCAATAAATAGATTTTAAACAGATTTTACATCTGAGCCTGGATGAAAGCTAATAGCAGAAGTGTGGCTGAATTATGTGTTCAGTGATTGGGATATAAAGCTTACAACAATTTAACAAACTAACACTACACAAGCCTAGAGCTTCCCACTTTGACAACCCAAAATTAAGAGCTTCAACGATCTTCCATTTTAATTCCATGTAAGCTTCTATGGCTAGAATTTTTAATCTTTAATTGATGCTATAAAATTAATCTGACCTGAATAAACAAAAGGTACGCAGATAAAAAAAAAAAACAATGAACTTCATTATGGACAAACATCCATGCACTTTGAAAACCCAAAATGAAGAGCTTCAATGCATTTTCAGTGTCTAGCAGAGTAAAAGGGTTTTAATAATCATCTCTCTTATAACATCAAACATTTTAGTCATTTCAGTTTTAGTTGAAAAAATGAACCTCAAAAATCTAATGTCAGCTACTTAAATAAAATATGAATAAAAAGCATTTAAAAATGTGTAAAAACAACTATTAAAACTTACTGGTGTTACTCTTGATCTCATCCTCAGTCGGAATCCTCCGGTAGGTCGTCCCCATGTGCTCTACCTCACAAACAAACTGGTTCTTCTCCCACTCTTCTGGTCCAATCCTGATGAAGGATGTCTTCTGAAAGGTCCCATCTTCATTTGGTAGTAGCGCTCCAGGATCCACATCCTCGTCATGATCCTGTCCATTTTTAACCAGGTGATAGTTAGTCCTGATGGGTTAAAACTTGTGGCATGACACACTACAGGAGATGAGGGATGCCTCTGTAACAGAGACACTACAGGAGCTAAAAAAAAAAAAAAAAAGAAATAGATAAATATTCTTAATAGTTATTGCTTCTTCAGATCAGATCAGTTAAATAAATGCATCTTCATTTTGTTTAAATGACACAATTTATGAAAAAATAGAAACACAAACTCATTAGTTATCATAAAACATTTGTCAACTTGTTAAACAAAGTACATTTTTGAAAGACAATCTACCTTTTCTTTCCAAATCCACTTTTCTTAACATCAAGAAATGTTTTAACCAGTAAACACACTCATGTTGGTAGTATTGATTCAGAAATTTAAGCTGTGCTCTGTCATTATTCCACTTCTCTGTTGTTATTACTCCCTGCTGTACAGGTGTGATGTATCTGCGCTCCTTCACATCTAGTAAGATAAAATCCTCTCCATCATAACCGTACTGATCAATCCCACGTGAGTCTTCAGTCTGATCATCCCATTCACATCCATACATCCTCTGATACGTGTGGACACCTGAAGAAGAAAAGCCATAAGAACTGCTCCTTTTTAATGTATATCTTTGACATTTGAAACTGTAGTATAACATATTTTAACTCACCACGTGACTGATTGAATCGCTGCATTAGTTGATGAATATTGTTTTTGTAAATCTGCTGTACTCTTTCTCTGATCTCAGTGTCTTCATTCCACATGTCTGTAGATGCCAACTCCTTCATCCAGTCCTGTCTTGGAATCAGCTTCTTCATCTCACTGTCATAATAATCAATCTGTTGCCCATCCAGAGTAGTTACTGCAAAAAACTCTGGGATTGTATGTCCATTTATTCCAGTGTATGAAGTTATGTAGGTGTGAGGTTCTGAACAAACAAAGACATAAAGCTCTCAAACATACTAAAACTACACATTAAAATTAATGCTTGTCATACAGACTATTTTTATTTATTTATTTTAATTTCAAATCAATACTTTGCAGTTCCATCATGAATTAGGCATCACTGGAAAGCCTTAAACTCAAAATTCACCATGTGGAAATGGTTAAATTTTTGTGGGATCCACTTCAAATTTGGAATATAACTTGGTTATACATATGGCTTTAATTTTACAGCAATTTGAGCATTCCTGATTTAAATGCACAATCATGTAAGTTCAGATCTATGTTTTAAAAAAAAAAATGTGAATGACAATGTTCATAACTTTAGTCGTTCATATATAACTAGATAAAAATATAAAATAAACTAAAACTAGACTTACATTTTTTATTTCTTTTTCAGAAAACTTACAAAAAATGATTTCCTATGTTCAACCAGTGATATTATAAATAACTAAAACTATAATATTTTCTGTTAATTATATATAACAGCTATTAAAATTACCAAATCTCAATGAAATCACTAAAAATAAACAAAACTATACATTAAAACTAAACATATAAAAAATCTCATTCAATATATTGATATAACTAAAGCAACACAGTGTTCAACACAGAAGTAGCTCAAGACTTTGCTGACAGATAAATCTTTATTTCCATTTTAATTCCATGTTAGCTTCTATGGCTAGAAGTTTTAACCTTTAATTGATGGTATGAAATGAATCTCACCTGAATAAACAAAATTTACGCAGATGAAAAAAACAATGAACTTCATTATGGACAAACATCCATGCAACTGACTCTCAAAAAATTGTAGCTGTCAAAAACAAACTGCAAAAACTCCCGACTTCAGCACAAAAGAAAGAAGAAGTGGTTACTCAAGGAAGTGTCCAAAAATATGGTCTCAATACAGATGGTACGAGGCTTTCACTTGCAGGTTGACTTTGCTCCACTCACTTTTTTTTCCTTTAGAAAGACATTTAATTATTTATGATTGCATTTTATATCGATAGGCCACTTTATACGTACTAGCTACATGTAACTTTGCAATTACCAGTCATTGGGAATTTATAGACTCGTATGTGGTTTCTCTCCTCCTACTTCTCCATTTAGAACTCCAGTCTCCAAAAAACACATTTTACTAGTTTGAATTGTATTTTATAATTTTAAAACTATAAAAATATTCAGTTCAACTTTTAAAAGAGGAAGAAAAAGAAATGAATAAATGATTACTATATATCGCAATCTTACATCACTTTGCCTTTACATCAGATTCGATGTCTTTACTACGTTTCTGTGTCTTACTTTGGTAGGACCCTTGCTGTCTATGGAGGGTCAGAAAGCTCTTGGATTTCATCAAAAATATCTTAATTCGTTATTTTTGGGTGAACTGTCCCTTTACATTTTTTTCTCTTAATAAACTAAGAAAATGTCATGTTTCGATGCACTTACACAATATAATTTTCTCATATTTTAACTGTAAACTATGTTTATAACAGCAGGCTAACAAGGCTTAGGAAATGTACTCTTAAAAAATTAAATAAGACAAAAAATGGATCTGAAGTGTCGAGCAGATGAACCGTCGAGAAGAGGAACATTCACAGACTGTGATGACGGGCTTCCTCTGCTATAAACATCCTACATCTGTCAAAGTTTGTAACACGGCTTCTGAGGGAGTGAGAGAAAATGTGACATCTTTCTGAAGTGCTGAAATCATTCTCATGACATTTTCTCCTCTTTAGGAAAGTTGTGATAATACCATTACAGATTTTTCTCTTTTGGTATTTGAGATCATGTACTATTCTTCACTTTGGGAGTTTACCATCTATAAGGACTTTCTGTCTGTGAGAACCCAGTAAATGGGAAAAATGAACCTGAGATAAAATGTTGTACTGGAAATCAATTATTGGAGTGATCAGTAGATATCACTGTTTGACTAATGTACAGAAAAACAGAAAAATCAACAACAAATGAGAACAAATTATATATTATATTGTAAAAATGAGATGCAGTTATTACGATCAGATTCAAGTCAAGTCACCTTTATTTATATAGCGGTTTAAACAAAGAGGATTGAGTCAAAGCATCTGAACATCATTAATTAGGAAAAAAGTGTGTCAATGATGCAAAATGACCGTTAAAGGCAGTTCATCATTGAATTCAGTGATGTCATCTCTGTTCAGTTTAATGGTGTCTGTTAATTTATTTGCAATCAAGTCAACGATATTGTAAATTAGGTGTCCCCACCTAAGCAATATAGAGGCAACAGCAACAAGGAACTGAATCTCCATCAGTGACTGAATGAAAAAAAAACCTTGGGAGAAACCAGGCTCAGTTGGAGGGCCAGTTCTCCTTTGACCGACAAAACCAGCAGTTCAATTCCAGGCTGCAGCAAAGTCAGTTTCCTGTGGTCTTGTCCTGGTGGTCCTATTTTAACCATCTAAAACAAAGTCTAAAGCACACAGCGCAGGTGCGGCCAGGGCATGTCCAGATCCACTTTTGTTATTTTAATGATGGAAAAACGGTACATGTGCTGGGGCGCAATTTTGGAATGGGCTGTCCCTATTCTCTTAATAAGTGATTGGTGTAACGTTCAATAAACCAATCAGAGTGTCATTTCGCATTCCCTTTAAGGCGAGATATTTTTATATTTATGTACCCTACACAATAATATTATTTTATATTGTAATCCTTTTGTTTTTAATATTTGGCATGTTTGTGTGAAGTGCATCCCTGTGTGTAATAAGCAAAGTCAACGCGCACTGTGGACCAACCCAGAGGTGCATTTTCAAAATATCTTTTGCATTTTTTAAATATTTGCGCCATTCATTTTAGACTTTAGACCAGCATTGATTTGGTCCATGGGGGAGTCGATTGTCAGCTCCTTAAAAATATTAATGCACCAGCAGTGCGCCTGAACAGGGCTGTAGAGGTCATTTCTAGGTGCTGATCCACCATCTGGTCTGCAGTTTTACAAATGCTAGAAACATGGCATTCTAAGGAAAAATTGCTATCAAACAGCACACCCACTGTAGGTTCCTAACTGATGATGAAGAATTGACAGCTTTCTAGGTTATTACATGCAGAGTTTTTAAGTCCCATAATTAACACCTCGTGAATAACCAAGCTAACCATGTTTCCTGATGATATCTTCCAAGGGTAACATGTAAAGTGTGAAGAGTAATGGCCCTAGTACTGAGCCTTGAGGTACTCCATACTGCACTTGTGATCTATATGACACCTCTTCATTCACTGCTACGAATCGATGGCAATCATATAAGTACTGTAAAACTAAAGTTAATATAAAGTCTATTTTATTTTATTAAATAAATAACAGAAATTTCCTGCAGATTCATCATGAGGACTGATAATGCATTGGAGGAGTATCACTGGATGGCATTGGAGGAGTATCACTGGATAGAATGATGGAATATTATGGGATATGTGTCTTAAAAATTTACATTATTACATTTTAGAACTCAACAAAAAATAAAACCAAGCAGCATGATTGACTGTTGAAACCACAAAACCTGTTCAACACACAATATACCCCTCAATGCCAAATATATGTTTAATGGTTTAGTGAAGTGGTTTGCAGTATGCAGTGAAACTGTATTATACCATTTCTAAGTGCCATGCAGTTATTTTGAACTGTAAGATAACTGTAGAATAAATGAAAAATTTCACTAAAATGACACAGAGACTCTAACCTTCATCAGTCCACTGTGTTTGTAGAGTTTTACAGCAGTCTTGTCTCCATGAACTGTAATGACAGACATGTTCATCAAAACATGGAGAATATTGTTGATTTATACATAAAACTCATTGTTTGACGGATGTGTGAGCAGTGGATTCTAGATTCAGTAAGACCAGTGAATCTGTGAATCTCCCTCTACCACTGACTTTACTTTAGCATCACCAAACACACCTGAAAACAGAATTCAGAGATTAAAGCTTGAATAGCTTAAAAATATTTATTAAGGGCAGTCCGATCTTTCAACATACACAGTGGTTATCCAATAGGCAGAGACGAGTACACCAGTGGTGGACAGTAACGGAGTAGCTTTACTTCGTTACTGTACTTAAGTACATTTTTCAAGTATCTGTACTTTACTGGAGTAGTTTTATTTTGAGTAACTTTTACTTCACTACATTCCAAAGCATAAGATCGTACTTTTAACTTCACTACATTTCATAAAACATATCGTTACTCCCTATAATATATCACGTGCTCCGACACGCAGAAGCGGTGTCTGATTCATCATGAACGAACTGAGTCTTTTCAAAATAAACTTTAATCGGATCGCGAATCGCACCAAACGATTCGTTTATGAATTAGAATGATCCGATTGCAGCTGTTCGACCACTCACTGATTCAAATGAACCGTTAAGTGTGAGTCTACAGAAGTAAGAAGCGGGAGATCTTGTGAACGCGCGTGATGTTGCTAAATTATTAATGTCGAAATTTAGGATTAATTATTGTAACTGAAAATCGTATTTAGGTCAAAATTGTCAGTTGTTTGGGAACTAAATCCGCTGTAAAGAGTGATCTGTTTAAGCCCACTGAAATGCTGACATGCAGACACAATCAGCGTCTCTGTGTTTTAGGTTAAAAAATAAAATAAAATAACCTTAAACTAACACAGATTAAATCAAATAACTCATGCATGTCCAAATTCCCCGCTACCGTAATATTAACAGTTTTATTCAAATGCTACCATGACATCTGTTTTTATATTGTGTATTAACAGTAACGTTATACATACAGGGGCGTCGCACCCGTGGGTGTTTTAACACCCACACTTTTCCCGGTGAGAGGGTTCAACACCCAAACGTTTTCTGCAGTTTTTCCGCAGTTTTGCACAAACGCCTTACTACAGTCGCTCCTCCGTTTCTCTGGCCGCTCTGTGTCTGCGC
Source organism: Carassius auratus (assembly GCF_003368295.1). Lineage (NCBI taxonomy): Eukaryota > Metazoa > Chordata > Actinopteri > Cypriniformes > Cyprinidae > Carassius > Carassius auratus. Next base: position 111,806 of record NC_039264.1, on the reverse strand, counting down.
TCGCGGCTGCCTCCTCCCCCCTCCCTCTCAGACATGACACCGGCTTTGAGTGTGACCGGCTCATGATTGGCTGTTCTGCCTTAAGTCCCGCCTCTCTTGGGGTGTTATTGGTCAGCTCGTGCTGAGGAGGCGGGCACCTAGGCGGGAATAGTTTGGGAAGATGTTCTGTTATCGTTTTTGTTGACATGTCGAGTGTTTTCGGTATTATATTTAGTTTTTTAGACTAATGCTAATTTATATTATTGGGATATTGTTCAGCAGCTAGCTAAATTCGGTTATGTAACCTTATGTGGCATGCGATGTATAACATAACTGTGATGAAGAAGGGACTGCCATTGTTAAGCAATGTATTTATGGGTTCATTGCCAGTGCAACTGATTTTGATATTTTGAGCATTGTTTGTTGATTAGCTGAATACTTTTGTGGATACTTACTGAGTGTTTGATTGTAACGTTACCTGTTGAGGAGAAAAAAGTGAGAAATGATGACATTGTTTGCCTACCTGTTGAAGAATTATGAAAGAAAAATTTATATTATTTTAATGTTTAAAAACAGTAAATTGTTACATTATTTATACCACCAGAGAAAAAGCTCTGTGTGGGCGTTTTTTTTTCTTCTCCCCTTTTCTAATTTTTTTTTTTTTAAATGTAGGATCATTTTTTTTCCCCAGCCAAACTTTAAGCCCTGCATTTTGTACCCCTCTGTCACTGTATTCAGCGTTTTTTTTTATTGTTTATAAACAAACCACATCCATCCCCCGCACTTTTGAAAAGCTTGCTACGTCCCTGCATATGTATATTGTTTGTATTAACTAGACAACGTTAGACAGACATGTTTATTCATAACAGTACTGAAAATAAGTAAATATTGTAGCTGATGCTAAATGTCTAGCTAACAAGCTTGCTGGTGCTAACTTGAGGTAATTTTTATAAATAATGTCCAAATATTTTTATTCAACCACCTATATATATATATATATATATATATATATATATATATATATATATATATATATATATATATATATGTGTATATAGATTACATCTAAGGACAAAAGAAGGATGTGATGTTCAGAACATGGTAACTAGTAATTATCAAAGAGGGGAAGAGATGCACCCCGTTTTTACACCACAGACAAGGTCTGAGAAGGAAAAAAATCATTATGAAAATATAATTATATTTTCCTTAAAATGTTCTTCCTAACTTCAGGCCTTATTATCATGTCATATATAACTGTGATGTTCTGTAAAACCACAAACTTTAAAACACTTTCACAGATCACAGATTCCAAAATAATATTTGGTAGCACAACTATTAATAGTTCTAATAATAAATCATCATATTTTCATGATTTCTAAAGATCATGTGACACTGAAGACTAGAGGAATGATGCTGAAAATACAGCGCACATCACAGAAATAGATTATATTTTAAAGGATATTAAAATAGAAACCATTATTTATATATTTTATTTTGATAATTTAGAATTATTACTGAAATACAACCTTTTTTTTGTTTCAAAGAGTTCAATGAACAATAATAAACGAAGTACCTGGAGCTGACAATGAAGTAAATGTATAACAATTAGCAAAGATGATTAATTTAGCGCTGTAAACGCGCGTGTGAGGGGCGGAGACGCGCCGCGGAGCGTCAGACGCGCGTGAGGACCAAACACAGCAGAACGGTAGGAAACTTCACTCCTCTTATTACTTCTCTTTTACTATAGCGATTTATTTTTAGACACGTGATCTGAGTCTTTCATAGATTTGTAGAGTTATTAGAGAAATTGAGTTATTTATTTTTTTACATTCTTTGGTCGAGGTTTTCAGATCGGTAATTCGGAGCCTGTTCGCGACTCTATTGATTCAGATCGGCACTTCGGAGCCTGTTCGCGACTCTGTTGATTCAGATCGGGACTTCGGAGCCTGTTCGCGACTCGGTTGATTCAGATCGGCACTTTGGAGCCTGTTCGCGACTCGATTGATTCAGATCGGCACTTCGGAGCATGTTCGCAACTCGGTTGATTCAGATCGGCACTTCGGAGCCTGTTCGCGACTCGGTTGATTCAGATCGGCACTTCGGAGCATGTTCGCGACTCGGTTGATTCAGATCGGCACTTCGGAGCCTGTTCGCGACTCGGTTGTTTCAGATCGGCACTTCGGAGCCTGTTCGCGACTCGGTTGATTCAGATCGCCACTTCGGAGAATGGTCGAGACTCGGTTGATTCAGATCGGGACATCGGAGCATGTTTGAGATTTTTTTTTAAATTCAGACATCGAAGCAGGAAGTGTTTGTCAAACAGTTAATTGGTGATAAATGAATATTTGGACTTGAGGCTTTTTTTTACTTGTCGATTCAACATGTACATGACCACACACAAAGGTCGACACACTCTAGACTTAATCATCAGTAGAGCTCTAAAATTTTCATCCATTGTTATTAAGGACGTTATTCATAACGGTACTGAAAATAAGTGAATATCGTTAGCTGATGCTAACTGTCTGGCTAACAAGCTTGCTGGTGCTAACTTGAGGTAATTTTTATAAATAATGTCCAAATATTTTTATTCAACCACCTATATATATATATATATATATATATATATATATATATATATATATATATATATATATATATATATATATATATATATTAGTGCTGTCAAAATTAGCGCGTTAACGCATTCGATTAATTTGAAATATTTAACGCGTTAAAAAAAAAATAACGCAATTAACGCGGTTGCAGTTTTTTTTTATTTCCAGTTGTGGCCTATGTGTGTTCAACGTGCAAAGAAATATGGATAAGACCAAGGAAGGACTTTTAGACGGAAAGTTTCAGTATAAAACTCTGCCGGATTACTCTTCAGTCTGCCACAAGAAACATTACTCTTCATTTAGTCTGCCACAAGAAACAGCAACATTAAAATCATGAACTCAAATGTCATTGTTTAAATAAAAAAAAAAAAAAAACAATGACTGTAACAGTGCGTAAATCAGACCTTTCTGTAACGCTAACGTTAATAAGCTTAAACAAAAATAACGAAATAATTGTGTAGCGGAGTATTTTTTGAACACATTGCCGCGAACTGTCAATCACTCCTGTGCGCGTGCATCACTGTCCTCCTCGCAGCTGCAGCAACTTGCGCTCTCTCTCTTCATCAAGCTTTAAAACAAAAAGGGGACAAAAAGATCATATTGTCTTTGTGCATAGGCTATAGATTAATTAGATAAATGAATATCTAAATTTGTGCCTTGCCGTCTACGGTATTTTTTTAGAACTTAGAAAAAAGATGCTGCAGGGGGGGCTGCAGGACGACTGAACCTCCGCAGACAGTTTTTAATGTTTATCAGACAATAAATACTCAAGATTTTGCTTTAGTATAACTCACAACGAGTTTCACACACCTTCTCCGGCCACGTTGAGTTGTTCACACTTAACAGTGGGAAAAGCGACACATGCTCTATTCACTTGTATAACTTAAGGGTGAATGGGTAATGTAGTTTCTGCTCTGGGTGGGATGAATTAGGAAGCTTGCATTGTGAAGGGCGCTCTGAAAATCGGCAGTGCAGGTAAAAGATTAAAACCTCTATTAAAACAGATGTCCAAATGAGCGTACTGGTACGCTAAAAGCACGTTCTGGGCGCACGGAGAGGTGGCGGTACGCTCAAGAGCTATATTTGGAAGTGGCGGTACTGAGTACCCGTGCATACCGGCCCACTTAAAGCACTGGCAATGACTATACTTTGGAATTTTTTTGCAGTCCACTTAGAATTCAACATGGAAATCATTTTTGTTTTTTATTGGCATTGATTGTCTTGAAATTCAAATGGTACTTACATGCCTGTGTTTTTATTTCTGTAATAAATATGGCTTTCAAGCCAACAGTTAATTTGGAGGATATTGATGGTGTATTGCAGGTATGTTGTTTACATGAGAAAATCTGTGTTACAAGTTAAACAAAAATTCCAATAAACAATCATATTTTGAATTTAAATAGTTTCTTTGTCTTGAGTTTACATCAATTATTTACATTTTACATTTAAATATCCAAAAAGTTTCAGTCTTTTAATTGCGATTAATCGCGATTAATCGCGATTAATTTAAAAAAATTGTGCGATTAATTAGTTAATTTTTTTTAATCGATTGACAGCACTAATATATATATATAACATCTGGGGAGAAAAGAAAGGATGTGATGTTCAGAACATGGTAACTACAGTAATTATCAAAGAGAGGAAGAGATGCACCCCGTTTGGCCAGGGGTGTTTTTACACCCCAGACAAGGTTTGAGAAGGAAAAAATCATTATGAAAATATAATTATATATTCCTTAAAATCTTCAGGCCTTATTATCATGTCATATATAACTGTTGTTCTGTAAAACAACAAACTTTAAAATACTTTGTTCTTACTGGTGAAAATCAGATGGTCATCTCTGTTTTCTCTCAGGAACATCACAGTGTAAGCTTCACAGTGAACATTACTCTCATCAACGTAGTCCATATCAACAACAAAAATATATCTTGACTCCATATAGTGGTTATTTTGGAAAAAATCCCAGGTATTTTGAGCAGTAGGATTATAAAAAAAATAAAACAAATGTGCTAATATAAAATTAAATTAGCCTATATAAAATTGCAAACATCTATCTTTCAGTACTTTTTTACTTAAGTACATAAAAAATTTAGTACTTTTGTACTTTCACTTGAGTAAAATTGAAAAAGGAGTACTTTTACTTTTACTGGAGTAATATTTTATTATACGTATCTGTACTTTTACTCAAGTACTTGATTTGTGTACTTCGTCCACCACTGGAGTACACAGGCGAACAGGTCAAACACAAACATCAGTCCAATCAAGCAATATATCCAAAGGGGCAATCCAAGAGACGTGAACAAGATAACAGGCAGAATCATGATCAAACAGGCAGTCAGAATACTCACAAGGAAAACACTCTGTAAGGCAGATTAACTGGCAATACTTCACAGTAAAATGTCATGCTAGCACATGTTAAATAGTCCCAAACAGGAAATGACTGTAGAAGCAGAGGGAGCCGTGAACAGTCAGTTCTCCGGTGAGGAGTGGAGTGGAGTTACAATGACAAAAAACTGTTAATGTTAATCCTAATTTAGCCAGTAATTTATTACATGATATCAGAAAAGAAGCAACTGAAACCATACAAACACATTTCAAGCTCACCGTACAGATGCCTCAAACAGAACCAAACACATTTAAGAAACATCTTCTTCATCTATTAGATAGTGATGCTTAAAAATATCAGACAATTTTCATGACTGAACTGTAATAATTATCAACCTCAACATCTGTTAGTTTCCACTCACACGTCTGTCTCCTTTAACATCATGAATATCATCAACCTTTTGCTCATCTTACATTTTCAAAAAGAATTCTGTCCTTATCGGAATAATCAAATACTGGATTTGTTATCTGTATCTACTGCTGTGTTATTTAGTGATGTGAGCATCAATCCTGTTTGATCTTTGGCTCTTGCCAAACCTGCAAGTCAACCTGTTGTGTCTTGTGCAAAAAAATGCAACTAAAAAGTGTTTCAGACAGTAAGGCAGTGAGCATACAGAAATACTGCTGCTGCACATATAACATATATGAAAGAACCCACATCAAAGTAGGAGACAGAAGAAATAGACAATATACTGTAAGTGAAAATATGCGTGCTGGTGACTGTTAAATAAACTGCTGCATCAGCAGACAGACAAAAATAAAAATATAAATGAATTATTCATGAAACAAAAACAGAGCATAAACAAAATAAACATAAACATTGCATACATGGCTAGAAATGGAGGCTCCCAATCATTCTTTCATTTCAAAATTACTTAAAAATAGCGCTGAAGTATAACAAGACTTCATGATGTTATGAGAGACTATTCTGAGAGGCAATATCCAGTCATTTCCAAAATCTAAACAGTAACAACAAAATTTGCACACAAAATCTGTAACAATTCAAACTTTCTTTATTTGCCAAAAAATGATAAAGAACACAGAGTTGAAGGATTTATTATGGAATACATTATGATTAAAAATCTGAGAGTAATTCTTAATTGTTGTCAGGAAATCTTATGCCTCCACTAAGAAAGACAAAAACTCCTTTACAATGGAGAAAACATTTATTATTATTATTACTACAATTTTTTTTTAAATCAGCATTATTGAGCGGACATGTAATGCAATGTCTGTTTCATTCATACTGGTTGCCAGAGTGGACAGTCACACAGTAAATCCATAAGTAAAACTAATAGAAGTCATAAATCACATGATATTCCAGGAAATCCCTAATATGGACAAAAGCATACACTATCACTGTAGCTGAATAAAACACAGATAGAGACATTTAAACTGATAAAACACGAAGACAACAAACATATGATTGCAAGTAAATGGTTTATCTCTGTTCATCAAGCCATGTTGGGTATATTTATATGAATAAACTATTTTTATAATGTAATGCTAATCAACATAGCCTTTATCACTGTATAGAATACTATATTAAATAATGATTTTGTGATTAATTGTTCTCTTTGTTGGACAACAGGTTTGTAAACAGGCTCAAGCCAATGCAATACCCATACACTCATGCTACAGTAGTAAATGTATTCCTCGCAGAGTCTGAAGGATCAATGCATGACATCAAAGTACAGCAAGCATGCAGAGTCGTCTGCTCTCTATAGCTCTTGTGGTATTTTAAAGACTCTGTTTGAGGCTCTTCAAGTCAAACAAACCTAAAAATCTCACAATTACAGGACCCTCCCTTATGGCAGAGCCTAGGCGACCGTCTGTAACACCTGTTGGACAGGCTGGCACTGAGTCGAATGTCCCTTTGGTTCAGCTCTTCTAGATCTGATGTCATAAACCAGAACAATGACAGTAGCCACGCCCACCAGAGCAGAGAGGACCAATCGGATCACAGTTCTAGTAGAACCACAACAGTTTTCAGAGTCTGAGGAATAAAAACATCAAACTGAGATCAGCACAGTTAATAAACATTAATATCAGCACCGAAATCAATTAAATATCAGCTCTGCTGTACCTGAACATGTGTGACAGAGTTTGCTGATGTCCAGATGTTGAGTCTGGTTAATGATGGAATTGGGATGAGATCCTGATGATGATGATGGACAGTCTGAGATGATGTTAGAAACAGGCAGACGAGCTGGAAACATGAGAGAATAAATGTAAAAGAGGACGAAATAGGATGAAATAGGATATTCAAGCAGAAAAAAAAAAAACCTGAGGAACCAAGACTGATCAAAAGTATAGCATTTAAAAACTATCAAATATACAGAGTAAACAAACAAACAAACAAAAAATATATTTACTACAAAGCTGGAATAAAGAGAATATGTAAAATGGAAATTTAACTAACCGTTAACAGTGAATATATAACACTTCCTCACATTGTTACTCTGCACTTCATAAACTCCAGTATCTCCGATTTTGGTGTTTGAGATGGTCAGAGATCCAGTTTGATTGTCCAGTTTCAGTCTGTCTTTGAATCTCCCGTCAAGAACATTATCATACACAGCGATTCTGTTGGTCTGTTTATTGATTTCAGCTATTAAAGTGTTTGTAGGTATAAACCTCCACTGAATCAGCATTGTTCCAGTATTACTAGGGGATAAAGTGGACCAATATCCCTCCATGTCTGATAGCTCATCTATATCACCAATCATGCTTAAAGAATTATCTGAAACAGGTCACAAATGAAGACTTTTAAATAACTTTAAAATGGTTTAGTTGAGAAAACATTTTAAATTTACATTTGAAGAGAAACATTAACACAGATGCAAAATGGTGGATTAAGAATTTAATCTTTGTTGTGAATAAAATATGAATCAGGAGAAATGAACAGCTAACTCACGTTGTACAGTGAGAATTAAACTCTTTCTCAAACAGTAGGTCTGTAGTTGATAAACTCCAGAGTGTTCAGGTCTGGTGTTTGTGATGGTCAGAGATCCATTTTGATTGTCCAGCTTCAGTCTGTCTCTGAATCTCCCATCAAGAATATAATTTACAGTGCTTCTTCCATCTGTTACACACATTTTAGCTATGCTTTTATATCCGAACATCCACTGAATCTCATCATCAGCCATCGTTTTAAGAAGACCAGTGTGTAGAGTGACTGGATCTCCCTCCATCACTGACACTGACTCACCGAACACACCTGAAGAACAAAAAGAAAGAGTTTAAGACTAAAATAACTTGATCCTTTACTAAAGTAAATAGTTTGGAATTTAGATTTTTAAATGAATAATAGAAACAGAAAAACAAACAGAAAACTCTTTTAACTTCAGATGAGAATCAGGTCACGACTGAAACTGAAGCTGCTGCTGAGCATCAGTGTTTTATATGAAGGACATTTAGAAAAAGCGCATTTCAAGCTCACCAACAAGATGCCACAAACAGACCCAAATGATGTGAAACATCTCCAATGGTGTCAGTCCACAAATATGACAAACTCTTCAAAACTGGTTCAGTAATACAATGACAGATGAGCTGATGAGAGACTGATGTGTAGTAAAGTCATGAGAAACTCTACTGTCAGTCAGATGAACTGCCTATTTATTGTGTTGGTGTTCATGACCATCATCAGCTAAACGTGGATAATTTCATTAAGTTCGACCTTTGCGGTTTTCAGCTTCTGTTGATGTTGTTTTCTGTGTCTGTTGAACCGAGTCTCATGGCAGTTCATGACACAGTCAAAGACATGAATTTCCCTTTTTTGTGTCATTCAGCACTATTTTCGATCTAATGCATTTCAATAATAGGAAGTATCTTTTGTGCCTGAAGGATGTTTTTCTTCTGGCACTCTGGAACACAGAAGTTGTATTGTTTTTTTTCTTTCTCATTTGTTATTCCTTTTTTAAAATTTAAACTCTACATTACTCAACCTTTGATTCTATCTTCCTTTTTTATTTCTTTATATTCTAAAGGCTTTAATCATCGAAAACCATCATCAGTGGTTCCTTCCAGCCAAAGTATAGTAAATATTTTCTCCTATATTCTCTTGAAGTCAATACTAATATCATAACTTTAACCCTTGCAGGGGCTCTAGGTGTTTCACCTACTAAAGAAAGGGGATGGGGGTGGTGGTAAAAGAAGAACAAAACAGAACAAAGCTGCCGTGGGTTTTACTAGTATGGCTTACAACTTCTGTTGAGCTAGGATGTCATGTGCAGCTAGTGTGTCATGTACCCAAACTAAGTATCAGGTGTTCTGTCTATTGTGAGGATAGCTGCATGTTTCTTCATGGTGGGTGTATGTAAATTTATGTTAGGCTAAAATTTGAGTAAATTTAAAAGCGAAGCCTCCCCAGCAAAATGCGCTCACAATGCGGTAGGTCAGCTCCCTTGACTCGGTGTGCTTCGTCCCAAAGAAAACAATGCAAAGGCTTTGTGTATCCGCCTGTGATGTAACAAGGGCACGGAGGAACACACAGCCTAAAATGATGGTCACTTTTATAACCACCTTTGGTCTTAGACTTAGCCTTTGGCATAGCTTTTTTGTTCTGGATAGTGACAGACAATGGTAAAAAAGACATACACACACAGTGCTTTGCTGAAATTAGTTCACCCGAGAATGAAAAATCTTCTACTCACCCTCAAAGTATCCTATGTGTTTGTGACCTTCCTCTTTCAGAATAATCCAATCGAGTTATATTAAATATTGTCCTTGCTCTTCCAACCCTTTCAATAGGGGTAAGCGGACGATTGTTTTTTGTGGAATAAAGTGCGTGCATCTGTAATAAAACATCCCTCACACAGTCCAGGGGTGAATAAAAACCCTCTGTAGCGAATACATGCAGTTTTGTAAGACAAATATCCAGATTTCAAACTTTTTTCTCACTTCTGCTGATTGTGGGATGCAGAAGATGTGAGTAACCGATGACAGAATTTTTTTTTTATTATAGTTAGTATATTAGATATTGTGCAAAAACATAAATTTTAAGTTTCAGCATTTACTCTGTAAAACACTATTGAATGCTATTCGTTTTTAATTGCTGATGTAATGTTTTAAAGAAATTGAATTTGATATTTTAACGATGTTCGAAAAACTATATACATTGTTTTAAATAGTTCAAGTATTATCCTGAACGGTTAAAAGGTTAAATGTTTTTTTTTTGTTTTTTTTTTCATGAAGCCTATAAACAACTTTATGTAAAGGGGAACACATTCATCTGAAAAGGATGTGTGGTAACACTTTAGAATTAGGGGACACATTCACCATTAACTAAGAGTTTTCCCTCAATAAAATTAATAGTTTGTAAGTGTTTTTTTTTTTTTTTTGCAGTCCGTAAGTTTGTCTCCATCTCTGTTTGAAAAACAGAAATTGTTTGTTGAATTTGCGGCAATCAGTCAAATATTTAATGTTATTTAATGTACTTCGCACTCACAGATTCTAGCCTACATCTTGGAAGTATGACCCAAATAATAATTTTCACCAGTTATTTTCATCTGAAGAAGTAAGTAACCAGTCTGCCACTTTTGTTCTGAGCAATTGGGAAAAAAGCATTACAATAAATCATGCTAGCAATGGTTATTTAATCTAACGACCGATTAGCTCATATCACATTAAACCTTGTAAATTATTGTTTACTTTAATCTCAATTTATTAATGTTAACAACATCAGCATTGCATTGTATTAGCGTGTAGATTAAAATTTCTGTACAGGCTAGTCTCTAATTGTCATACCATTCGAATTTCATATTAAGAAATTATTTTAGCCCAAAAAGCTAATTATGCTCTCTTCGAACTTCTTGTCTTAAAAATACAAATCTTGTGTAATCCCAGGCTATCTGTAATCAAAAGCACAGTTAAGACTGGAATATAATTTAATTTCATTCACGTTTCATAAACACATAATCTTTATGATCCACATTCAAAATTATATGTTTAATTATTCTAGCTGCTGTGAGAAAAGGCTATAAACGATCCACCACCTGCAGGATCCTCACATGCCATAGCCTAGTAGCCGGGACAACTTCTTTATGTTTACAGACGTGACATAATAATGCGGCAGCATGCTTGAATCTCAAAAAAAACCTACCCTGTAACATTGTAAAGTGAATAAATGTTTTGTTTTGAGATGCTTGTTAAAAATGTTTCATTACACTATTGTAGAAAAATTTATAAAAGTTTAAATACAGATTAAATACTTTTTAAAATAGGGAAAATGTGGTTTATAAGTATAAATAGGTAAATATTAGGCTACTATAAAAACAACGAGGTTTATGTTTGATGAACTTAATATTATAGGTTGTAAATTGAAAAAAGTTCAGTTGCCATTACTTAAGAGCTGATGCAAACAGTTGCCTCAATTTTATTGTGTAAAACGGGCACAATATAAGTATTTTTTTGACAGTGCAATAAATGTTCCTTTGTTTTAATGTTGCAAGCTGTTCTGTGAAAGACTTGGTTGTTTAGGCTTGCTTCAGACTGGCTGGCTCTAGGGTATCGTGGACAGATTTAGGACATTGTGTTGTTGTCCTGGGCCTCTTTGTGGAATTTGGTTCGTTTTTAACACCAGTCTGATTGAATCTTAAATTGTCTGATTCACTCTGATAACCTTCCAGACACACTATCACAGTGTTCACCAAACTCGGCCCTGGAGAGCAGATGTCCTGCACAGATTAGATCCAACTTCCCTCAACACACCATCCTTACCTCTGGGATTCATGCATTGGAGAGAGTGGTTTGCTCCTTTTATCAAAGAATGTTATTTGCATTGTCTCCTTTTGAAAAGTTGATCTCTGACATCCACAGTCTCCTTTGACTTTAGCTTCAGGATCTTCTTGCTGATGGGAATGTTGGTACTTGTTACCCTGCAAATCAGTTTCTGTGCCGATGAACCCAGTATCTTATCTTGAGGAATGTTGCAGATGTTTACCAAATTCAGAAACAAATCTGTACAGTTCTCTCAGTGGTTTCGAGCAGGGGCTTTGCATTATGAAAGGCTCTTTCTGCAAGACTGTTTGCCTGGAGATACTCAGGAATTCTAGTGATGTGACACAGTCCCATGAACTGGCAATGTCTCTGAAGATCTGACTTGAAAACTGGTGCAGTTGTCCTGTAATTAGTTTTAATTAGCTTTAGACACCCTGTAGTTTAATAATTACATATATTTACCAGACACTACTTTCTCATGTTGGTTTGAACAGCCTATTTGTTCTGTGGAGTTGGAAGATCAAGGTTCTTCTTAGTATTAAGAAACAAGAAACCTTTCACTTATAAACTTCTAACCACATACTGTAACAAGGAGTCAGAGACGTTCGGATCCAAATGCATTATTTTTATTAATAATGGTCAATTATGCAATGATAAAAAGGAAACAGTGTCAGGTTTGTCAGGGATATCCAGAATCAGCAACAGTAACAAGCAGAGGTCGGGGCAGTCAGCAGAGAATCAAAGTCGGTATACACATATCCAAAGTCAAACACGGGAGAAACAAACACAGGGAAAAATGTCATATGTTATATAACATGGAGACTCTTGAACCTAGAGTGAGAAAACTTTATTGATAAAGGCAAGCAAATACCGACAGCAAATGAACACCAGTAGTAAAATTAGATCTGTGTGTCTAAAAAATAAATAAATAAAAACAAAGCCTTTCAAACGGAATTAAAAAACTGAGAGAGAACTTTTATGTTCAAACAATAAAGAAGTTTTATATTTTAAATTGTGTTTAAAGCCCCATATCAAATATTTAGATTAGATGGTAAAAAAAAAAGGTTTAAAAAAATAGAAAGCAAATGGTGGCTTTTGTTCTCAAATAATCTTCTAGCCAGCCATTTTTTCCCCTTATTTATTTGAGGTAAAATTATTTCTATCATTAAAACTCTCTGAAGATTTTAGCATGGTAATGGATATAGCAATGTTAATGTATTTGGTCTTGGCAGAATGCTGCTGAATTGCTGCTTTTGGTTATTTCAGATTATTGCTGATGCTGCTGCAAATCAAGTACAGGAACTTGCTACTGCCAATACGTATGTCAATACACTGCTGTGAGTATTTAAGAGATGCTGCTGCTGCAAGAAAACATTCATAATAACCTAAGTGATCTATACAGGTGGAGCTGGGGAAGGTGGAGGGTTTCAGAGGAACTGCTGCAAGCTGCTCTAGTGAATGCTAACCAGTCATTTAAACATAAAGGAGCAAGCAGTGGTGTATAAAGTACAAGAAAGCCATACTCAAGTAAAAGTACGGACATCTTACCAGAAAATGACTTTGGTAGAAGCTGAAGTCACCATTTAGAATATTACTTGAGTAAAAGTCTTAAGGTATGTGATATTTATTGAACTTAATACACATTTTGAGTAGCTTTAACTCTTACTTCCATTTTGAATTTTTGGGTAAGAATAAGAAGCATGTCATCCCTTACTTAGTGTCTTTCATTCCAACGTAAGAAATAGCATTTAGATGTACTTACAGAGTGTATGTATCTCAGAGGGGAGATTGATGCATTTAAACGGCAGTAAAAAAACGTTGAATACTGATATTTGTGTGGTTGTGCGCGCATTTGTGTGCTCATGAGCAAAGGTGTTTTTTAGGAGTCTAACTTGCAAACGCCAGACCACTTATTTTTCAAATCTGCTTTCCTGCAGTCCATGTTATTCTGATTTCTGACTACCGTATTTTTCGTCCTTTTTTCATAGGTCCTGCGACTTATAGTCAGGTGCGACTTATTTATCAAAATTAATTTGACATGAACCAAGAGAAATGAACTAACAGAAAACATTACCGTCTACAGCCGCCAGAGGGCGCTCTATACTGCCAGAAATGCTGCTCAGTGCTCCTGTAGTCTACACTGAAAACATAGAGCGCCCTCTCGCGACTGTAGATGGTAATGTTCTCTCTTGGTTCTTGGGTCTAAATAAATGCGACTTATAGTCCGGTGCGACTTATATATATATTTTTTTCCTGGTCATGACATATTTTTGGACTGATGCGACTTATACTCAGGTGCGATTTATAGTCCGAAAAATACAGTATTTTGTAGTGAGTAATGAATATGCTTCAGGGGAAATGTATCGGAGTAAATTTATACATTTTAATTATGAAATGTATTGGACTGAAAGTAAAAGTTGGCTGTATAATATAAAAACTTAAGTAAAGTACTACCAAAAAAATACTTAGTACTGTAATGAAGTAATATTACTTCATTACATTACACCACTGGAGCAAGCTTATTGGCTGCATATGCAACAGGAACCAATCAGCTTGTGCCAAGTAGTTAACACTGTGGATATCATCAGTTTGGGTTAAATACCAACAGCCTTGGCTATCTGGAGTTTCACGACAGAATTTGGTATATGAATTGTATTTTATGAATTATATTTTGTGTCATGACTGTGATTTTCATTTGCCACATAGCTTAAAACAGCTGCGTGAAATTGATTTGATTTTACTTTCCTTTTGGCAAACTCCAACAGTTTTTCTTGATTTGACAGATGCCTTATGCATTTTTGTTAAATTGCTGAGATTTTCATTTTTTCATGACACTAAATTTTCCTCATCCAATTGCAGCGCGAGTGTTATTTGCTAGTTTCAGCCTGACGCAGTTTTCATTTTCACGTCCAGCACCACATTGTTGAAACAGCAAATGCACTCGCAACCATCTTTTCGCCCATGGGTGTGCAGGACGTGGACGTGCAGCAGCACATAAACATTTTTAAATATTAAAATTAAAAGGATTCCTCTAGAGAAGCCTTTAGACTTTCCTCTTGCAATTTGGCCGTGTAAATAGCGAATCGGCCATTGTGCAAGCACAACTGGATTTTAAAGGGCATGGAAGATGAGAATCTGATTGGTTTAATGCATGTTATGTCCAAGACACACCCATGACTCATTAAGAGAGGTACAACCCTTCTGGAAAGATAATTTTTTTTCCGATCGTTAAACTAGCATAAGAGGATTCAGACCATGCACTTGGATCGGTAAAATAGGTCCCAACGGCTGATTGTAGATTGAAAAGAATGCAACACGAACACATGGACACTGCATGTTTTGGCTAATTCTGTTGTGTGACACCACATTCATTTGCATTAACGCCTTTTTTCTCAACAAAAAGTGTTTCCAAACAAATTTTTGAGACATTTGAAGTATGAATGCAGAACGGAAAAGGATTGTTTCAACGTTTGAGAAATGTTATCAACAAATGGCATTTCCATAAGCCATTTCACTAAACATTTTAAATCCTCGGATGGAAACTTGGTTAGTGAGGATGATGATGATGAATATTATAAACATAAACAAAGATGTGTTTCTCACAGGCTGATTTCATCAGCAGTTGGCAGCAGCTCAGTTCAGTCCTCTTCTGTCTCTCTTTCATTCTTGATATTTGACCTTATAACTTGGTCATAAACGTGTCTCCTTTTCACTCTATTAAGTCCCACTCTTCTTCATTTTCCTCCTCTTGTTTTCTCTCCTCTTCCTCTCTCTGCCTCCTCTTTGTCCAAACGGCTACACCATCGAAAGCTCCAGCAACAGCAGCAGATCCAACAATGGCTCCAACAGCAGCTGTAACACCAGGAACTCCAGCAAGAGCAGCACCAGCAATGGCAGCAACAACAGCTCCAGCACAGACAGCAGTCGCAATTAAAACACGGCGAAAAGAATTCACTTGTGGTTTTCTCCCCTCTTCCTCTCTCTGTCTCAACTCCTCATCTCGCAGTTTCCTCTCTATTTCCTCTTGTTTAAATCTGTGAGCATCTTCGTACACCTGACTTCTGTAGTGTCCTCCTCCATTCTGTTCTATCATTGTGTTAGACTTCTGCTGTAGGTCATAGACCTGTTTTCTGTTATTCTGATCTTTATTGTTGAAGACGTGATATCTGCCTCCACACTGATCAACTAGACGTCTTAATGCATTGTTTTTCTCAATGGCTTGCTCCATGGATTCTCCTCTCAGCAGATCTCCGTGAGTGAAGAGAATGATGGAGTATTTCAACACTCCCTCTCCAAACATCGTTTCAATCATCTGAGGAATCTTCTGCTCCTGTTCAGTGATTTTCATATTCACATTAAACACAATGAGAAAAGCGTGTGGTCCAGGACTGGATAAATACATGCTTTTGGCTATCTCTGTCATTAACTGCTTTGTATTCATCTCTGTGCCAAAGAATGGAGGTGTATCAACTACAGACACTTTCCTGCCTGAAACTGTGGCGCGCTTTTCTGTACATTCACGGGTTACTGCGTTTGAGGCACGTGTAGATTTGAACACGTCCTGTCCCAGTATTGTATTTCCAGCTGCACTCTTCCCGACACCTCTTCTACCCAGCAGCACAATCCTTCTGAATGACTGGCTGTCAGCAGAGATGTCCTGGATATTGACTGGAATACTTTGCCAAGGATTTTTGGAAACTGTATGAAAAAAAAAAAAAAATAATAAAACATTCATGTATTTCACTTTGGAATGTATGTCTTTGCATAATAGACCTTTATCACAGTCTGCGTGTCATCACATCTGGCTCCGATTAGTAGTGTAAAGAAATGACTTCATGCATCATGGACAGGCACCAGAAAATTTTACTAGTTACTTCAAAACATCAATATTTTATATATATGTCAGATAAATGGAGTTATAATACAAATATTGCTACAATTCCCTGCTATAGGCACTGCCATTAATAGAGACTGCAGCAAAGTTTTAAAAAACATTTTTTATTTATTTTTATGCTACTATTTGAACGCAGAAGTATGATAAAGGCCTATTTCTACTTTAACATACTCTATGGTTTCTATACAGTAAATAGCTGTGAATGCAGATAAAAGAGGCAATATCACTAATGCTTAAACAACTTTTGTTTGTTGTATCTTTACATATTTTTTTATGTTTTGACCGCTCTTTTTATTGAGGCTAAACATTTCTTAAACGTTATCATACCGGGAAACCTGTGGATACTGTGAGAAAACGAATTAAATATTATTTTATTATTATTTTTAGCCTAATCCCACTTTGCCTTATGTGAACCCTCCCTCAGAAATAGGTGTAATAGACTCACATCTCTGTAAGGCCCTCTGGAAAACTTTCGTTATCAGAGATTTCACTTGGTCTCTTGGAACTTTTGTCTTGTTGTTGAACACGTGGAATCTGCCCTCATATTTCTGAGTAAGATTCTTCAAGAATTCTGTCTCATTAATGACTTTATTTATGGTCTTGTTTTCTTTATTCAGCTGATCTACTCTGGTGAAGAGAATCCAGGTGTTTTCAATGCGTTTTTCTTCTAGCAGCTCCTCAATCTTTTCCACGATTTGCTGGTCTTCTTCAGTGAATCTGTCTCCCTGGAGAACCAGCAGAAACACACACAGGCCTGATACACAGTTCTGGAGGACCTCTTTGTATTGCCCAAGTTCTTCCTCACTCTCTGTACCAGAAAATCCTGGTGTGTCATAAACAATGACTGCAAATCCACAAACTTCACCAACTTCTGCAGCAATTTCTCGAGTGACAGATTTGTAGCTTTTCACTGAACTAAAAGCTTCTCGTCCCAGTATTGTGTTTCCCGTTGAACTTTTTCCAGCTCCTGTTCTTCCCAGCATGACCAAATGTAAGCACACTTTCGGCATTAAGTTTGTTCCCCCTGTTTTTATCCCACCACCTAGGAATATATAACATTAACATAGTGTGAGACAAAATAGAACAGTTTGAGGGCATGTATTCTGCCTTACAAAGGCAAAATACCTTAACTCGCTAGAGTGTGAAACTGAGAAAAAACACTTTAAAGTTTTTTTTAATTCTGCAGCCAAATTAATTATAGGTAGTACACTGGAAATTCAACAATTAGATGTTTCGGTAATGAAAATTATCTACATAAAAAATTGTGAGCTCAAACTTGGTTTTCACCCCTCTTTTGGAGTTAAGGAACTATTTATATTCTCTCCAAAATGTGAGAAGTCACACCACGGCAAAAGGCAGTAACTTCCACATTATCAATCTTTGGTTGCTGATCACCGTTTACAGAATCGTTAAAGTAACACCTGGATAAAATCTAGTGATCATTGGCTGTCTCATATATTGCCTCTAGCAATGTGACTGTATTAAGTTTTTTTTATTTTTAATTATAACAAGCAGACTAAAAGTTAAACATGAGTGGATACCAATTCATTTTCTATGCTCAGTAATGTAAAATAATGCTAGACATAGCATAATTGCTTTTATATTGATTTGTATGAAATAGCCCAACCTAAAAGAACAGACTGATGTGAACACCAACAAATGGGAATAATGCTAAGGATGCTTGTGGATTAAACATCTCTGGTTTAAGTTTTTGCCTGTAGGTTTAACTCCATTGTTAAAGAGGCCCAACAAAGGTTGTACTTCCTTCTCCAGCTGAGGAAGTTTAACCTGCCACAGGAGCTGCTGAAACAGTTCTACTCGGCCGTCATTGAGTCTGTCCTCTGTACTTCAATAACTGTCTGGTTTGGCTCAGCAACAAAATCAGACATCAGAAGACTACAGAGAACTGTTCGGACTGCTGAAAGGATTATTGGTGCTCCCCTGCCCACCCTTCAAGAACTGTATACATCCAGAGTGAGGAAAAGGGCTCAGAAAATCACACTGGATCCCTTACATCCAAGTTACCCCCTTTTTGAACTTTCGCCATCTGGCCGGCGCTTCATAGCCGCAAATACCAGAACAGCAAGGCACAAGAACAGTTTCATTGGGTCACCAGTGCATCTACCAACCCAAAAAACATGAAAAATAACAACTCAGTATCTTTGTTTTGGTAAGTGTTTTCTGTAAGCATGTGCAAAAACCTACCAATCAGAATTCGCTCCCCTACTGATGTAGAAAGGCGAACTTATTATAATATTACCACCCCCTGGGTCTTGACTTCCACCCCATCCGAGTATCTCTTCCAAGCCAAGGCAGGCACTCATTCCCCAGCTTGGGCAAGCGGCTCTTAACACCCTGTTCAGATTTCAGGCTTTGAAGCACATGACAAAGCACAGCATTCTGCTGACACATCTCTCTGAATGCTGAGATTATCATTAAATAGTCTCCTTGCTGGCAGAGCAGGGATTTATATTTTGGCATAAGACATATCTGTAGAAGCCTGCTCATTCAGCTAGAACTGGGGTTGGCAAGTTCGGTCCTAGAGAGCACCTGTCCTGTAAAAATTTAGCTCCAATCCCCCCCAAAAACCCACTGTAGCCTTTGTAATGCTGAAGAACTTGATGAGCTTGTTCAGGTGTGTTTGATTAGCATTGGAGCTGAAGTCTGCAGGACTTTATCTCTCTAGGACCGAAACTCGCCTACAAAAATATGGTGCAAGAAACCCTTTCTCTCTAGTCTGGAAGGGAGATTTGTCCAGTTAAAATGATGACGTCTCAAACCAGGAGCTGTTCTAACTATTATGCTTTACTGAGCAAATTAAACAGAATTATAATCTATCCTGTCAGCAAATCATTGCTTCATTCTCTCAGCATATCATGTCCCAGTCGTCAAACCCCTCCTGTTATATGAGAACTCAACAACGGAATAGACTAGAAAGTGCACCAGTGTAGTAAGCTAGAAAGTTCACTAGTACAACTACCCTGAATATTGACTATAACAGTAACCTCTAAATAACAATGGAATACAAACAGACTTTTTACAAATTTTTATTTAAAGAAGAAACTTTTAGCACGCTAATTTACGTTTTGATGTTACTCAAACCTTACCTTTTTCTTGTAGCGTTCTCCTCTCTTCTGCTCTCAGTCTCTGCTCTTCCTCCTCTTGTCTGAATCTGTGAGCATCTTCAAACATCTGATTACTGTAGTGTCCTCCTCCATTCTGCTCTATCATTTTGTCAATCTTCCGCAGTAGATCGTACACCTGATCTCTGTTATTCCCGTCTATATTTTTGAAGACGTGATATCTGCCTCCACACTGATCAACTAGATCTCTTAATTTACAGTTCTGCTTAATGAAGCTCTCTATGGGTTTATCTATCCGGTCTCCATGAGTGAAGAGAATGATGGAGTATTTTAACACTCCCTCACCAAACATCGTCTCGATCTTCTTAGGAATCTGCTGCTCCATTTCAGTGAATCTCATAATCACAGGAAACACGAGGAGAAAAGCATGTGGTCCAGGACTGGATAGATAAGCACATCTCTCTACCTCTATGGTTAACTCCTCAGTTTTTATCTGTTCGTGAAAGAATCCAGGAGTATCAACAACAGACACAGATCTGCCTGAAACAATGGTGTGTTTCTCTGAGGATTTACGGGTTACTGATCTCTTCCCCCTCTCAGATCTGAACTCTGTCTGTCCCAGTATTGTGTTTCCAGCTGCACTTTTACCAGCACCACTTTTACCCAGAAGAACAATCCGTCTGGTTGAGTGACTGTAGACAGGAATTCCTTGCAGTGGTTTGTTTGCCACTGAAAGAAAAGGAAAAAAAGATCACACAATCACTTATTTGACTTCAACGTCTATTTAAAATGCTTTGCTAACTTACAATAAAACTAACTTCAGCTATCACAGAGGAAATAATGGGGACAGTACGTCCCAAAACTTGCCGACTATTATAATAACTACTAGAGGGAACGATCAAAGCGATGCAAATATGCGCACATGTTTGTTTGATCGATTGACTTGAAGCGTTGCTGCACACAAATAAAAACAAAAAACAAAAACAAAGTGCGCCACAATGCTTCAAGTCAAACAAACGAAAAAACACGTGAAAGCGATTCGAAAGCATAAGGAGCTGTCTGCTCTGCTCTTTGTAGCTCTCATGAATGTTACACAATGATCAACGTGAACAGTGCAAATAGCTAAAACCTGGATATTTTAGGAAATAGTAAAATCCTGTATGGCGCATATGGTCACCGTAAGTATGAGGCAATGATCATTTCAGCCCAACTTCATTAAAGATATGTTTGCAATGTGTTAACTGTATAAATGCAATAAATGTATGTTAAACAAAAAAGGAGTTGCGCAAATGAGAAAGCAGAATGCTCTCAAAATGCTCTTGTGCTACTTCGATGGCAGACATAACAGTGACATGGCACTGGCGCTGTCTCATGTAAACCCAATTACTCACTGACATGCACTGCTTCAAATCAGATGCCAGTTATCCAGCGCTCTGTTGCATCAAGTTGAAACACAACTAATGTCGTAACTCCAACATGCATATAATAAACAGGAGGTTATAAAGTTTTGGTCCTAGTTAATAGGTAATAGTTATATTTACAGTTATCTTTCTTGGTGTGAACAGCCCTTAAAGAATCTTGATATCCATTACGGCATTAAAACAGTTTAGTCCAATTTGTTGGATTTATTCAAAAGTTCCTCTACAGACCATTAAAGTTTCTGGCTTAATGCATAGATAATAATAACAATTAATGTAATATTCAATTTAATAATTATAATAATAATCATAAAAAATAAAAATAAAAACTGTTACCCACACATTTAGATGAACTGATAGAAAAATAATTACCTTAAGGCAGTTAATTTGATCTTTGGCTCGTTGTCTCACCTGGTCTTGATTCATCAGGAATCTTCAGGTGGCGGCCTCCGTTCTCCTCCAACATCTTCTCGATGCTCTCCAGAAGTTTCTGCACCTCTGACTGATCTCCATTCTTCTGTAGATGATGGTGTGGACATCTGCAGGTCTGCTGGAGAGACTCAACGTCTTCATCGCTTGCATACTCCTGCTCCTCATGCATGAAGACAATAATCACATACGCAGATGCACCTGCACCAAAAACGATGTCAATGAGCTTGAGTGCTTCTTTCTCCAGATCTGTAAATGTTCCAGGCTTAAGGACCAGAAGTAGTGCATGAGGTCCAGGGTAAGCCAAATCAAAGAATCTTTCCATGTCTTGCTCCTTAGGACAGTGAATGGGATCAAGCAGGTCAGGAGTGTTGATCACCATTACGCATCTCTCCAGCACCATCCCATCATGCCACTCAAACGAATTCAAGTGGGACGGCGACTCTGAGAACACCTTTGCTCCCAGTATTGTGTTCCCACAGAAGGCTTTAACATCTGCGTATGACCCCAGCAAAACTATTCTCATCTTTGTTTTGCCCAGAGACACTGAAATAACACAAACAGGTTTTGTGTAAGTTGACTGTAATATTACAGTTCCTAGGGGTATATTGGTACACAAAAATTACATTTTATTACTGTACAAAGATTATTTCTTTCTTATTAAATGATGGTTTACTCAAAAATCTTGTCTGTCTTAGAATAAAAGAAAAGTCTGTCAATTTGGGGGAGGAGATTTGAAGTGCTTAAATTTTTGGATGCAAATGTTAGCAAAATATTGTGGGATATCGTTTGAATCACTGCACTGCCATTATAATCCACTCTGTCTATCTGATGCACATGCATGTGTTACAATTAATTCAGTCAAGTCTGTTAAGTTAATCGCTGCTGAGAAGAATGATCAAATTCTTCTCCGTAAAGGTCAAATTCTGCATTCGTTATGAATTTAGTTATGAAAAAATTGCATGGTCAAGCCGCATTACAACATATTTTTGTGATTGTGAACACTCATCGGCTCTTGCATGCTTCGTCACAGATTGCGACGTGTCATGTTTCAGTCACTGTACATTTGAAATGGGAAATGCACACCTATTTTCATCAATTAATCACTTATATTCTGCTCTGCACATCACACAAAATGTTTAATATACCGCCAGAAAGGATCGCGACTGCAACTCATCTTCATTTGAACTACTTTTGGTACTGCTTTAGACATTTTCACAATAAATAAATTTATTTGACTATGCTTCTCTGTCTGTTATGCTTTTCTTCATAACTGTACGTAGATTTAAGAAATGTTTATGGGTAGGTTTAGTGGTAGAAGTAGGATTATCGGCTCAAAATATTGTTTTAATGCTATACTGTTACTAAAACGGTCCTTTTTTCTACACATTTCAAGGGTAGAGTAGGGCACACCAGATAGCATTATGATTTAGTATGAACTGCTTCATATAAAGCACATCTTCCACTCAAGACATCTTGGATCATGCACTTATCCAATATCAACTAAATTTTTGTCTATTCTTTTTCAGATTTGCTTGCAACATGAAAGTATATTGATATAAAAGCATAACCAAAGAACCCAGCTTCACATTTAAACCCAGAGTATGTCTTGTATAAATCTGCTCCGTCTTTAAAACGAGTAACAGCAGTTCAAATAACATCATATCTTTAAGTTCTCTTTATTTAAATGCAAATCTCACTGTGTGGAGGTCGATTTTTGCTTCCTCTTCTATGGAATGAACTGTCCTCATCTTCTTCTGTTAAAATAAACAAACAAATATTATCATTACGCAGAATTATGTTTTGAAGAAATATATTACTGCAACACGAGCTGTCCATTATTGCAAGCCATATAAACAATATGCACTTTCAAAGAACTGCTCTATATAAAAAATATGAAATAAACAGACTCACCAGACTGTGATGATGGTCCACTCCCGTCTGCCATCTTCACACAATTGTAATTTTTGTACAGTGAAGCACTTCAGATGACAGGAAACAATCTGTGTTTCAGCCGTTTTCGCATTACTGTAAGGCTGTGTGTTTGTGTTAAATCAAAAGGTCTGTTTATCAACTCAGAAACAGGTTGAACAAGTCTTGTGTTCAAGTCCGTGTTTGGCATACATTCCATGCAACGCACGATGCTATCAGTGCAGTGTGATCTGTGATCTGTGATCTATGTCTATTCAGCAGGTTAGGAGAGGAGTGATATAACGGCTGCTGTGCTCTGTTTCTCTGATGTGATGACAGAGTCCCTATCCAGTACCCGAGAAGAAATGATATTGAAACCTTTGCAGTAATGTAATACAATCACAAGGGACAAGACTGGACAAGTTTGAACTGTTCAGGAATTTTCCCAAAACAGGTTACTTTAACACCACATCTTACTTACTTTAAAGGAACAAAATGTAAGATGTATTAGAATATCCAAAAAAAAAAAAAAAAAAAAAAATTGGACAGTGTTATATATTTTGTACAATTGCGTACTTACCTCATGTTACCAAGAATTTGTAAATTCTGAGAAATTCACAAATTTAAATAGTGCTTATCCCTAACCATCATTATGGACCATGGTAAGCAGACTTTAGGACAAAAGAAGAAAAAAAAAAGATGATAAATATCGGTGTGGAGTTTTTTGAGATTTTTTTGAGATTTTGTTGCTTCGCAACAAAAATAAACTTGAGAGAGACACGGCTCTTGCGTGTGATTTATTAGACTGGTGATCAAATTTACACAAAACGGTTCAATGTTATATAGCTCAACACAATGAAATGTTAGAATATCATCATGATATTCTAATGTTGATCTAGCTTATTGCTAGTCTCATACAGCCAACATGGCCACCGTAAGTTATGTCCTTTGGACGGGTTGCTCCTGAACCGGACCGCCCACCCTGGCAGCACAGAGTTTGTTAGACTCGTCTCCTTGAGCCCCACACGACCCGAGTTTCAGCCCCTGGAGCTGAAAATGCCCAAATGTTGATAGCCTGTATTGATGTATTTGTATAATGCTTTCACAACACAGATAATTTCAGAGCTGCATTAAAAAAAGGGCTATACTGTTACATCATCCTGCTTTAAAGGGATAGTTCACCTCAACATGAAAATGACCCCATGATTTGCTCCCCCTCAAGCCATTCTAGGTGTATATGCCATTCTTCTTTCAGACGAACACAATCAGAGTCATAACGTCCCCTTGGAATTATAAGGTTCTATCTGCGTTCTGAGTCGTTTTGAGATATTGAGCTTTAAAGTTTTTGTGTTCCATAGACTTCTGTAGATAGAACCTTTTTGTTTTTTCAATAAAAAATCCCAAAATGTACACAACTTAAAATAAAACATAACATAATGTAAATAAATTGTCACATAATAAGAATATGTGAATAACTCAATTTTGACAAAAATGTCAGATAGAAACTTATAATTCCAAGGGGACGATAATACAATTTATCCTGGCTCTTCCAAGCTTTATAATGATTCAAGATTCAAAATTTTTATTTGCCATATACACGGTTATATGGAGAGCATATGACCAGCAGTGAAATGTAAGTCAGATCCGCTCCATTGACAGTGCAATTATTAAAGAATACAGACAAAATAAAATGTTATATAAATATGGTATGGAAAAATATAAAAAGAATAAAACAAAACGTTTATAAAATATAATGCACAGGACAGTATACCATAGACTTAATAAATATTAAGATGAGCAGGAATGTACAAGAGGGGAATGTGCAAACAGCTTGTACAGGGTATTTACATAGCAGCAATAGAGGTAAAAAAAAAAGTAAATGAATAAAATGTATAGAAAGTGCTGTGTGCAAGTGGCAATGTCAGTATTAAGTAACTTACTGGTAAATAAGTGAAGTCATGTAGAAGTTAAGAGACTGAGTTTGAGTTTAGGAGCCTGATGACCTGGGGGAAGAAGCTCCTCCTAAGTCTTTCAGTTTTTGCCATCAGGCTATGAAAGCGCTTACTAGATGGCAGCAAAATGAAAAGACAGTTACCAGGGTGGTTAGAGTCCTAAATGATTTTAACAGCTCTGCTTTTGCAGCGTTTGATGTAGATGTCCTGCAGAGAGGGGAAAGCAGACACGGAGATGCACTCAGCTAAGTGCACAACTCAACTGGAGCTGTTCCCATACCACACTGAGATACACTCAATACACTTTCAATGGCCCCTGAATAGAAAGTTTTCAGGATTGCTGGCAAAACCGTGAATTTTCTCAGCTGTCGCAGATGGTATTTTGCCTGGCTTTATGGCAGCCCATAGGAAATAAATGAAAAGTAGGATCTCTTTAACCTCTCAAATATTTATCCAAGAGAAATGAGTTTACTTTAAGACTTTTTGCTTGATTCCCCTGCTTTTCAAACATGTCTCCTGAGACAAAAACTTTAACACACTCAAAAAGGTCTGCTTTAAAGCTTTAAAAGAGATCTCTACAACATCACACACTGTGCTCAGATATTTTTCCTTAGCTAGAGACTCTGGATCTCTCACATTTGTTTCCCTCAAATTTTAAACAAGATCCCAAAAACATCACACACTGTGCTGTGCTTAGATATTTCTCCTTACCTAACAGATACTGGATCTCTCACATGTGTCTCTTTTAACCCTTAAGCTGTCTTCATTTGGTGTGTACAATTTTATTTTTTGGGGTCTCTAGAACAAAATAATTACTTAAAAAAAATACTATTTACATTTTTTACTCCAAATTTGTGCAGTTTTGGAGGATTTATGATATGTTTTAATGTATATAAATAAATACTTTCTGAAAAAAAAAATCACTTCATATAAGACCCACATTTCTAACTTTCATTTATGAGGTTAATGGGTATTTTGTTGCGTTTTAAAAATAAAACAAATATCACTTTTACCACTAGATGGCTGCAGAGCTCCACTGTTTGCTATTTGATGAAGGAAAGTTTTTTTTTTTTTTTTTTTCTCAGTTGGATTCATATCTAAATATTCTCAAATCGTATTGTTTTATGTAGACAGTGTTTTATTGCACAATGGTTTAACAGAGGAAACCATAGCCAATATTTACATACATGCAAAAATGGTCTGTACAAGACAAAAT
Source organism: Carassius auratus (assembly GCF_003368295.1). Classification (NCBI taxonomy): domain Eukaryota; kingdom Metazoa; phylum Chordata; class Actinopteri; order Cypriniformes; family Cyprinidae; genus Carassius; species Carassius auratus. The sequence continues at coordinate 85,204 of NC_039264.1, read as the reverse complement.
GTTAATGCTAAACAAAGGATAAAAATAAATAAAAAACACTGGTACACTAGTGTTACTTTTTTTTTTTTAAAGACATTGCTTTTATACTAAACATTTTGCACATATAAATCCTTTCTAGCATTTTTGAAAATGTGGTGTATAATATGCTGTAGATTGAATATGGATTTAAACATTTCAACAAGTAGCCCTTGATATTCTTAAATGTTAATGCTATTTAGATAATAGTTTAATTATTTACAATATTAGTAAATGTTTAACGTTTCTCCTAAGATAAAACTGAAAGACAAACTTAAAGACAAAGCTGAGATCTCAATAAGACCTATAAGAGAATCACCCTTAGTATCCTGAGCATAGATTAAACCTCTGTCAGATCCATAGTCTTGTGGGCAGTGCATTGATGTGAAGCTATAACTGCACCTCAGACAACATGAGATCGAATCCCAGCTACAGGTATTTTCCTGCTTCTGTTCAGTTCTCACCTGTCCAGTCTCTAGTCCTACTGCCCTGACCAAGGTGAAAAACCCCACACCTGCTGTAAAGGAGTATTTCAATACAACATAAAGATATCCCATTGTCATTTTGGATTCCTTTCTTTCAGAAATGTCTCAGTTGTGTCTACTTTAAGACACCCCCCTTTTGGGGGAAAGTCATGTTTAGGGAGAGGTCACGGTCTAGTGGTTATAAAGTTTGACTCCTAACCCTAAGGTTACAGGTTTGAGAATCGGGCCAGCAATACCGTGACTGAGGTGCCCTTGAGCAAGGCACTGAACCCCAAAGTGCTCCCAGATAGAGATTGTAGCAAGACAATTGAGAGATATTCTATGTTTCTCTCACAACATTCTTTGTTTTGACTCTTTATTTCTTAAATATTTCTCATGTCTCATTTGTGTCTACTTCTATTTCTCCTAAGGAATTTTAGGAGAAACATCTAAAATGCTGTTGATACTAAAAGTGAGAGAAATATGAGAATCTCATCTAAGTCTACTGAGCTTAGATTGCAACCACTGAGCAATACTTGTTTTTCCTGTAGGGTGTTTTACTCACCCTCAAGGCATCTTATGAGTGTCTGACATTCCTCTTTCAGGTGAACACATTATAGAGTTATATTCAAAATTGTCCTGTCCGTTCTAATCTGTATAATGGCAATCAATGGTGCCCCTGTTTCTGAATCCTTAAAAAGTGCATCCATCTTAAATCTACTCCACATGGCTCCGGGGTGTTAATAAAGGCATTCTGAAGCGAAATTATGTGTTAGTTTAAGAAAAATTGTGATTCTTAAAACTTTATAAACTATAATGTCCAGCTTCCTGTCACTCAAGCAGGCACATTCACCTCAAGGCGTTTCAGCGTATGACATAGACTTAACGAAAAGTGCAACGTAAGGTCCGGAGAGTAGACTGTTGTCGCACGAAGTGCGCAATCTCACGAGAACCGACTTTTGTTTACTGCAAAGGAAACCACATGAACAAGTCTGCGGTGCAAGGAAAAAAGAATGCAACTTAGATTTTTGTAGAAAATTATTTATTGATATTTTGGGGATATTCAAGACATCATTTTTTATGTGTATAAGTATCAATTTCGTTGTTTTTCTGAGAAAATAATGGGTAATCTCAACTATAACTTCGAAAAGCTCTGGAGAAACCAAAGCAGAGCACCATATTAGAGGTCTTCACGGGTCCAAAAATTCTTGCCCGAACCTGACAGAGACCCGTAATGTACTACACCGAACCGACCCGGACCCGTCTATTATTTCAAAAGCTGGACCCGGACCCGTGTAGATCCGGGAAATGCCTACCCGGACCCGACCCGGACCCGTATATTACTTGAAATCTGGACCCGAACCCGCCGGGAAGACACAGACCCGACTGGACCCGACGTTCACATATTCCACCTTAAATTGCTATTACAAGTCAATAAACCTGTTGCGAAGAATAAAGCTTTTTGTCTTACCTAATTTAAAGAGCCTTGGTCTCTCTTCCTTGTACCTGACTGCCTGTGATGCATTGCAATCCTCCGTCAAGAAAGTTATTCATGTTATTCCTCTCGTTATTCCAAGTCCAAGCTGAATCCACTCATTAATTCAGCTTCAAAAGTCAACTTGATGTCCACTGTTTGCCTTTTGAACTATAATAACGATCGCTCGTGCAATGCCATGGCCGCTGACATTATTTATTTACTATCATCTGATCTCTGTCTGTGCTCTCTGCTCAGCATCGAGTCTGAATCTGAACCACTAAAACTTTAAGATTAAACGGTTCATTTATAATATTATAAAAATGGGAGAAAATGTAAAACGCGGTTTGGCGGTCGAGGTGTCCCTCAGTGCTTGCCATAGAAACATGACTGCACATGCGTGCTAGCTTTATCAACCTAAAATGCCTTAACGCAATTTGAGCGTAATCAAAAACATTCATGTGACAGTTCACCTCAGATTGTGTTGCTTATTTGAAATATATTAAACATAAGTGTGTCAAGTCTGCAAGCATTACCGTGTGTGCACTTGTATTAACTCTTGAGTCTGCGAGCGAGAGAGAGATAGAGAGAGAGAGAGAGAGAGAGAGAGAGAGAGAGAGAGAGAGATCACTTTTTTTGGCTCACTCTTTTCTTTTCCTAATTTTACAAGTTGCAAGTTACAAAAAACACAAGAAGTCTTTGATAACGGCCGGATGTTCTCCGAGTCTGATGACTCTGATCGGTGATCGCACGGGTATTACACACAATGTTAAACAGATCCGGGACCCGAGGTAATAGATTCGGACCCGACCCGGACCCGGCTGATGAATTAAAATATAGACCCGAACCCGTACGGGTCCCGGGTCGGGTCCGGGGTCGACGGGTCTCAGGTGCACTGTGAAGACCTCTACACCATATAACACCAGTTACAGCCCTTTCACTTTGTTTTTTTTTTTTCACTTTGCATTTTTTTTTTATATGACAATTTCAACTTTTTCTCATAAGTATAAATTGTATGTTATAATTATAACTTGGAATGTCAATGTTTTTGTCTCATAATTTTAACTTTTGTTATAATTATTAGAATGCCATGATTGATTTAGTATGTCATAATTCCCCCCCCCCCCCCCCCCCCCCCCCCTCACGCAAATAAGAGTTTTTATGTTGTTAATTTGACTTCTTGGAAATAGTGACGTACAGTATTCATCTGGTTTCACAGACAAGGTTTAAGACTATTTCCAGACTAAATTGCATGTTTGATAATTATAAGTCATAATTCTTTATGCCATTGTAGACTCTTTAACTGAATAACTCTGTCATAATTTCTGCTTAGAATATAATCATTTCGACTTTTTATCCTACAATTATGACTTTTTATTTCAAAATTTTGACTTTGATGTCTTTTAATGATGACTTACTATGTTCAACAATTTACATAATGTTAATTGTTAGCATGTCATAATTATGATGTAGTATGTCATGTTAACTTTCTGTGTCATAATTATTACTTGTTATGTCATAAGTAAGTTGTGATTGACTTTGTCATAATTTGGACTTTTTTAATCACATTATTGACTTTTTATGTCAAAATTAAGATTAAGCAAAGCATGATTTTCTTATAGGGTAAAAATGAGCTTCCATTCAAGAATATACACTCATTTTACGTCACAGCATTTCTTTACATTGCATGTTTGATAATCATAAACAAACAAACAAAACAACACAAAATTAATTGTTACAAATTTTATAATACTATAAAATCATTATAATACTATAATTATTTTTAGTTTTACATTACTTTGGCAATAAATTACAGTAAACTAGCTAACAATGTTGTGAGGGTGTTTATAACACAACAGAGTGACAGGAAATTTAACATCTGTCTCTCTTGTGACCAAATTCATCAATTTTTCCACGATTTTCCTCTATTGTAACATTGTAAGCCAAGTTCAGTGAGACAGCTCATTTTCCTGTTATCCTGTATGCAAAATGATAGGGTCCATAAAAAGACTGGTATAGTGAAATGTTGTATTTGCATATCACACCAGTCTTTAACTCTTTAATGTAAGAAGCCTTTGAACAAGCAGTCAAGCCAGTCCCAGTTTGATGTGACCAAGAACATATATATTCAGATCAGTCAAAGCTAAAAGGTTTTTTATTCTCGTTTCTCAGTTATATAGCATCAAACCAGTCAAAATACTTGGATGCAAATTTGGCTATAAGATGTTATTGTGTATTTTTCTTTTGCTTTTTGAGCATGTTGGAACGCAAAAACATATCCGTCTTGGTTGTTGGTCACCTCTTTGGTCGCCCCTCTTCATCTCTGAGTTAGCTTGCAGCTGAATTAAAAAATAATAATACTAATAATAAATTGAAATAAAGATCCTTCAACATCATTGGTGAATTTAAGTCAAATTTAAACTCTTTATTTCTCTGACCATATTAATGTTTGGCACAAGGTTTAATGCACTGTACCAACATTTACATCTCTAGATGTAAGGTCTTCCCTGAAAGAGATTACATGTGGATGGGAGTATAGGGTTTCAGGATTCTGAACCGAGCGCTGATAACAACTTGGGTTGTCCTTGTCCTCTTTAGTCCAGATCACATGGCGTCCCAGTTTTCCAAAGAGAACTTCAAATTTTGATTCGTTTGACCACAGAACAGTTTTCCACTTTGTCACAGTCTAAGGGCACGAAGATCACGGGCATCCAGTATGGTTTTTCGGCCTTGACCCTTACACACAGAGATTGTTCCAGATTCTCTGAATCTTTGGATGATATTATGCACTGTAGATGATGATAACTTCAAACAATTAGCATTTTTTCTCTGAGAAACTCCTTTCTGAAATTGCTCCACTATTTTTCGCCGCAGCATTGGGGGAATAAAGGCATTAACAGCCATCTCAAGGGTTTTATGGTTAAGTAAGGGTTTGACTTTCGATAGCAGATAACTAGAGCTTATTACAGAGGAGATTTGTTTATCAAAGTTTAAAGACTCATTTAGTATAACGCCCAGGTCCCTTACACGTGAGGATCTAAAAGCCGATAGTCTGCCTAGGTAAAAGGTGACAGCCTGAGGATTAACAGTAGACCCAAAAACGACGATCTAGGTTTGTTTTCATTTAGAAATAAAAAATGTGGTCCAGCCAAACTTTAACTTCAACTTCAACTTCACTTCACATGGCAGAAGGATAATTTTTCTTGATTGGTACATACATTTGTGTGTTGTCTGTGTAACATTGAAAGGATACCATACATCTTCTTAAAATGTTGCCCAGTGGTAACATATAGAGAGAGAAAAGAGACGGCGTTAAGATAGATCCTTGAGGAAAACCACATATTAGATGTGCAACGAAAGAGGAACAATTTCTTAAGTTTGATCCATTCGGAAATTGGTCCTCCAGCTGTTCCTTATATGTACATTTAACTTTTCTGGCCTCTTATTGCTACCTGTCAAAACTTTTTTGGCATGTGTAGCTCTCATGAAATCCAAAATGAGCCAATATTTGGCATGCCATTTCAAAATGTCTCAATTTCAACATTTGATATGTCATTTATATTCTATTGTGAATGAAATATAAGTTTATGAGATTTGTAAATTATTCCATTCCTTTTTTACTCACAATTTTTACAGTGTCCCAACTTTTTTTTTTTTTAAATCAGGTTTGTATATATGCAAATTGGATAGAGGTATTCTCCAAGTCATGATGTTCAAATTTGCGTAAAGATAAATGTACCATAACTAACAGAGCATGATATGAAGAGCTCTCCTATGAATTATTTGAGCTCTACCCTTGTGAAAAAGAAGTGTACTTATTGTGGAAATACTATACTTTAAAAGAAGACACATAAGTGCAAATTAAATATGTTATTTTCGCCGCATTGTATTTGTAGTTAATTTCAAATGTATCACATATTAAAGTTATATAAAATGCAATAAGTTTAACTATAGTGGGACTTAAGTGGGACTTTTTAGTACATCTTTATATGTACAATTATATGTTCATAATTGCTTCTGTCTTTAAAATATGGTTAAAGTGTACTACTAATGTACTGACAAACAATTAATGTGAACTAAAATATACTTTAATGTCAATTAACAATACACTTAAGTGTGAATTAAATGTAATGTTTTGACCACATAAATGCATTTAATTTGTACTTAATTAAAAATATATTACAGTTTAAAATTACATTAATTGCAATTAGTTTAACTTTTGAGTGATATTTTTGAACCACTTAAGTGGGACTTTAGTATTTTTTATATGTGATCTGAAATATGGTAAATATGTACTTCTTAATAAGCAATTAATGTGAACTAAAATATACTTCAATGTGATTGAACTTTTGTATATTAAAAATATATAATAATAAACTCTTAATAACCTAGTTACAATCAACGCAAAAACACAAAATGGAAAACCCTTTACATTTATTGACAAAATAATCTCTAAAACAAATACACAAAAAATGTTTTTTACTTATGCACAAGAAAAACCCAACACTATACAGTTACAACACTATAACTCACTTATTAGAAAGAGTCTGGAGAACAAATTTCACCATCACAGAAAACATCATTCTGTAACATGTATAAACCGGTTTCCTCATTGGGGACATAAAAATGTCAACAAGGTCAAAATGTACTACTTGTGGAGTTATTTGGTCCCCATAACATATAGGATTACTAACACACAAACAGACACACACACTCTCTCTCTCTCACACACACACACACCCTTAATACAAATAATAAAAAATAAAGAAAATTATCATTGCATGTACAACAAATGAGACCTTATTAGCCCCTTTCACACTGCCATTCCGGCAAATACAGGGGTAAAGTGTTCCTGTAATTGTTCCCTGGTCGCTAGATTTGGCACTTTCACACTGCCAGTGAGGACCCGGTATATGTGCGCGCTTTCACACACAACCCTTGAAGATACCGCAACGACACGTGACATCAGCGCGTGACGTGTAATGTAAGAGTCGACAAAGCTTGGCACGTTATACTTTAACTGAAGCAAGCAAACGATTTCTGCGTCAGCGCGGAAAGTGAGGAACTAACTGATCTCTGCTTCATTACAGTTTGCACATATGTTTTCGTCGCGAACGTTGATCTTCCTTCAAAACAGCCGGTAAAAAAGTCGCGCGATAACGCGCGTCATCACTTCGATACCGAATTAGATCTGGCTTTTGTTCACACAGCGCTCGTTCCGGATCGATTACCGCAATGTTACTATGTCCCCGACCCGGGTTCGATTCGGTAATCAATTCCGGGACGTGGTTGCTTTCACACAGAAGGCGACCAGGCAATGTTACGGGAATATTGCGGGTCCGACGTGCAGTGTGAAAGGGGCTATTGTAAAACATTACCAAAGTGGGTTACTTGTACCCCTGGTTTCACAGACAAGGCTAAAATGTAATTCTGAGCTGTTTCAACTGATAGAAAATTGATCTTTAAAAAGACCAGTGCCTTTGTTTTGTCTCAAGATGCACACCAGTAATGTTTTTTCTAAGGCATGTCAAGCAAAATGACTTAAATGTCCTAATTGAACTATGATCCTGGCTAAGTCTAAGCCCTGTGTGTGAAACCAGGCCATTAGTTCTCAAACCTATACTAGCAACAACATTTAACAGGACTGAAAGTTTTCTTCTATAATCTTACTCCAGCATTAGTGAATGCAAGTTTGACTAAATAAATTAATAATAAAAAGAACTCCAAATGAATTGCTGGGACGTGCTGTCTGTCTGTGTCACATCATCTCTCCACTGTCAGTGTGAACGGAAATGTTCCAAAGAGGCAGGAAAGTCCGAATAAAATAATTGAGGAAAGAAAGAAGAACAATTGTTATAAAACATATCCAGCCATTATAAATGATTCAGTTGAGTGAAAGCAATAGACACAGTTGTAGTCTAAAGTTTACATACACCTTGCAGTATCAGCAAAATGTTAATAATTGAACCAGTGAGAGGGTAGAGAGGTAGAATAATTAAATGCAAATTATTTGGTTTACATTTGTTAAATTTCTGCTTGCAATTAACATACTTAAATGTGTGTTTTAGTAAGCAACATAATAATATTGAAAGTATTCTGTACACAGATGTTGTTTTATAATAATTCATATTAATAATTATACTCTCATAGATGACACTTTATGTCAAATATCATGTAGAAAATTTAATTTATAGAATTCATAGAGCAGGAGCTGGTGATGAAAATTTAAACAACAAGTTTTATTGGAGTATACTTTATAATAAAGTGTATTGAAGTTTATTTTTATTAATTACATTAATGCACAGTATTTATTATACCCTAAATAATAATACATTTGAAATATATAAACAAATGTAGTTTTCGAGAACACACTTAAGTTGAAATTAAAATCAATTATTTTGCATGTGATTTAATATGTTAATAAATATACAAAAATAAGGGTACTTTTTCAAAACACAATAAAATTATAATTATGTAAAATGTATGTTTAAGTAATAATTAATGAGACATTACCATAAAGTGTATTTTTATAAAGTGCACTTAAGTATGTTAAGACCTATTGTCATTAAAGTGTAAAAGTACACTTACGTGGCCTTTAATTGAAATTATATGATATTATCTGCAAATGCACTTTTAAAAAAATATATAGATTTAAGATTTGAAGTACACAAAAAGTGAACTTTTAATACTATTAAGCACACTTATTTTCACAAGGGTAGTTTTTGCTCGTGGGAAATAGCATGTGTAAGTCTGTTCCTATTGAGATAGAAGAAGGTAACAGAAAGAGATTGATTTAGAGTTTAATTGCAGGGGTAATCACAAGACATTAGATCCACTTGCAAGCTTTTAATAAGAAACATTGTGGTTGTACAGGCAGGGGTTAATGACAGCAAACACAACAGGGAAGAACAGGCAGAATTGTGGTCGGTACACAGGCAGAATGTCAGGGTATCAAGCTGAAAAACAAAAAATATAGTCCAGTAGACAGGAAGCAGTAATCGTAAACCGGGGAACAGACAAAATAAGCAACAGGCAGACAATAGAAAATGCAAAGAAGTGTAAACCGTAGTAGAACAAGACCTTTCGATGAACACACAAAAAAGCTGGCAGCTTAAATACTAAAATCCAATGAGCTGCAGCTGGAGAGTGATCAAAGTTATAAGTCCATAGCTGTACTTAACTGTGTAGAACATTCAGTGTTTTTAGAATATGTCTGTGTTTCAGTATGTCACTGGGTCTTTCAGCAGTTTATAGCTTGTGCACCATGTGCATGTGCAAGTCACAATTTCACAGAAATCACATATCACATATCATGATTCCAAACACTTAATATCTCTTTAATGCTCATTATATCACAAAAACATCAACCACATTGACATAGCTTCTATAAAATACATATGAGGTGTGATCTAAATGACATGAAGTTAAGCTCCTGTCTGTGGTACTACAGTTGAGGAGATAATGTCCATCTTTATCTTGTCTTGAAGGGAGTAAAACTGTTCTATCTCTTTCAAATTTCAGGCTAAACCTAGAACACCTCTAGAACCCAGCCCACACCTCTAGCGTCTTTATAAACTCACCAGGTCCTCCTGTTCAGCTTCATTCATAAGAGTGTCCATTGACCAACGTTGTCATCCAGTCATCATCTGCACTTATCTTCTACAATGAAACTGCTGCTGTCTCTCTTTGTTCTGTTGGTCTCCAGTCTGCTGGTTTCAGGCAGGGTGGTGCAAAACTTTTTAGCACCTACACCTCCAGGATGTCCTGGATTCTTTCTGGACACTCCAGCTCCACAGGGTCGGGTCACTCCGACTGAACTGTCAGGAAATCAGTATGAAAGAATCTGTCAGGAATATTCGGGAAATGACAGATTTGCCACATATTATAATACTCAGTTGCGTATTCCTGTTTGGACAGCATATAGATTTATTGGAACTGGTGGAAACAGCAGACCTGGATGGAGAACTGAACCTGGGGTGAGACTAAAACACAATAGCAGTCAGTGATATCATCCTACATATATTTATTTTTATTCTGCATCGATTAAATGCAATGATAGTGTATTGGCTTATTGATAAAATCTCCAGTCATTAAAACCTTGCAGGTGGTGCTTTGTCAACTTATTTTTATCTTTTTTTTTTTTTTTTTTTTAATCACCAGAGGATGTTTTCATTAAAATAGCAATAAATGCAAACTTTTATTGTAATTTTTTTATACCACATTTAAATAAATGTTCATTCCATTGGGCAACTGGTAAAAAAAAAAAAAAAAGAAGAAGAAGAAGAAGAAAAGAATAGAACTGAAAACTTCTGCTATGCCACTTGTAGTACAGCAGTGGCTTCATCCTTCAATATACTCTCCTTGAAAATAAACAATTTTCAGTTTTAATAGCTCTTCATAACTAATTAATAAACAGCAAACAAACAAAACAAAAAAAGTCCACATGATCAAAAATATGGTGATTTAGGAATTCCTGAAGAGTCAAAAGATGAGTCCACTTCCTCTGAAAAACAGCAAATACATCACACATATATTTTGGACCCAGATGCATTGTTTAGACTTAAATCTTTAACCCCTTACTTGTCACTCCCCATTTTCAGCATACCCAAAATTAAAAGGCTGCTGCTTAAGAGTCAATAAGGAGATCATAATGTTTAAGGAGTTACAGAAACTGTAGTCTTATTCAACAAAAGTCTATCAAAGTTGTCTGATGTCTAATTACTATGAATGTATATGATAATCTTAATCATCCACATTCTGTTCTTGCATCCATCAAAACAGCTCAACAAGAACCAGCAGGCCTCCAACTCAGATTATAAGGGAAATCAAAACGTTTTGGACCGAGGTCATCTGTATCCTGTTCTTCACACATGTACTCAAGCCGATTCTAAGTCCACATGTACTCTCACTAATGCAATACCACAATCTTCATCTCTGAACAGAGGCCAATGGAGGGTGCAGGAAGAGAACATTGCCACGATTATGGATGACTGTCTGAACACAGGTTACAGCGTGTATGCTGTGGTAGGGGCAGTTCCAAACAATCAAAACAATAACATGAATGGTGTAAACATACCAACCCACATATGGAGTGCTTTCTGTTGTATTAATAACAATTTGATTGTCAAGGATTCTAGGGGTTATATCGCAGTGAACCAGGGGAATAACACTCCCGATGACATGACTGTGCAGAACCTGGAGACTCAACTCACTGGTCACTATGGGTTGGTTAATCCTCAAGTGTTTCAAGTGTTTGGAGGCCGATGTTAGGTTTAGGCACTGAAATAGACCAATGATACTTTAAACTCTGCATGTTACATTCTAGCTTTGCCTTTTATCTTCAGCACTTGATAAACATGTTTAGATAAATAGGATTTAATTGTTACTGAAAACGCTTCCGTCTGCCATTATTCAATGGTGTTTTATGATTGCCCATGAGGTAAAGTAAGATACAAAAAAAATGAAAAGAAAAACTATTTATGATTGATCATTTGTAGTATCACTTACAGTACACCACTGTTGAAGCTATTCTGTTTGACTGGTTGCACTGTCAAAATTGTTGGCTTTTTATGAATATTGTTTTTCTCTTCTCTTATTTCTGAGCCACTTTGGATAAAAGCATCTGCAAAATGAATCAATGTGTACAATGTGTTTTTCTCAGTGTGTGTGTTTCTCATTTAGAAGAAAGGAACTGAAACTGCTGCATTGTTTTCCTTTAATGACTGATCATGCAAGAAGTGTAGACCACAACAGAGCAGTCAAAGTAACAACTGTAAGCAAAAGAAAATATGTAGAGCATGAACTTCACATGAACTCAGATATGTGTGATATCACCTCCTGAGGAAGGTGCATGCCAGCTGGTTTCACTGACCATCAATCACTGATAGGACAGCCATATCTGTAGAGGACAGATATTTCTGAAACTCATTTTCATATTCGGTATTCAAAGCATTCACTTCAAAATCAAACACTTACTGTAAGCCATCAATCGTACTGCTCTCTCTCTCTCTCTTCTCATCATTTCTCTTCATATTATCTACAACCCCAAATCAGAAATAGCCTAATAAATGTATTTCAATACATGACATTTTAACAGAATATTTCCACGGAAATTAAACTCCATTTCGAGAAAAGTTGGGACATTTTGTAAAATCAAGAATATGTGATTTGTTCACTCTCTTTAACTTTTATTTCATTAACAAAGAAAATATTTTGAATGTGTTCATTGTCCAACTTAGATGTATTTTGTAAATATAACCTAATTTAGATTTCTATGGCTGCAACACACTCCAAAAATGTTGAGACGGTAGCACAATAAAAATGAAAATATTACGTAATATCCCAGTTAAACTGTTTCGAAACAGTCCACAAATGTAAACTTGTAATAGATCATGAAAGAGTGTAAAAGGGGCATCTCAGTCTTTGCCATTCATTACCACATTTGAATGTGCTTTTTTTTTTACAACGTCGTATGCACGTAATTTCATTATGATAATTTTTGTACGTTCTTTATTTGCTCTATGAGTATAGTGTTATTTAAAAAGTGTAATTAAACCTCACACAAACGATCAAACTTTTCACCAAGTCAGAATATGGACATGCTTTTAATATATAGTGACGTGGCATACAGTGCGTGCACTTCCACAACTGATGCACAGTATTGACAAGAAATGAAATACATTTTTCGGAGTTGTGAAACGTTCTATTTCGTAAGGAGTTATGAACGTGAAATAATGACATAGACTGGCTTCACCATCTCTGGAGGTCATTATAAATGTAAAAGCCTTTTGTTACATTTATAACAATCATTGTTAATGTTTGAATAGTATTTCAGGGCAGTTTGTGAAGACAGATAATCAAGAGATATGACAAACTGTACAGAAGTCAGTTCCAGATCCACCCTCCACACCAGACCTCTCTCTCATATGGATTGCTGTCTACAAGCATATTGTGTTCTCTTCAGAATTACTTAAGATTTTAGAATTTAATATTAATTGCTTAAACATTATATATGTATATACAAACACACACACACACACACACACACACACACACACATATATATATATATATATAGTTTTTGTGGCAGTGTGAACTGGCCATGATGCTGTATGATAAGTGTGAGATTCATTAAACTTGATTTTCTATAATACATCTGTTCATAAGATATTGCGGTAACACTTTAGAATAAGGTTCCATTAGTTAATGTTAGTTAATGTATTAATTAACATGAACAAACAATGAACAGTACATTTATTACTGTATTTATTCATCTTCGTTAATGTTAGTTAATGAAAATACAGTTCCCTATCTGTCGGTCACTACGAGTTATGTCGACCGACAAATGGGGTCTCACTTGGGAGGCCAATCATCTCTGATTTTAAGAGAAAACGCCAATGAAATTGGCAAGTGGATTAACACACCTGAGCCACTCCCCGTGCCAGCGGGTATAAATAGGGCGACAGGTGCATCCACTCATTAGATTTTTGCTTCGGAGCCGAGTAGTCGATGAAGAAGATCACTACAAAGCCATTCATCTTTGTTTTTGGTAGAGCTGTTCCTGGTCGGTGTGACGGCGCGTTACAGTGGTGTCCCTGCGAGCGGCGATTCCCCTGGGCGCTTCGGCTAAAAGAGACAGTTCTCTAAAAGAGCAAATCACGGACGATTCGCGTCTTTTTCAAGATGCCGTTTCGTCCGTGTCCTTCTGGATGCGGTCGTTTCCTGTCTTCGGTTGACGGTCACGAGCGTTGTCTGCAGTGTCTGGGCGTCCAACACGCTGAGGCTGCGCTCGTGGATGATTCATGCGTCTACTGTGGGCGTATGAACATGGCAGCGCTGCGATCGCGTCTCTCACTCCTCAAGGGGAGTGCAGCAGACCCCTCTGTCGCCACCCGTCCCGGTCTCTCTGGCTCGAGCAGAGGGCCGCCGGCTGGCGCTCTGGGAGATCTGAGGATCACAGTGAGAGCTTCTCCGCCGGGCCACGCCCCACGGACCTCTCACTCCTCACGCAGCGACTGTCCCGTGCAGCTGCCGATTGATTCTGCTGGGCCGTCTCACAGCGGTCCCAGCGTGTCTTTCGGTGCGCCGCCCGAGGACCAGATGTCGATTGCTGCATCGGGGGATGGGTTATCGACCTCTGAGGATGAAGGTTCGGCGGGGCTGCCCCCCTCGGGTGTTGTCGCTACTGCCGAATCGGACTTGGAGTTGTCGGCCATGCTTGCCCGGGCAGCCGTGAGTATCGGACTGGAGGTGACTACACCGCCCAGCCCCGAGCCCTCACGGCTGGATGATTGGTTTCTCGGCGCGGGACGCGGCTCACAACCTCGTTCTGCTCCGGTGCCTTTCTTCCCGGAGGTGCATGAAGAGGTGACAAAGTCGTGGACGGCCCCTTTCACGGCCAGAAGCCGCTCTTCTCCCTCTTCCATCCTCACCACCCTCGATGGCGGGGCAGCCAGGGGGTACGTAGAGGTTCCCCAGGTGGAGAGGGCGGTTGCGGTGCACTTGTGCCCACAAAACGCCGCCACTTGGAGGAATCGTCCGCGCCTCCCATCCAAGGCCTGTAAGCTGACGGCCGCACTCGCTGCCAAGGCTTACAGTGCTGCGGGCCAAGCTGCCTCTGCCCTGCATGCCATGGCTATCCTGCAGGTACACCAAGCCAAGGCACTCAAAACCATGCACGAGGGTGGTACCGACCCGGGGTTGATGCAGGAGCTGCGCACGGCGACCGACTTCGCCTTACGGGCAACGAAGGTCACGGCGCGGTCCCTCGGGAAGGCGATGTCCACGCTGGTGGTCCAGGAGCGGCATCTCTGGCTGAACCTGGCTGAGATGAGGGACATGGACAAAGTGCGCTTTCTCGACGCCCCCATCTCCCAGGCAGGCCTGTTCGGCGACACTGTCGAGGACTTTGCCCAGCAGTTCTCGGCGGTACAGAAGCAGACTGAGGCCATCCAGCACATCCTGCCCCGACGTGTCTCTCCGGCTGCCACCGTTCCGTCGCGGGTAGCGCCTCAGCCTGCTCGTCGCCGTGGGCGCCCCCCTGCGTCCTCTACGCCAGCTCCGCCCCGTGCTGAGAGTTCTTCGAGGCCGGCGCGTCGAGCCCCGGGCAGGAGAGCGGCGCCCCCCGTGTCACTCCCGGCTGCGAAGTCCTCCAGGAAGTCGACCAAGCGGCCCTGACACGGGCAACTCGGAGATGCGGAGAACTGCTCTTCAGGAGATGGCGAAGACAGCGCCACTCCTTCCCCCGGAGGAGGGCCGGGCGGAGAATCTTCAGTTTCTGTTTTGTTCTGTTCCGCCACTGGCCACTTGTACGGTATCTGGGAGCGTGGCTTGCGCTGCCCAACCCGTCACGCTGGCTCATCCGGACGGTTCGACTCGGCTATGCGATTCAATTCGCCCGGCGACCCCCCAAGTTCAATGGCGTGCTCGAGACTTCGGTGGCAGTCCAGGACGCCCCTGTCTTGCGCGAGGAGATTGCTGTCCTCCTGGCGAAGGATGCAATCGAGCCGGTCCCTCCAGCCGAGATGAGGACGGGGTTTTACAGCCCTTACTTCATCGTGCCCAAGAAGAGCGGTGGCCTTCGACCTATCCTGGATCTGCGAGTCTTGAATCGGGCCCTACACAAGCTCCCGTTCAGGATGTTGACGCAGAAACGCATTATCAAATGCGTCCAGCCCCAGGACTGGTTTGCAGCGATCGACCTGAAAGACGCGTACTTTCATGTCTCTATCCTCCCTCGTCACAGGCCGTTCCTGCGCTTTGCTTTCGAGGGTCAGGCATGGCAGTACAAGGTCCTCCCCTTCGGGCTCTCCCTGTCCCCCCGTGTCTTCACGAAGGTCGCGGAGGGCGCCCTTGCCCCACTTTGGGAAGTGGGCATCAGGATCCTCAACTATCTCGACGACTGGCTCATTATGGCCCGGTCCCGAGAAGAGTTGTGCGATCACAGGGACTTCGTGCTTCGGCACCTCAGTCAGTTGGGGCTTCAGGTCAACCGAGAGAAGAGCAAGCTCTCCCCTGTGCAGAGAATCTCTTATCTCGGTATGGAGTTAGACTCGGTGAGTATGACGGCACGTCTCACCAGCGAACGTGCCCACTCAGTGCTGAACTGCCTGAGTTCCTTCAGAGGCAGGACAGTGGTACCACTGAAACACTTTCAGAGGCTCCTGGGGCATATGGCATCTGCAGCCGCAGTCACGCCGCTCGGATTGCTTCATATGAGACCACTTCAGCACTGGTTACACTCCCGAGTCCCGAGATGGGCATGGCGCCGCGGTACACATCGTGTCACCATCACACTGATGTGTCGCCGCCTATTCAGTCCTTGGTCGGACCTTGCCTTTCTACGAGCCGGTGTGCCCTTGGAACAAGTGTCCCGGCACGTTGTTGTCACAACAGATGCCTCCAACTCGGGCTGGGGCGCGACATGCAACGGGCAGGCAGCCTCAGGGTCCTGGACAGGACCTCGACTGCTTTGGCACATCAACTGCCTGGAGTTGCTGGCAGTGCATCTGGCTTTGCGACGGTTTCGTCCGCTAGTGCTGGACAAGCACGTGTTGGTCCGCACGGACAACACTGCGGCTGTTTCGTACATCAACCGACAAGGCGGGTTACGATCACGCCGCATGTCTCAACTCGCCCGTCATCTCCTCCTCTGGAGTCAGACGTGGCTCAAGTCGCTGCGCGCTGTCCACATCCCGGGGGAGCTCAATCGTGCAGCCGACGCGCTCTCACGACAGCTCACTTTCCCCGGGGAATGGCGACTCCATCCCCAGACGGTCCAGCTGATTTGGAGTCGATTCGGGGAAGCCCAGGTAGACCTGTTTGCTTCCCACGAGTCCTCCCACTGCCAGCTGTACTATTCCCTGTCCCAGGCCCCCCTGGGCACAGATGCACTGGCACACAGCTGGCCTCGGGCTTTACGCAAGTATGCGTTTCCCCCAGTGAGCCTGCTCGCACAGACACTGTGCAAGGTCAGGGAGGACGAGGAACAGGTCCTGTTGGTTGCGCCTTACTGGCCCACCCGGACCTGGTTTTCGGAACTCATGCTCCTCGTGACAGCCCCTCCCTGGCGCATCCCCCTGAGGAGAGACCTTCTCTCTCAGGGGCTTGGCACCATTTGGCACCCGCGTCCAGATCTCTGGAACCTCCACGTGTGGCTTCTAGACGGGACGCGGCAGACCTAAGTGATCTGCCCCCAGCAGTGGTAGACACTATCACTCAGGCTAGAGCCCCTTCTACGAGGCAGGCCTATGCTCTGAAGTGGAGTCTGTTCACGAATTGGTGTTCTTCTCACCGAGAAGACCCCCGGAGATGCCCGGTCAGAGTCGTGCTTTCTTTCCTGCAAGGTAGGCTGGAGCGTGGGCTGTCACCCTCCACCCTGAAGGTGTATGTGGCTGCCATTGCAGCACATCACGATGCAGTGGACGGCCGGTCCCTGGGGAGGCATGACCTGATCGTTAGGTTCCTGAGGGGTGCCAGAAGGTTACATCCTCCTAGGACACCCCTGATTCCCTCCTGGGACCTCTCTATTGTCCTGGCGGGACTTCAGAGGGGTCCCTTTGAGCCGCTGGATTCGGTTGAGCTGAAGTTCCTGTCTCTCAAGACAGCGCTCCTGATCGCGCTCACTTCCATCAAGAGGGTCGGGGACCTCCAAGCATTTTCGGTAAGTGAAGAGTGCCTTGTGTTCGGGCCGGCCTACTCTCACGTTGTCCTGAGACCCCGGCCTGGATACGTGCCCAAGGTTCCCACCACTCCCTTCCGAGACCAGGTGGTGAACCTGCAAGCGCTGCCCCTGGAGGAGGCAGATCCAGCCTTGTCGTTGCTGTGTCCCGTAAGAGCGCTCCGCATATACGTGGACCGCACCCAGAGCTTCAGAAGCTCTGAGCAGCTCCTGGTCTGCTTTGGAGGTCAGCAGAAGGGGAAGGCTGTCTCTAAGCAGAGGTTGGCCCACTGGATAGTGGACGCCATCGCCTTGGCTTACCATTCCCAAGGCGAGCCGTGCCCCCTGGGGGTGAGGGCCCACTCCACACGGAGTGTGGCCTCCTCCTATGCGTTGGCGCACGGCGCCTCTCTGGCAGACGTTTGTCGAGCTGCGGGCTGGGCGACACCTAACACCTTTGCGAGGTTTTACAACCTCCGTGTAGAGCCAGTTTCCTCCCGTGTGTTGGGTAACAGGTAATTGGCGGGAAGGGCTGGCTGGGTGTCTCGCTTGCTGCGCCATTCCCCCTAACACGGGGATGTGAGCGCCTTCTTCTCCCAGTAGAGTTCCCCGGTTGGCGTACCCTGGTCGAGCATCCTCCAGCACCCTCGGCGTCAGACTTGGCGGAGCAGTCTGTCGCCAGGCCCAGTACTGGCGTTAGCATGCCCGGAGCCGGTCAGCCCCCGTACTGGGCTAGGTGTCCATATGGCTGGGTTCCCTGCGGGTAATCCCATATGTGTATTCTTCCACGGTAAGGTTTCCCTCTTGGCAAACCCGTGTCTTCCCTTGACAGATCGCTCTGTCGGTCTCTTCTGGCAGCCGTCCCATCCCTACTCCAAGGTAGGACCTGCCTCAGAGACCCCTTCCATATGTAGTACTGCCCCCTGGGTCAGTCCATATCAGTATATCCACATGTCACCTCCCTACGGGTAGGATGTGGTCTCCGTAGCGACCTTTCCTAAAGGCTCGCTTCCCCATTGTCTTGCCAGCTGAAAGAACAAATAGGGAAGATTTGAAGCAATCTTTCACTGAAGGTTGAAATCCCTTCCATTTACTTTATGTGGGCGGAACAGCAGCATGGCCTTCTCCAGCAGCGATGTACTCACCCTTTGGCCCCTTCGGTACCAAGGTCAGTGAATTTGCGCTGGGGCTTTGGGAAGGTTACGACCTTAAGCGTAGCTTTTGTGGCACGCCAAGGCTTGTCAACAATTGCAGCGCCTCAGGGTTGTGACGAGGTTCAGGTTATGGCGTTTTCCATAGGACCCCATTTGTCGGTCGACATAACTCGTAGTGACCGACAGATAGGGAACGTCTCGGTTACGTACGTAACCCTCGTTCCCTGATGGAGGGAACGGAGACGTTATGTCCCCATGCCACAACCTTGAACCATTCGCTGTTGCCGGGACACGTTCTCGGCTCCTCAGCGTAAAACCTAATGAGTGGATGCACCTGTCGCCCTATTTATACCCGCTGGCACGGGGAGTGGCTCAGGTGTGTTAATCCACTTGCCAATTTCATTGGCGTTTTCTCTTAAAATCAGAGTTGATTGGCCTCCCAAGTGAGACCCCATTTGTCGGTCAACATAACGTCTCCGTTCCCTCCATCAGGGAACGAGGGTTACGTACGTAACCGAGACGTTATTCATTGTTAGTTCATGGTAATTCACAGTGCATTAACTAATGTTAACAAGCAAAACTTTTGATTTAAATAATGCATTAGTAAATGTTGAAATTAACATGAACTAAGACTTATAAATGCTGTAGAAGGATTGTTCTTGCTTAGTTCATGTTACCGAACGTAGTTAACTAACATTAACTAATGGAACCTTATTCTAAAGTGTTACCGATATTGCATATGATTTTCAATCAATTATTTGTAGTGGTTTGGTTAAGGGTGTGATTAGTTGATGTATTATTGTGGGAGCTTGTGATTAGTTGATGAATCGTTTGCATGGTTAATGATGGCTCTTAAATATTTAAATGCAATGTGCTGAGTGCTTACTTAGACTCGCTTGTTTGTGCATAATGTTTTGACCATGGATGCTTACAGAATGATATATATATTTAAATATATGTAAAATGTATTTATTATTCATATATTTCAATCTGTGTGCTTCTGTATGGGCTGAATGCTTTCATTCATATTTCGCTGTATATCCTATGTTTTTATTAATAATTTGGGTGTATTACTGTTCATATTTGTTTGTTAATAAATGAACTGAATTCATTTCGAGTTTGTATTCATCATTCACAGTTGTATTGTATCACAGCTCTATTTAAATTAAGCATAATCAACCCAGTAAAACTACACTATGGAAAAAAAAATAAATAAAGTAAGTGAATTTTAAATCTACTAAGTGCATACAAAATTTGAAAAACTCTACTCTGTAGACACACACAGACATCAAGAACAAGCATATGACTCTCAACAGTGGTGACAATCAACAAAATGTTGCATGCTGGGTAAAACCTTAGTAAAACTCCCGTCATGCACTGCAGTATGAAAAATTGTCACCACTGTTGAGGATCGTGTGATAAGTGTGTTTGTCTAAAAACCTGAACTGATTGTCTCCTTTTGTGTCTTTCAACATTGAAGCATTGTGATTTTTTTTTTTTTTTTTTTTTTTACTTCAGTTCAGTAATAGCTGAGTGTCAGTCTACTATCCAAAGATAAACACAATTTCATGATGTTCAGTCATCATGAGTTATAAGCAGAAAAAGCATAAGATCATCTGTTACTGCAAGGTTTGACTCAGCAATGCATACATGTTTGTTGCAAAAACAATATTGCAATTGTTTTGAATCAAATTGGTTTGAATTAGTAAAAGTGTCAAGACACTACTTAAAGCAAACCTTGACCACAATTATGGTGACATAGTGTTTGTTTTTCTTTTACTTTTTTTCAGCTGAAGGCTGTGGCTAAATTCAGTTGTAGTTCTTGTGTTTCTCTTTACTTCAGTGATGTTGATTGTTAACAGCAGATGTTCATCACTAATGCACAATCATCATTTAATTAGTCACTTAATTATCTCTTTAGCTTTAACCCTTTGAGGACTTGAATATGACTTGAAGACTTGCTTGTGACTTGAAAGTCCCACCTCTGATAGACAGAGCCGTAGATCGCTGACAAGCCACGCCATATCGCGTTCATTATCGAAGGCGATTCATCTGCGATAATGAACGCGATATGGCGTGGCTTGTCAGCGATCTACGGCTCTGTCTATTAAATGCCACTCCAATTATAAGCAGGTTATGGAGATTTTAGCGGTGATCACAGAAGCAGCTTTACTGATAAGATGCGCATGATCATATCGCTCGATATATCGCCCAGCCTTAGCACCAAGTGACTGATAATAAGTGAGTAATTGAGAATCAACTGATTCGTTTAAACAGCTGATTGCCATTGCTCCATCCTCGCTCGTGACCCTTTGCACCCATCGCTCACACCTCATGTTTGCGGCTGAATGGTCATAATTAATGGATGGACATCTATGCCCATGAAAAGACATTAGCAATCCGCTGCAGAGAAAAGAAAACCAAAGAAAGTAAAAAATAAAATAAAAACAGGCATAAAATCAATTACACAACTGTTTTAATAAAGTAATAGCCATAGGTAACTTTCAAGAGCTATGATTGTAATTTGTAAACAATATATCTACAGTAGTGATGCACGGGTCGTCTCATAACCCGCGGGCCCCACGGATAACCCGCGGGTCAGGATGGGGCGGGTTAAGAAATTGGCACTTTATTGCGGGGCGGGTCACTAAAAACTAAATTTTAAAAATCCATTTATGTTGAATAGAATTTAGTGGTGGAAATTTTGATTCTTCATTCACCAAAATGATTCATTCACTGATTTGTTCAGTGACCATTTCTTCATATTACAAAAATACGCCAGCAGTTGGCAAAAAAGAGTGTCTAATATGCTATGTCTTAAGTCAACGAATGTATTTACTTGTGACAAAAACTGATTTGGCTTTATTAAAGTTTGTGCATGATCACATTAAATAAATAGTCTAAATAAATTGTTCAGATTAACAAAGCATGAGATTTTATCGGGGATTAAACGTGGAGTTATGTTCTGTATTCCAAATATGAAAACAAGCATATGTGCACCAATAACTGCGCTTTGTATCTGCTGATTGTTGATCGAGATTTACATGCTTGGCCGACTGACCCTGTATACTCTCATTCATTTAATTCACGAACGAGATGTATCAGTTCCTTCAACTCTTTCACCTTCGAGAAGATCGTATTCGTTCACTACATTCAACAAGTCAGATGCTCCGTCACATCTTGAGTAGGCTAACTCTTTGACAGTAGGAAACAAGGCGTTTCTCAATGTCAAGGATACTTCCTTGGTAGAACTGATCCTTCCAAGTCACTTCCTTCAGAGGCTAGGTGAGACTCCTCTTTAGCATACGGAGAACACGTAAATGGAACAGGCTAGCAAGTGCACGTAATTGCGTCATTACGTCAGTGAAAAGGTCCATTTGAATAACGCTGTGAATGGTATCATTAAATTACTTTGGACAACTTAACTAGTTATTTATAAAATAAATGTCGTTGACGCAACGTTGTTAAATGACAGGTCCAGTTCAGTTAACCATTTGTATTTGTATAATTTACAATATCAATACCGTAGTAATTTGTACTGACATTTAAACGTCAAACTTTACTTGTATTTACTACAGTTATAACAACTGTTTGGTAACGTAAATAAAAACCGTTAACGCTCCGACTATGTTAATGTTCGACATTTTTAAATTTTTTAACTAACGTTAGATAGCAAAGCTGCGCGCATAGGATTGTGGGTGATTTGAGAGCGCGAAGGATACACATATGCATCCTTTCCTGTGTATGGGATATTCTTCGAACGCAGGACTCAGTCCTTGGTTGAAATTCCGAGGATCCTCGACATTGGAACAGTCCTTCGACGGATGTCGATGACGTAGCATCCTCGAAATACTGGCTACCGAGGATCCTTCCTTGACATTGAGAAACACCTACAGTTCACAGAGCTGTTCACGAGCTGCGCATGCGCTGCTAATAGCGCCGCGCTCAATCGCTGCTGTGGGAGGAACTTCATTGAATGAGAAATTAGTCTTTTACTGTCTGGTCAGTGGATTACATAAACGAGAACAATTCGTTCACCTAAAAGATTTGTTCACGAACGAACCATCGTAGTGCAATTACCTATAGCCTATATTGATAAGGTTATGATACGAAGGTCTAAGTAGCAACGTGACTTCCGTGATGTCCCTGATGCATGGGGCAGGTCGGGGCGGGTCAAGAAATTTTACTTTATTTGCGGGGCGGGCCGGGGCGGGCCAAATTATTTCATAAAAGCGGGACCCACGGGTCGGGGTTTTTTCACTAATATACAGTAAGCTACCGTTGCTCCCTACACAGTATGCAGTCTCTCAGAGGGGGCACCATCTCAGTTGCTCAAAAAAAAAAATAGCCTTTAAAATAACTTAAAATGCAATATATATATATATATATATATATATATATATATATATATATATATATATATATATATATATATATATATATATAACAATGAGGCAATAATGATTGGTTAATAATAACACTGTTAAAATACATAGTGTAGGCTAATACAAAATAAAGTATTTATCCACATGCTATTACAAATGCCTGCAAAGGGAGCCAAATGCCATGTAATTGCTGCTGTTACACTTACAGGACAATCAAACCAAGGGTACTGCTTTAGGCTACTGACCAAACATTTAATTCAAATATTCACTTAATCTTTCATTTTTAGCCACATATTTGCTATAGGTAAATGTCGAGAGCTACATTTGTAATTTGTAAATAATACAATTTATTCATTTACTTTTTTATTTGATTAAAGTTCAATTTTTACCCCTATAGTAGGTGTTTTTTTCCATCATCATATTTGAGGAAGGGGGGCACAAAAATACAATCCTGCTTAAATATATATATATATATATATATATATATATATATATATACATACATACATACACACACACACACACACACACACACACACAAAATATATGTATTAGAGTTCTATTTTTATCCCTATAGTAGTTTGATCGTGAGCTGATTTGCCGGCAGAATGTTTTCCCCCTCTCCACTCTATAATTTTAAGTTTCGTTTTTAATTCACTCAAAAAAATAAAAATAAAACCTTTTTCTCTCTCTTTCCCTCTCTTCAGCCTCTGCAGGAGTGGCACAGATGAGGGTCCTACTATGGAAAGCCTCTTTAACATTTAATCTATAAGCTGTACTAGTATCTTTTTTCATGTTACTAGTACTTATTGTTTAGATACTAGTACTAGTACTAGTACTAGTACTTATCCATTAGGTACTAGTGCTTATTCATTAACTACTAGTTCTTATTCTCTAGGCACTAGTGTCTTTTGTAAAGTTACTAGTACTTATTAATTAGATACTAGTACTTATTCATTAGATACTAGTACTTAATCATTAGATACTAGTGCTTATTCATTAACTACTAGTTCTTATTCTTTAGGTACTAGTGCTTATTCTTTAGGCAGTAGTGTCTTTTGTAAAGTTACTAGTACTTATTCATTAGATACTAGTACTTATTCTAAATGTTACTAGTATGATTTTTTATTTTACTAGTAACTAGTAACTCCACTGTAGCCATTTGGAGTAGTCATAACATAAGACGAGTAAAAAACGCAGATCTGTCTAGTAAGATAAGAATAGTTACTAGTAGTGATTAAAAAAGGTACTAGTGTCTAAAGAATAAGAACTAGTACCTAATGAATAACTACTAGTATCTATTGAATAAGAACTAGTATCTAATGAATAAGTACCAGTATCTAAAACATAAGTACTAGTATCTAATGAATACTTACTAGTAATATTTAAATAGATACTAGATACGATTGCAATAATTACTAGTCAGAAATTAAAAGATGATATCAAAAACAGAATAACTCTGTGTCCCTTTTCGTTTGGAGATATCTTCAACCTCATTAAGAACTAAGAATGCATTTGGAGATATCTTCATTTAAACAGATCATTACATAAACATGAGTACTTCTCCACCGTCCAATCAGAGTCCACATGGTAATACAACATGCAGTATAAATTTGCATTAGGATTGCATTTTAAACTTTATTCTCATAAAAATATGGTCGATGGTTTGAAGAGCAGAGATAAAAGCATATATTGTCACAGTCGTTGTTTATTTTCATCAAGTTTCATCAGTAAAACGTCTATCTGAATTTTATTCAGCTACATCTACAGCAAAATCTGAATTTCCTGGAACTTCATCATTGAGTCTCACTTGTGGAGTTTCTGCGCGAGGGCGCCCTCCGGCGATGAGTATGAATTAAAAATAAATTAATTGAGTACTCATTATTGCTTGCAAAACCCTAATTTGAGTAAAAATAGCTAAAATAATTAAGAACTTTGAGGTAAAAATTAGCAATTTATTTACGTTCTTCTAAGGGGTAAAGAAGTGTGCATTTTTTGCAGCTATATTTATTATTATATTTATTCTTATAAAGGCTTCTCAGTTTTGTATATTATAGTGAAATAGTATTATTACAAAAGTAATGTTCCTTATTTTGTTTAGTGTTTTTATTTAGAAATAATAACCATAACCATTAGTTTTAATCGATATATATATATATATATATATAGATTTGTATTTGTTCGTTTGGGTACAGGAGGGACTTCAAGGAGAACTTCGCAGAAGAGAGCTCAGTTCAGTGTCGCTGTCCATGATACTTGGCTCTCTCTCTCGCACGCACCTAACGGCACGCGCTACTCTGTTAAGCTTTTTCGTGTCTTGTTTTTGGATGCTTTAATGTTTAAATCGACAAGCGGTACGGCTTAACAACACGTGAGAAAGATAAGCTTTCATGACGATCCACAGCAGTGGCCCGTCAACTGTCCTGAGCATCTATTTAGGCTGGCCTCAGCGAGTCAGTTATATAAAATATCAAGGTGAAAGTCATCATAGTATGCTTAGTATAGACCCAGCTCCCAACCCAACTTTGAGAATAGATTAACGGCGATATTTTTTTTTATCACCCGATAAGAGTCTCAGCACTATATATATATATATATATATATATATATATATATATATATATATACAGTACAGTTTTTTTAAACCTCCATTTGCCAGTTTAACAGCTCTACATTTTCTCCTATAATGCCTGATGAGGTTAGAGAACACCTCACAAGAGATCAGAGACCATTCCTTCATCCAGAATCACTCCAGACCCTTCAGATTTCCAGCTTCTCCTCTTCAGTTCACTCCTCTCATTTTCTGTAGGGTTCAGGTCAGAGGACTGGAATGGCTATAGCAGAAGCTTGGTTTTTGTGCTCAGTGACCAATTTCTATGTTGTTTTTCAGGTGTGTGTTTGGATTATTGTATGGTTGGAAGATCCAAACATGGTCCATTATAAGATTTCTAATAGAGTCAGTCACTTTTTGATTTTTTATATGTTGGTATTTGATAGAATCAAAGATGCCATGTGTCTAAACAAGATGTCCAGGACCTCCAGCAGAAATATAGGCCCACAACATCAAAAATACAGCTGTATATTTAATTGTACACATGGGGTACTTTTTATCCCTGTTTTCACCAAACCCATCTTGAGTGTTTACTGCTAAAAAGCTCATTTTTAGTTTCATCTGATCATAGAAGCCAGTCCCATTTGAAGTTCCAGTCGTGTCTGATAACTGAATATGCTTTAGTTTGTTTTTGGATGAGCTAGGAGAATTTTTTCTTGAAGCCCTCCCAAACAACATGTGGTGATGTAGGTCAAAAAACATTTTTTTAAAGGTTTTCTGAACCAGAGACTCAACTATTTTCTGCAATTCACCAGCTGTGATCCTTGGAGAGTCACCATGCATTAGGACGATATAGACACACAACCTCTTCCAGGCAGATTCATAACATTTTCTGTTGATTGGAAATTCTTAATTATTGTCCTGATGGTGGAAATGGGAATTTTCACTGCTCAAGCTCATTTGTCAAAGTCACTTTCTAATTTGTGAAGCTCAATTATCTTTTGCTGCACATCAGAAATATATTCTTTGGTTTTTCTCATTGTGATGGATGATTAAGGGTTATTGGGCTTTGTTCTCCCTCCTCTTTATATTTCTGTTAAACAGGAAGCAATGGCTGGATAATGTTTATAATAATGCTCAAAATTGTGAATATGACTGGGAATATACTTTAGAGTTATTTTACTCATAAGAATTTCTAGGGGTGTTCTTAATTGTGGCCAATGTGTATTAGAGAAAAAAAAAACATTTATTTCATAATAATATTTCCCTACATTCTTATTATCCAATTAAAGGTTAGATTTTTGTGAATTTTTAAAATAAAGGATCAAAATGATTAACAATGCAGATTAATTTTCACAGCCTTCTTTGATCATACTTAACAAGGGTGTCCATATTTTTGGGCATGACTGTATATGAAAAAAATATATAAAGTTAACATACAGCTCGTGTATGATATTTATTGTTTTTACTGGAGGAAAAACAGGAAAATAACAGCTAATACAATAGGTGTCGTATCTCCATCCTGCCAGCAGAGGTCACTCAAAGACCAACAAACACATTAGGCTACTATATTTACGAAATTACAGTTAAAAAACTGACAAAAATACGTTTTCTATGTGCTTGTGTACAAATAATTGTTTCTTTTCTATTTGGTTTTCTAAAAAAAAAAGTACATCCATCTCATTCTTTATGTTTCCTTTTTAATCTCTCTCCTATATGTTGCTGGATCATTAATATTCAACATACAATTACCATACTGGGCAGAAATGCAAATTTAAAAAGTACTAGTATCTATTAAGTTCAGGATATCTCTGGTCTAAAAAGTTACAAGTAACTAAAAAATAAGTACTAGTTCTATTTTTTGTTAACACGAATAGTTTAATTAAATAATAGTCACTATTGGAATAAGTACTAGTATCTTAATATTAAGTACTAGTATCTAATGAATAAGTACTAGTAACTTTACAAAAGACACTAGTTCCTAAAGAATAAACACTAGTACCTAAAGAATAAGAACTAGTAGTTAATGAATAAGCACTAGTACCTAATGAATAAGTACTAGTCCTAATGGAAAAGATACTAGTATCTAAAAAATAAGTACTAGTAACATGAAAAAAGATACTAGTACAGCTTAAAGATTAAATGTTAAAAAGGCTTTCCATAGTCCTACAGCATTTTTCTTTTAATTTCGATTTCAAGCAGTTGCTGTTGAAATGGCGTCAGGTTCAGGTAAGAATCAAATTAGATTTAGCCTATTTATGAAACATTATAGCCAACAGAAGGCAATCTTTTATTAGTTTTATATTAAATTATTATTATTATTTTTATTGTATTTTTTTATTGTATTTTACAGCGCTTTTAGATTTGTTGAAAAGTGGCAATGAACACCAGGAAGAAACTGCTATATGCTATTTTACGTTCATTTTTATAAATAGGCTAGATGGTGAAATGGCATGAATTAGGTCGTGTAAAAAAAAATATTTTATATCACTACGAGCAAAAATGATGCGTAAAAGAGTAAGATACAAAAATTAACCAATTACACTATATAGTTGTAATCTTGTATTCTTCATGGAAAGTGACAAAAAAGCCCAAAAAGTAAAAAATAATGTCAATCACATTTTCACTGAACTGCAGACATGATATAGAACAGTTCTCGCCTCTCACTGTTTTATTTCAAAGTTGATTTCAATGAATCCGATATAGGCTATATCAAATAGGTATATGCTGCAATGTGTTCTCAGTGATCTAAGTATTTATGAAATATTAGCAGACAGTGGGATATGTACATCCCGCACACATCTGTATACATATAAATCATATCAATATACATCAGATCGATAACATATCAATATACATCAGAACGTAACGATAGTTTTACGTTTTTAAATTCGTTTCTGTTTTAATATAGAGATCAAGTGACGCGCGTCACCTGAAAACCACGCCCACTTGCGAGAAACTGCCTCTGTTAATTTCGGCCTTTTAACAAAAACAGAATGATTCATTAAACCTGCTATTTGACATGGTGTACAAACAAGCTAAAAAACGCTTTTGTAAGCCGTCGAATCCCCCCCACCCCCCAAAAACGTAGAGTGCACATCAGAAATAACAAGTAGACAGCTTCCAGCAATACAAAGTCAGTGGTGTAGGCGTGGCCTAAATGTGCTATCTATATCAAAGTTGCTATACACTATATTTAAGTTTCGTTTTTATAGGTTGCTAAATTTCGGTCGTAAAATTTGTTCAGTGTTGCCAATATATTAATTAAAAACTTTTCAGACTACCCTAGCAATTTTTCCCCTCCAAAAAGCACCTACAAATTTATCTCTGTTTAAAATGTATTTGGCAATTTCTAGGAACTTTTAAGACTCAAGTGACTCAAATGGTAAAAATGGCATGCACTTGAAGCTTTATATTTGACGACAAAGGTCATATATGAATTGCCATATCGCACAATATATTAAAATTGTTTTAACATAGTATTCTGCAAGTAATTGTGTAAATATTAGCCTTATGAATGAAAACTATGTAGGTATAAATCATACTTTGTGTCAAAAGGTGGTTTACTGCCTCTAGTGTTTATTTTAACTGGAAATTGTAGTGATTCGTACATATAGGAACATAATTCCGGATTTTGTTTTATTTTTTCAAAAATATGAATCTTCAGAGTCTTCAGAACCAAAATGATTGATTTGTGAGAGGAATAGATGTGATCACCATCTCCGTCCACTGTAAAAGCTCAGAGCATGTGTGCAGTCTGTGCGCAAATTCAAAAACTGCCGCCAAAGAAGCCTTATGCCAAATGTTTCTTATTTAAAGCTATGGAGGACCCTGCATGTCAAAAAATGATGCTAAAACGTCCTGACCAAGCACCAATATGTGATGAGTCGGGAGTGATAATGTGTTAGGATCACATACAGGGTAGTAAAAGCCTGATATCTTTTACCTTTCACATTTTTCAGTCCCCATGAGGAAAACATGTTGTTTTTGGTTAATGTACACATGCAGAACGTTTTCTGTGCAGTTTGTAATTAGGAGCAGAGAATATAATATACAGTTTGTACAGTATAAACCCAACGTCTGTGTGTTTGTGCTCTTTTTCAGTAAGTAATCTGAGGATTGTTCTGCTAGGAAAGAACGAATCTGAAAACAATGAAGTGGGAAACATTATACTGGGTACAACGGCGTTTCAGAGTAAAGCCCTGTCTTATTCACAGCTTCTCAATGAGAAAATCAGTGGACAAGTTGAGAAGAGACACATCACAGTCATCAAAACTAACCTGCTACAGACACATCTCCTACAGCATCAGATAGTAAAGGGAGTGGGAGAATGTGTGTCTCTGTCTGCTCCTGGACCTCATTCGATCGCACTCATACTGCAGTATAAGGACTTCACAGAAGACGACATGAGAAGTGTGTATAATGTGCTGAGTCTCTTCAGTAAGCAGGCCATTAAACACACAATAGTGGTGACAACTGATGAAGACTCTTTTTCATCCAAAATCACCTCAAAGCTATGGAATAATGTTATTCATAATTTAATAAAGGACTGTGGAGGAGGACATCTTAAATTTGATTCAAAAGACTCAGGATGGCGCTCTGAGATTTTGAAAAGGACAGAGGATATACTCAAGAAAGAACATGAAGAATTTCTCATCTGTAACATGTATGAAGATGGAGGTGATGGATCATCAGTGGATGGAAATCTGAGCAGATCTGGAAGTTCAGGCAGAGATGATGACAAACATAAAGAGGACCATGCTGAGAGCATAAAAACAGGACGTGGTGGAGGAGGTTAGTCAAAGCCATAGTTTTTCTGCATGATAAGAAACAGGAAATGAAAGGGAGATAAAAATGAGGAACACTACTGTGTTTCATTTAGAATTTTAGAGCAAAACATTATATTAATCTCATAAATTGTCAAGTTTCGATGCTATGTTAGGCAAACATACTACCTATCCCTGTTGCTAGAAGCAACTGTTTTATAATTGTAATTTAGAAAAGTAAATTCACGTATAAGACCTTGTGGTTGTTTTTAAGAAGGGCAGAAGCAAAGAATTGTAAGTGTAGGTTTAAAAGAAAAGAAAGGGTCTAAAACCGTGTGAATTGAAAAGTTCCTGAAAAAAATTATGTGTTGTATGGGTAAGGTTGGGCATTGTTTGAATTTTTATGATTCTGATTCTTGTAAGTACTTAATTTTTATTCCAATAAGGTAATTAATGAATAAATAAATACATACATACATACATAAAATCTGAGATACCATTCACATTTATTTTTAATTCTTAATGCAAAACATTTCTCAAAGAAAACTTACACAAGGATGTGTGTGCAGCAGGGAATAAACAGAAATGGGGGACATAAATTTTTGTCTAATTAACAGGCTTTATTTTTACTTATGTATTTTAATTGGATGAAAAAATCCAAATACACTGTTGGATGATAACCAATAATTTGTATTTTATAATACTTTTTTCTGTTTTTAACTGTATACTGTATTAAATGTCATGTAAATTAGTACTGGATTATTCACATATTATATTCATTACCTCAAAATGACCCGAAATGGCCTTTTTTAGCTACAGAAATAACGGGAGGCCTTTGTCCATTTTAAGGATTTCCTGCATGTCGTAAGTTATTACTTCAGTTGTCAGTTGGCTGCTGACATGGCTCTTTAAAAAAAAAAAAAAAAAAAAATGCTTGTTAAATTCAATTTTGTAAATGTGTGGTTACAAAATTGAAAAACTGCCTGTTAAATTGTCATTTTTTCACTGGCAAGTGCTTTTGGCTTGGAAGGTAATTTAGAAGCAAACTTTTTCTCCACACCATCATTATATCTGGCATAATTGTAATATGCTGTATAAACACAAGAGTATATTTAAATAAAGGGATTACGTTTGTAGGACAGTTGCTGAATTTCCCTATAACCCCAAAAGAATATGCCTATGTCTTTACAGGGGATCTTTATCTGGGGCTCTAGTTGTCCTGGTCTCTGCTGTCTTTCAGGGATGTAGAGGTCCTTTCTAGGTGCTGATCCACCATCTGGTCTGGATATGTACTGGATCCGGGTGCCTGCAGTGGCCTCGGAATAAGAGAGAAACAGAAAATATTAGCGTAGATGCCATTCTTCTAATGATGTAGCAAGTACATATTCAATTCAATTCAATTCAAGTTTATTTGTATAGCGCTTTTTACAAAACAAATCGTTACAAAGCAACTTTACAGAAAATTATGTTTCTACAATATTTAGTAGTAGCTAGTAGTTTGTGCACATTTGACAGGATTTTAGAAAAACTAAAAAAATAATAATAATACAAGACGTAGTCAGCTAGACGATGAACTATCAATATTATTAATTAAGTTATTATATGATTAAGTCACACATTTAGGAATAATTGTTAGTTCTGTTTGTTCATTCAGGGTTAGCATCATCTGGGGTCCTCTGAGGGTCAGCATCATCTCTTCTCAGGTGTTCTGGATCCAGACTGGAGCTTGTGTAAATCCTAGTTACCACGGGATGTGAATCCCGTGGCAAAACATAGAAACAAAATACAGACATCATTAGCATAGCTGCTGATCCAACAAAGTAAAATTTATTTAACCCAAGCTAATGAATAAAAATGCACCTTTGATTAGATGCAACTACACTCACAATTAAAAAGATACATTATTCGAATGCTTGGCGAAAGAGATGTGTTTTTAATCTAGATTTAAACAAAGAGAGTGTGTCTGAACCCCGAACATTATCAGGAAGGCTATTCCAGAGTTTGGGAGCCAAATGTGAGAAGGCTCTACCTCCTTTAGTGGACTTTGCTATCCTAGGAACTACCAAAAGTCCAGCGTTTTGTGACCTTAGGGTGCGTGATGGGTTGTAACGTGGTAGAAGGCTAGTTAGGTACGCTGGAGCTAAACCATTTAGGGCCTTATAGGTAAGTAATGATAATTTGTAACTGATGCGGAACTTAATAGGTAGCCAGTGCAGAGACTGTAAAATTGGGGTAATATGATCATATTTTCTTGACCTCGTAAGGACTCTAGCTGCTGCATTTTGGACGACCTGTAGCTTGTTTATTGAAGAAGCAGGACAACCACCTAGAAGTGCATTACAATAGTCCAGTCTAGAGGTCATGAATGCATGAACTAGCTTTTCTGCATCAGAAACAGATAACATGTTTCGTAGCTTGGCAATGTTTCTAAGATGGAAGAATGCAATTTTTGTAACATTGGAAATATGATTTTCAAAAGACAAATTGCTGTCTAATATAACACCCAGATTTCTGACTGTAGAGGAAGTAACAGTACATCCGTCTAGTTGCAGATTGTAATCTACAAGATTCTGTGTAGTGTTTTTTGGTCCAATAATTAATATCTCCGTCTTATCCGAATTTAATTGGAGAAAATTCTTTGTCATCCAATCTTTTACATTTTTAACACACTCTGTTAGCTTAGATAATTGGGAAGTTTCATCTGGTCTCGTTGATATATATAGCTGAGTATCATCAGCATAACAGTGGAAGCTAATTCCGTATTTTCTAATAATATTACCAAGGGGCAACATGTATATTGAAAATAGAAGGGGACCTAGGACGGATCCTTGTGGCACTCCATATTTTACTGATGATAAATGAGATGACTCCCCATTTAAGTAAACAAAATGGTAGCGATCGGACAGGTAGGATCTAAACCATCTTAGAGCCTGCCCTTGAATACCTGTATAGTTTTGTAATCGATCTATGAGTATGTCATGATCTATGGTGTCGAACGCAGCACTAAGATCAAGTAAGACTAGAAATGAGATGCAGCCTTGGTCTGACGCAAGGAGCAGGTCATTTGTAATTTTAACAAGTGCAGTTTCTGTGCTATGGTGGGGCCTAAAACCTGACTGAAATTCTTCATACAGATCATTTTTATGCAGGAAGGTGCTCAATTGAGCAGACACAACTTTTTCTAAAATTTTAGACATAAATGGAAGATTTGAAATAGGCCTATAATTTCCCAGTACACTAGGATCTAGTTTTGGTTTCTTAATAAGAGGCTTGATAACCGCCAGCTTGAATGGTTTTGGGACGTGTCCTAAAGATAACGACGAGTTAATGATATTGAGAAGCGGTTCTTCGGCTACAGGTAACAGCTCTTTCAGTAATTTAGTGGGTACAGGATCTAATAAACATGTTGTTGGTTTAGATACAGTGATAAGTTTATTTAGCTCCTCCTGTCCTATGGTTGTAAAGCACTGCAGTTTATGTTTGGGTGCGATGGATGAAACTGAAGTGTTAGATGCTGTAGAATCTACATTCGCTATTGTATTTCTAATGTTATCTATTTTATCAGTGAAGAAATTCATAAAGTCATTACTATTTAACGTTGGTGGAATATTTGAATCAGGTGGCGTCTGGTAATTTGTTAACTTAGCCACTGTGCTAAATAAAAACCTTGGATTGTTTTGGTTATTTTCAATGAGTTTGTGTATATGCTCTGCCCTAGCAGTTTTTAGAGCCTGTCTATAGCTGGACATACTGTTTTTCCATGCAATTCTAAAAACTTCTAAGTTAGTTTTTCTCCATTTGCATTCAAGACTACGAGTTACTTTCTTGAGAGAGTGAGTATTACTGTTATACCATGGTGCAGTAAGTTTTTCTCTAACTTTTTTCAATTTGATTGGGGCAACAGCTTCTAGTGTATTAGAGAAAATAGTGCCCATGTTGCCAGTCATTTCATCTAGTTCATGTGTATTTTTGGGTACCAGTAGCAGTTGAGATAGATCAGGCAGGTTATTTGCGAATCTGTCTTTGGTGGCTGGAACAATAGTTCTGCCCAGACGGTATCGCTGCGACATATAGTTAATATCAGTTATACACAGCATGCACGATACGAGGAAATGGTCTGTAATATCATCACTTTGAGGTACAATATCTATAGCAGTAAGATCGATGCCATGCGATATAATTAAATCTAGTGTATGATTAAAACGATGAGTGGGCCCGGTGACATTTTGCTTGACTCCAAAGGAGTTTATTAGGTCAGTAAACGCAAGTCCTAATGTATCATTTGTATTATCAACGTGAATATTAAAATCTCCCATGATTAGCGCCTTATCAACTGTAACTAGAAGGTCTGAGAGGAAATCTGCAAATTCTTTTAGGAATTCTGTATACGGCCCTGGTGGTCTATACACAGTAGCCAGAGCAAGAGATACATTAGATTTCTTTTGCATGTCTGACAGAGTAACATTTAGCATTAGTATTTCAAAAGAGTTAAACCTGTATCCTGTTTTCTGGGTAACATTGAGAATATCACTATATATTGTTGCAACACCCCCGCCACGACCAGTCTGACGGGGCTCATGTTTATAACAGTAGTTTGGTGGAGTAGACTCATTTAGACCATAGGGTGTTATGGGAAGTGTTCCCGGTTCCGGTTTACCTAATTAATGCAGCCTAAAAATCCTTTAACGGATTTGGATATTAAAAGCATAATAGTATGTTATGTGTAAACCAGGTCAAAGAGATGGGTCTTTAATCTAAATTTAAACTGCAAGAGTGTGTCTGCCTCCCGGACAATGCTAGGTAGGTTATTCCAGAGTTTAGGAGCCAAATAAGAAAAGGATCTGCCGCCCCCAGTTGATTTTGATATTCTAGGTATTATCAAATTGCCTGAGTTTTGAGAACGTAGCGGACGTAGAGGAGTATAATGTAAAAGGAGCTCATTCAAATACTGAGGTGCTAAACCATTCAGGGCTTTATAAGTAATAAGCAATATTTTAAAATCTATACAATGTTTGATAGGGAGCCAGTGCAGTATTGACAGGACCGAGCTAATATGGTCATACATCCTTGGTTCTAGTAAGAACTCTTGCTGCTGCATTTTGGACTAGCTGTAGTTTGTTTACTAAGCGTGCAGAACAACCACCCAGTAAAGCATTACAATAATCTAACCTTGAGGTCATAAATGCATGGATTAACATTTCTGCATTTGAAACTGAGAGCATATGCCGTAATTTAGATATCTTTTTGAGATGGAAAAATGCAGCTTTACAAATGCTAGAAACATGGCTTTCTAAGGAAAGATTGTGATCAAATAGCACACCTAGGTTCCTAACTGATGACGAAGAATTGACAGAGCAACCATCAAGTATTAGACCGTGTTCTAGGTTATTACAAGCTGAGTTTTTAGGTCCTATAATTAACACCTCGTTTTTTTTTTTTTTTTTTTTTTTTTTTAGAATTTAGCAGTAAGAAATTACTCGTCATCCAGTTTTTTTATATCGACTATGCATTCCATTAGTTTTTCAAATTGGTGTGTTTCACCGGGCTGCGAAGAAATATAGATCTAAGAATCATCAGGATAACAGTGAAAGCTAACGCCATGTTTCCTGATGATATCTCCCAAGCGTAACATATAAAGCATGAAGAGTAGTGGCCCTAGTACCTAGCCTTGAGGTAATCCATACTGCACTTGTGATCGATGTGATACATCTTCATTCACTGCTAGCGGTCATATAAGAACGATTTAAACCATGCTAATGCACTTCCATTAATGCCAACAAAGTGTTCAAGTCTATGCATAAGAATGTTGTGATCAATTGTGTCAAACGCAGCACTAAGATCCAATAAAACTAATAGATAGATACACCCACGATCAGATGATAAGAGCAGATCATTTGTAACTCTAAGGAGAGCAGTCTCAGTACTATGATACGGTCTAAATCCTGACTGGAAATCCTCACATATACCATTTTTCTCTAAGAAGGAATATAATTGTGAGGATACCACATTTTCTATTATTTTGGACAGAAAAGGGAGATTCGAGATTGGTCTATAATTAACTAGTTCTTTGGTGTCAAGTTATGTTTTTTTTTTTTTTTTTTGATGAGAGGCTTAATAACAGCCAGTTTGGAGGTTTTGGGGACATATCCTAATGACAATGAGGAATTGATAATAGTCAGAAGAGGACCTATGACTTCTGGAAGCACATATTTTACGAGCTTAGATGGTATAGGGTCTAACATACATGTTGTTGGTTTAGATGATTTAACAAGTTTATACAATTCGTGGTGTCATTCGTTGGCAGTTGGGACAAGCTTAACAAAATCGTTTTACTTCAGCATCCAGGCCTGGCCAGTTGAAATGGTCGCGGATCTGCTGGATGGTATTTTGCGCCCCCAGGTAGCCAGCCATTGGATGGGAGTGTACCAACTCCATCACAGTCTCGGTCTTTGTCCAGGGTAAAACTAGTAGTTTTTTTTCCTACCCCCTACACTGCGCGACACAGTAAAGCAGGCCATTTTGAGAATTTTGTAGTTGTCCCTTGATGAGGCTCAGCTTTGGCCAGCCAGCCCGTGCTGAGTGAGTGCAGGTGTTTCTCCTTGGTTTCCAGGGAGATGCTGATGAGAGCTCGAGACACGTGTCACAAGAGGTATTTCATACTCTATACATACTTCTCTCATTTACCCCGCTGACACTTTCTGTCGCAGAATTAGTTTTTTCATCTAGCAAAAAAATATGAATAAATAAATATTTAAATAAATAAATAAATATGAATGGATACATACATTTAAATAAAAAATAAACAAATAAAAAGTAGACATTTATTGTTTGAAAAATAAATTGTTAGGAAACCAAGTGCTATTTTTTGTTGGTCCAAGTTTATTGGACATATTAATTGGAGGAACGTTTTGCTATTACCTATGACAGCATTTTATTGCCAGTTAAAAGGAGAAAAAAGATTACGATTAAAGTCATCATATTTCGAGAATAAAGTCTAAATATTTTGAGAATAAAGTCGTAATACTACGAGAATAAAGTTGAAAAAAAAAATTGAGAATAAAGTAGAAAAGTTTTGAGAATAAAGTCGTAATACTATGAGAATAAAGTTGA
Source organism: Carassius auratus (assembly GCF_003368295.1). Taxonomy (NCBI): domain Eukaryota; kingdom Metazoa; phylum Chordata; class Actinopteri; order Cypriniformes; family Cyprinidae; genus Carassius; species Carassius auratus. The sequence continues at coordinate 47,627 of NC_039264.1, read as the reverse complement.
GAAAGACTTGAGAATAAAGTCGAAATATTATGAGATTAAAGTCGAAATATCGCAAAAAATAAATTTTCACAAATTTGGAATTTTCACAAAGAAAACAGTTTAATCTAATGAATTGTTTCACATAAATACAGTGATCTGATCATTAAAGATCTTTATAAGACACATCATTTGTGTTTCCCTATAAACTGATTTTGAAAGCGGATACCTTAAAAGTGGGTCTATCAAAAGCATGAATCTTATTGCAATTGGGTGGCTGGCGCACTACAAATAACGAATGCAATGGAAGATTATACATATTATTTCAAAGAATACTGTCCCCAAGAGTATGACAAATGGTATGATTTCTGCTAATAATCCCACACACAAAAAGCTGTTCCTGTTCAGTCTGTTTATAAATATCATATTCTTGATATTAAGCTGTTTCCACAAATCCTTAAAATTGACTCTTCCTCATCCCGGTAAAATGATGTGGCCGCTTGGACACAACAGTATTCATAGTTTGCAGACGACGCTAGTCATTGGCCTCATCCAGGATGGAGACAAGTCTGCTTACAGACAAGAGGTTGAGCAGCTGGCTGTCTTGTGCAGTCTTAACAACCTGTAGCTGAACATGCTCAAATCAGTGGAGATGATCGTGGACTTTAGGAGAAACCCCCCTGCACTCCCCCCACTCACCATCACTAACAGCTCTGTGCCTGCAATGGAGTCATTCAGATTACTGGGAACCACCATTTCCCAGGACCTGAAGTGGGACAATCACATTGACTCCATTGTGAAAAAGGCCCAACAAAGGTTGTGCTCCCTTCACCAGCTTAGAAAACTCATCTGGCTTTCACAGAAACGAACTCCACAGAACCTGCACCAGAAATTACCCTCAACTTACCTCTCACGAACCCTTATCTCAACACTGACAGATGGGCGGAAGGACTATGGTTCCAGGAAACAGCGGTCAATTCATTGTTTCAGAGTTTCATTAACCATTTCAAAGATGTGTTTGGCCGTCCGGTGGGCGAATTCCTCAGTCAGTGAACAATTGTTGCATTGATTGATTCCAAGATGGCGCCGCCGAGTCCGGTCGCCGTCCAGGTCGCTCCGCTTAGATTATGTTTTTATTTAGTTTTTTACCTACTTTTGCTTTCTCTTTTTACACACATTACCTCTGCACTGGTCATATACGAAAAGGAAACACTTTTGGACATTGGACACCGCTTCACTGACCTGTTTCAGGACACTTTATCCTCCAACCCATCGTGGCCATCTGAGATTCTCCGGAACGCCGAGATGAACAATGGCCACCTGAATAACCACCCGAGGCGACGGATCAAGAAACACCGCGGGAAATGTGCTGGGATTCGCAACAGACTGAGGAAAAGAGCACACAGTCCTCCTTTACTGAGCATTTTGCTCGCCAATGTCCAGTCTCTGGAGAATAAGATGGACGATCTTAGAGCCAGGATAAGTTTCCAACGGGACATTAGGGACTGTAACATCCTTTGTTTGTCTGAAACGTGGCTCACGCCCTTGGTCCCGGACGCTGCTGTAACGCCGTCTGAAAACTTCTCTGTTTTACGGATGGACAGGACAGCCGAGGCCGGCAAATCCAAAGGCGGAGGAGTTTGTTTCATGATTAACAAGAAATGGTGTGACCCCAGGAATATCTCCACTCTGTCGCACTCCTGCTCGCCTCATCTGGAACATTTATCCCTTATTTGCCACCCATTCTATCTGCCTCGGGAGTTTTCATCGATCATCATAACTGTTGTTTACATCCCTCCACAAGCAGACACTGGCTTGGCTTTGTCTGAGCTTCACGATGCGCTCAGCGGCAACATCAACAAACATCCTGACGCTGCTATTATCATCGCTGGGGACTTTAACAAAGCCAAACTCAGGCAAGTCATGCCTAATTTTTATCAACATGTATCCTGTCCAACCAGAGGACCGAATACACTGGATCATTGCTACACTCAGTTTAAGAATGCCTACAAAGCACGCTCACTACCGGCTTTCGGCAAATCGGACCATGCCGCCATTTTCCTCACACCGGAATATAAACAACGACTCGTTCAAGTTCCCCCGGTGAAGAGGGTGGTGACGCGATGGTCCGACCAATCAGAAGCAACGTTACAGGCGGCTCTTGATGACGTAGACTGGGACATGTTTCGCGCAAGTTCATCTGACGTCAGCGAGTTCACGGATGTAGCGTTAAGCTTTGTAAACACGCTAGCCGAACAAGCTACGGATACAATAAATATAAGGACATTCTCAAATCAGAAACCATGGGTGGACAGATCAATCCGTGCAGCAGTAAACAAACGCACTGCTGCTTACAACGCTGGTCTTCTATCGGGAAACATGAGCGAGTACAAAGCATCGTGCTATGCTCTCCCGCGCGCAGTAAGAGCCGCCAAACACAGACACAGGCAACGCATAGAGTCACATTTCCAGCTAAATGACTCCCGACGCATGTGGCAAGGACTAAGGACCATCTGTGACTTTGGAAATAAATCTTCTGCAGAGGCGAGAGCAGATCCGTCGCTGGCTGACGAGCTAAACACTTTCTACGGCCGCTTCAAAAGCAATCGAAGCAGTGCGAGTCTGCCGATCAGCGCGTCAGGAAGCAGCAGTCAGAGCAGCGATCATCATGCGATCACCGTGTCAGAGGACGAGGTTCGGAGGGCACTAAAGAGAGTGAATGTAAGGAAAGCAGCTGGACCTGATGGGATTTCTGGCCGCGTTCTGCGGTCCTGCGCTGATCAGCTTGCTGGTTTGTTTACATCCATTTTTAACGAGTCTCTTGCTACATCGGTGGTTCCCACCTCACTCAAAAAAATCGGTCATCATCCCTGTGCCTAAAAACAATAAACCCTCTTGTCTGAATGACTATCGTCCAGTTGCCCTCACATCAATAGTCATGAAGGTCTTTGAGGGACTGGTTAAAAACGTCATCTGCTCCTCCATCCCGGATACTTTGGACCCTCTTCAGTTTGCTTATCGCCCAAACAGATCCACAGATTATGCCATCTCTCACATCCTGCACTCTTCTCTCACACACATCGACAGCAATAACAGGAACTATGTAAGGCTGCTATTTATTGACTATAGCTCAGCTTTTAATACTATAGTCCCCATAAAGCTAGCTTCCAAACTCATAGACCTCGGACTGAATTCTTCACTCTGCGACTGGATCCTTGATTTCCTCACCGGCAGACCTCAAGTGGTGAAACTAGGCCAGTACACCTCCAGCTCCATCACCCTGAACGTAGGAGCCCCGCAGGGCTGTGTCCTGAGTCCCCTGCTCTACTCTCTCTACACACATGACTGCGTGTCTTCGCACAGCTCCACATCCATTATCAAATTTGGCGATGATACTGTGGTTCTGGGCCTCATTCACAACAATAATGAGACCGCATACTTGGATGAGATAGTTGTCCTGGCACCATGATGTCAATTTCTCTGTCTCTCTCTGAATGTGAGCAAAACTAAAGAACTGATTGTGGACTTCAGGAAGAGACAGCAGCAGCCCTATACTCCTCTTATGATCAGCGGGACCCCTGTGGAGAGGGTGAGCAGCTTCAAGTACCTTGGTGTAAACATCTCGGAGGACCTCACTTGGACTACTCACATTCAAACACAGGTTAATAAAGCCAGGCAAAGACTGTACCATCTGCGACAGCTGACGAAATTCAGGGTCTCACCAGTAATCCTGAAAACTTTCTATTCTGGGGCTATAGAAAGCGTATTGACTCAGTGTATCTCAGTGTGGTATGGGAACAGCTCCAGTCAAGACTGCAAAGCCCTGCAGAGAGTTGTGCGCTTAGCTGAGCGCATTTCAGGGTCTGCTCTCCCCTCTCTGCAGGACATCTACCTCAAACGCTGCAGAAGTAGAGCTGCAAAAATCATCAAAGACTCCACCCACCCCAGTAATCATATTTTCACTTTGCTGCCATCTGGTAAGCGCTTCCGTAGCCTGATGGCAAAAACTGAGAGACTCAGGAGGAGTTTCTTCCCCCAGGCCATCAGGCTCTTAAACTCTAAACCAGCTTCTTAACATCCTCATGCCTCCACTTAATGTTCACTTTATCTTTTTACTATATTCACTACCTCACATAGACACACTGACATTGTCGCCCTGTTTTGCACATTTGATTCTTGTACATTCCTGGGTATCTTAATATTTAAGACTACAGTAAAATGCATATATGCACATTGTACATCCCTGTACATCTTAATATTTAAGACTACAGTTTACACTCATGCACATTATTTTGCGTTCTATATTTAATTCTACAATATACATTTTTTTATATTTTATTCTTAAATTTTTATTGTTTACTTTTATTTCATTCTTACATAGCTTTATTTATGTATATTTTCATCTGTGTTGTTTTCTTTAATAATTGCACTGTCCATGGAGCGGACCTGACTCACATTTCACTGCTGGTTATATATGCTATATATAATTTTGTATGTGACGAATAAAAATCTTGAATCTTGAATCTTGAATGTTGAATTTATGTCAAGGAAAGAAATCAGTGTCTGAATATTCTCTTGAATTCCGAACCCTGGCCACAGCGAGCGGATGGAATGAGAAAGCCTTACTGACAGTGTACCAAGAAGGGCTGAGTCCCACACTACGGCTACAGCTCGCCATCTATAATGACAATATGGGGTTAGAGAAATTCATGCAGCAAGCCCAGCAAGTTCACTTAAGATCCAAATCATGTTATGAAGAAACACATGCCCCAGCTCCGGTTAACCATCAGCCCGCTCCTGAATCACAGCCGGGGATGAAACCAAGAGACTGACACCTGCTGAACGAAATCGCATCTCGGGGAAACTCGCCAAAGCCCACGACCTCCGAAAGACCAGAACCCAGAAACAATACTCCATCTACGCAGTGACAGGCGAGATGGTCAACCATTGGCATGTGTCCTCACAAATCGCACCCGTCACTCTCAGTGTGCTGAATACCCATCACAAGTCTTTTCGCTATTTATTCTTATGAACAGCCAGGCCGATATAATCTTAGGACGTCCATGTTTGATCCAGCAGCAACCCTCACTAGACTGGGCCACCGGAGAGATTCTAAGCTGGGGCTGTGATTGCATTAAATTAAATCATGTACATTCTCCTAGTGACAAACCTGATTCTATTCTACATCTGATTCTACATCTATTGAAAGCCCAAAGGAAAATTTATCTACCAGCGTCCCTTCATGCTACTTTTGTAGATGCATTGAATCCGATCGCAGCATCCAAGCTACCCCCGCAACGACCTTGGGATTGCGCTATAAACCTCATACCTGGAGAGCCCATTCTTAAGGGCAGAATATACTCCCTGTTCTTCCCAAAACAGACGGCTATATGTGAGTATGTTGAAGAGACCTATAGACCTATAGGCCTTTAACCCCTTACTAGTAACCCCCCTTTTTTGGCATGGAGACCGAAATTACATACCCAAAATAAAAAGGTTTCTGCTCATGATTCTTTCTGACTAGATACATAATCAACCTTTGTTCACAAAGCTGACACTTTAAAGTTTACTGTTCAGGAATCAGAATCACTCAGACTGTTATGATAATAGAGATATATAAGCTCTAACATAAAAACAAAAATAAAAATATAAAAAAACATATGTTTTAAATGTATTTAAAAAAATGTTGATGTAGGAAATGAGTTTGAAAACACAGTGTAGCTAAGGCCACAAGTCTTCCAAACCTTCATAAAAAATTTCATAATCGAATCTGTAAAACTGTGAATTTTATGAAATATTTTCTAAGGCCATGTCATGTGTGTTTTTAGAGAAGGCTAATCTGATTGATTTATGGCACTTGTCATCTCTATAAGATCTCACATGTAAACATTCCTGTGCTCTTTGAGTATGTTTCACTGTTGAAAGCTGCCCGATTCATGATTTTATTGTTCTCACCAAACGAGTCTTTCACACCTCCGCCAGGTATGACACATTATCCGCATTATTCTTTTATCATTATTCTTTTGTTTTTATTCCACCTTTATTAGCCTTGATTGTGGTTTTTCAGGCTTTACAAAGACACAAAGCAGCGATCTCACTTCAGTCTCTCTTTGCATTTAGCCCTTATTTATCAAAAGTCTGACTATAAAAATACAACAAAACATTTCCTTACGACCTTACGTGAATTATTGAGACAAAAATGCATTATGAAGAAGAAAAGCACCTGCTATTAGTAGCATTGGTGCTAACGTTAGCATCAAGCTACATCTGACAATTTATGAAATTATTAGTAAACTTTTACTCAAAACTCACTTTAAACCCCGATCGAGTGTTTATACCTGATCGCGTAAATCCGTGGAAAATGAATAGAAATGACGATTCTGTCTGAAAAAATATGAAGTAAACATCAGTAAATATATCCATATATCTCCGCAGATATGCATCTTTGGTCTAAAAATCCTTATTGACGCTGTTCAGTGAGTCTATGTGAACACAAATAAACCGCTGCTGACGTGACTGAATATGAGTGAGTGGTGAATTTCTATTCAAAATGTGGCATAATACGGATTTATTATTTTGCACTCCTGACATAAATCACTAAATATCTGTCACTGCAACAATGTTTTATCAAAATATTGGTCAAATATCGAAGCTAGAGTCTTTAAACTTTCAACTGATGCACAGTTTGTCCAGATGAAGTAAGAGAGTGATGTTTAATGTGCTGATTCCATCCTCCCTAGAACAACTCCGTGATGCTTGTATCTTCACCAAGTTAGATCTCAGGAGTGCCTACAACCTGATCTGAATACGAGAGGGAGACGAACGGAAAACGGCATTCATCAACCCAGCTGGGCACTACGAATATGGTGATGCCATATGGTCTTATTAATGCCCCTTCTGTATTTCAGAGTTTCATGGATGAGGTCCTTCGAGAGAACCTGAACCGGTTCGTCCTTGTTTACATCAATGACATACTCATTTACTCTCGCAATGAAAGGGAACATCAGCAGCACGTTGCCTAAGTGCTCCACCGACTCAGAGAATTCTCCTTGTTTGTAAAAGCAGAGAAATGTGTCTTTCACCAGACCTCCGTGGAGTTCCTGGGCTATCAGATCAGTGCAAGAGAGGTAAAGATGGATGACCGTAAGACTTCCTGGCCTACTCCCAAGTCAGTAAAAGAGCTTCAGAGATTCTTGGGCTTCGCAAACTTCTATCGTCGGTTCATAGACCATTACAGTATGATCACCACCCCATTGACATCTTTACTTAAAGGTAAACCCAAGATACTCCAGTGGACTCCGGAAGCAGAACAAGCCTTCCAAGCACTGAAGACCGCCTTCACAAGGGCCCCTTTACTACAGCACCCTGATCCTGAAAAGAAGTTTATTGTGAAAGTGGACACCTCCACTACGGGAGTGGGAGCCATCCTATCCCAATATTCTAAACAAGCTGCAAAACCCATGCCAATGAGTTCATCCAAGGATGTGCCCTCTGTGCAATGACCAAGATACCTTGACAACTACCTACTGGAAAGCTCCTTCCCTTACCCATTCCTGATCTCCCATGGTCCCACATTGGGGTTGACTTTGTCACCGATCTCCCAGCGTCTGATGGTAATACCCAAGGCATGTAGACTGATTCCCCTGAAAGGCCTACCCACAGCCTTTGAAACTGAAGAACATCTGTTTAACCATGTATTTCATCATTTTGGCTTTCCAGAAGACATTGTTTCTGATAGGGGGCCTCAATTCATTTCGAAGGTTTGGACGTCCTTCCTTGCTCGTATACTTACCTTTTGAGAAGCTAACCTGTGTGTCTCTGTTCTCCTATCTCCAGAACGCTTATGGCATTATCTGTGATCTGAATTCTCCTACGAACCTCGATATCTCCTGAGTGCCCATGTGATTCTCTGAGCATTGATCTTCCACTGCAAGAAGAGGAGACAAGTATTGATATTCATGTATTGTGTGGCTTTGACGTCTCTACATCTGGCTTTCACAGAAACAAACTCCACAGAACCCGCACCAGAAATTACCCTCAACTTACCTCTCACGAACCCTTTATTTTTTTTTGTTGTCTGTGTGTTGTTGTCTCTGTAAACTGGAAGCTTATGTCACTAAAACAAATTCCTTGTATGCGCAAGCATACTTGGCAATAAAGCTCTTTCTGATTCTGATTCAGATTCTGAAATCAATCACGTTTCCCCTGCAACTTCTCCCGGTGCTCTCAATCCGGGACATTTGCATGCGCAATAAAAACTTTAATGATTTCAATTCAACTTTATTCTCATAATATTTCAAGTTATTCTTGAAACATTAGACTTTACTCTCATAATATTTGGACTATTTTCAACATTTTGACTTTATTCCAGCATTTAAACATGGCACTAAAACGCCACCTTAATTACCTAATAAATATATCATTACAAATAAAATTAAAGAAATTTAATTCAAGATACTGCACAAATGTTACCCAGCTAAGCATTTTTAACCAGATTTATTCAATATATAGATGTAAGTTTTTCATTCTTTTCATTAAACCCAGACACAGTACCTCATATTTTCTGGCACTGTCAATATACAAAGAGTTTATAGTGGAATGTTTCTAGATTAATAAATGACAAAGTGCAACTTTCTTTTACTATATGAACGTATAATATCTTGATTATTCTTGTTAAGATTCATATTCATCATTGTACATTCAGCAATCAGAAACCTTTTTTTTCCCGTAGTACTTACGGAATTAGATATCTATAGAAGCACCATTAAGAGTACAAAAAAAAAAAACTGTATTTAGGATTTATTAAAGTTATTGTGATTTAAAAAGGCCTTTCATTATTTTATTATTTAATTTTAAATGTAATGTTAAAAATCCATGCACTCTTATTTCAGTGTTGTTGTTAAAGGGTTAGTTCACCCAAAAATAAAAAATAGCCTGTGTTTTACTCACCCTCGAAGTATCCTAGGTGTATGTGACTTTCTTCTTTCAGACGAATCCAATCTGAGTTATATAAAAAATTGTCCTGGCACCCCCAAGCATTTCAATGGGGGTAATCGGGTGTTGGTTGTCAACAGTTTAGAAGACGTGAAATAAAGTGTGCACATCCGTATAAAACATCCCTCAAACAGCTCTGGGGGGTTGAATAAAAGCCTCCTGTAGTGAATCCATGCATTTTTGAAAGATAAATATCCATATTTCAAACATAATAAACATTTTTTTCTTACTTCTGCTGACTGTCATATGCAGTTGCCATTTCGGCGGATGATGTAGGATGTCAGCATTAAGTAATTAGTGATGAACTCGGAGACAAAACAAAACTCTGTTCTTTAATTAGAAGTACAAAACAAGGATTTGTAATTAAAAATGTAAGAGGATTTCGATATAAGATGTGGAGACTGGTTTTCCTTTGCTAAAGTAAGGAACCTTTGGTTCGTAAGGGGCTGGAGCATTGTGGATCGGGCAGCGGTCAAAGGCAGGGGCCCCAACAACACGATTTCTGACCACAAAAACTGGCATTAGGGACGTGGAATGTCACCTTGCTGGTGGGGAAGGAGCCTGAGCTTGTGTGGGAGGATGAGAGGTACTGACTGGAGAGAGTCGTGCTCACCTCCATGCACAGCTTGGGTTCTGTAACCACGTCCCTGGAAAGACGCTGGACTCTCTAACACTCTGGAGTTGCCTGCATTGAGAGGCGGTGGGTTGGTGTGGGGTTGCTCATAGCTCCCTAGCTCAGTCACCATGTGTTGCAGTTTACCCCGGTGAACGAAAGGGTTGCTTCCCTACACTTTCGGGTCAGGGATCAGTCTCTTACTGTCATTTGAGCTTACCAACCGAATGGCAATTTAAAGTACCCAGCCTTCTTGGGGTCTCTGGGAGGGGTGCTGTAAAGTGCTCCGACCAGGGACTCCGTTGGGGGACTTCAACGCTCACGTGGGCAGCAACAGTGTCACCTGGAAGGGCATGATTTGGAGGAATGGCCCCCCTGATCGACTGGTGTTCTATTATTGGGCTTCTGGAGCTAGACAGACTTGGCAGACCCTAAAGTATTGTGAGGGTCTGTTGGGAACGTTTGGCTTAGCCCCCTGTCAGAGAGATTTTCAACTCCCACCTACGGCAGAGCTTCGACCAGTTTCCAAGTGAGGCTGGAGACATTGAGTCAGAGTGGACCATGTTCTCCACCTCCATTGTCAATGCGGTTTCTATTGAGGTGGCAATCCCCGAATCCAGTGGTAGACACCGGAAGTAAGGGATGGTGTCAAGCTGAAGAAGGAGTCCTACCAGGCTTGGCTGGCTTATGGGACTCCTGAGGCAGCTGACGGGTACCTGGCCCCCCTGATCTGAACTCGACTGCTGTTCTATTATTGGGCTTCTGGAGCTAGACAGACTTGACAGACCCAAACATATTGTGAGGGTCTGTTGGGAACGTTTGGCTTAGCCCCCTGTCAGACAGATTTTCAACTCCCACCTACGGCAGAGCTTCGACCAGTTTCCAAGTGAGGCTGGAGACATTGAGTCAGAGTGGACCATGTTCTCCACCTCCATTGTCAATGCGGTTTCTATTGAGGTGTCAATCCCCGAATCCAGTGGTAGACACCGGAAGTAAGGGATGGTGTCAAGCTGAAGAAGGAGTCCTACCAGGCTCGGCTTGCTTATGGGACTCCTGAGGCAGCTGACGGGTATCTGGCCCCCCTGATCTGAACTCGACTGGTGTTCTATTATTGGGCTTCTGGAGCTGGACAGACTTGGCAGACCCAAACGTATTGTGAGGGTCTGTTGGGAACGTTTGGCTTAGCCCCCTGTCAGAGAGATTTTCAACTCCCACCTACGGCAGAGTTTCGACCAGATTCCAAGTGAGGCTGGAGACATTGAGTCAGAGTGGACCATGTTCTCCACCTCCATTGTCAATGCTGTTTCTATTGAGGAGGCAATCCCTGATTCCAGTGGTAGACACCGGAAGTAAGGGATGGTGTCAAGCTGAAGAAGGAGTCCTACCAGGCTTGGCTGGCTTATGGGACTCCTGAGGCTCCTCAGGAGGGGGTAGCAGTGCCCTGCCAACACTGTTTAGAGTGGAGGTGCGCATCTGTTGACCTCAACTGGGGATATCATCAGGCGTTGGAAGGAATAATTTGAGGATCTCCTCAACCCCACCAAAATGTCATCTCTTGAGGATGCAAAGGCAGAGGGCTTGGAGGTGGACTCCTCCATCACTCAAGCTGAAGTAGGAAGATGGAAGAAGATGGATGGATGGATAGAAAAAAAGATTCATAATAAAAAAGAACATTTTCGCCAGAATGCAATAAATCTTATTCTTTTTTTTTTTTTTTTGTCAAAATGCAATTAATCCATGGAATCAATATACAAGTTATTTTTCAAATTGAAACTGTTGAAAATTCACAACAAATTAAGTTGGCAGCCTCTGAATTTAGTCAATACTAATAATGTACTGGGCTAAAAATACATTCAATCAGTCATCACTTCCAAATGAATTCAATGGGTCATCTTGTTAATCTTGTTAATTAATTTCAACATGAATAATTAGTGCTTTACACTGTATTTACAAGAATATTATAGGCATTAATAAAAACACTTATGCTGACAAGCAGTGCAATATCGCATTCGTAGTGGAATGTGATTTATCTGCGATTATGAAGGTCGATATTGCATAGTTTGTCAGTGATCTACGGTTCTTTGTGTTAGATGCTGCTGCATCTGTAAAAACACATGATGGGAGATTTTCTACTTATTAACGAAATGGCTTTACTGACGAGATGTACATGACAATTGCATGACATTTATCGTGCAGTTCTAATTTATTTGTTTGTTTGTTGATCACAAAGTACAAAGTAGATGAGGAGAATTAGGATGCTGAGTGTATTCAAAGTGCCACCATTACCATCTACAATGCGTGGAAATGGTGCGCTTTAATTGGATGAGTGGATGTATTGCATTCTGCAGAGAAGGGAGATTGGCGTTTGTTGCGTTATGGAAAGACAGGTAGAAAACATGAGAGAATAACATGGCAAAAAATTAAAGCATAAAAAAAATCTTTTGAATACTGACCAGATACAATACAGATTTTGGGGTTGATTGCATTTTGGAACCAAACTCTTCATATATATATATTATATATATATATATATATATATATATATATATATATATATATATATATATATATATATATATATATATATATATATATATACACTGTATATTAGGGATGTGCATCTAATGACTGAGGCTGATGTAATATGATACGCATCTCGATGCATAGCCAACTATACATATTTAAAGATACATATGAGGCAGCAACTGATGCAAATCGATATGATTCACCCCTATTACAATGCAGTGCGATCTGATTTCAATTCGATTCACACAATGTGATCCCATGCACTACAATGCAATGGAGATCACTTTTAATGCCTCATGGCCTGTTTCATAAAACAAGTTAATCAAATAAACCAAGCTTATTTCAGTTAGTCTGGAAGACCTGGAAGACCATGGGCGTCTTCTTGCTGGAACTCTTGGGGTATTACACCAACGCAGAGAGACAACTACTCAAACATGGTAGGTTGGGAGTAGGACATGTCAGGCTCAGTACAGCTCTGATATACTTGGTGTCTTTCGCAGAGAGGCTTTCACCGCTGCTGGCAGTATCATTGGTTGATCTGATTCTGCTAAATGGTGAAGGGGTGAATTGCTTGATTCTTTCACACTCTTTTTGAGAGACAAAGTCATCCAAAGGCCTGTCATGAGGGCGTCTCAAGAGTGCATCTGCATCCAGGTTTCGCTTGCCTGCCCGCAGAGATGTATAGTAACGAAGTAGAACTACTTCACTACTGTACTTAAGTACTAAAAAGCGGTATCTGTACTTTAGTAGAGTATTATTTTTTTCTCCTACTTCCACTTTTACTTCGGTACATATTTTCGCTGAGTTTAATACTTTTACTCCGATATTTTTTTTATGTGCTGCATCGTTACTCGTTACAATTATAAAAATGTTACGAATAATTCCATTACAAACCACTGCCAGAACTGTAGATGGCATGGCAGGTTTGATGAAGCTGGCACATCATTGAGCGAATCAAGCGATTAAGAAGACTGCGCATGCTGACTGACCTGCTGTGAAGAGAGAAATGAACATCGAGCCGAGCCAGATAATGACTCGTTCACGAGTCAAGAACCGGTTGCATCGGTTCTCGGATGACCAGTAACGTTAGTTCGTTAGTTTACGCTAAATCACACATGCGCAGTATCATCAGCTCCTCGGTTCACGAATCGGACGCGTCTGACAGAAACGGTTCTTGACTCGTGAACGAGTCATTATCTGGCTCAGCTCGGTGTTCATCTTCAGTTCTTTCTTCACAGCAGTTCAGTCAGTGTACTGTTTGAGTCAATGAATTACTCCGGGATATTGGTTTGTTTTAACTCAGAGGGAGTGTCAGACACATTAAACAAGTTAACCGCTTCATTCATCTGTGGATTAATGCGTATTGGAGACGCGAACCGTTTAAAACGATTCAGTTCGATTTGGTGAACTGTTTCAAAAAGATCCGGTTACATCGAATGATTCGTTCGCGAACCGGATATCACAAACTGCTTTGTTTTTAACTGTCTTACAACAGACACGGAAGAGAAGACATTGCTGAATAAAGTCATAGTTTTTGCTATTTTTGGACCAAAATGTATTTTCGATGCTTCAAAAAATTGTAAATGACCCTCTGATGTCTTACGGGTTTGAAACAACATGAGGGTAAGTTATTAATGACATAATTTTGCAAATTGGGCTAACTAACCCTAGTAACCGTTTTTTGTTTACAAGAAGTTACAGTCAAAGGAATTGTGATTGTCCTTTAGGTTAATCAATTGAAGTAGTAAAAACAATATGTTCAAACTTTTGACTACTTTCTTTAATAGCTACATAACACAATACTTCTACTTTTACTTTCAGTACTTGAGTAGTAAATTTTAAAATAGACTACTTGCAATACTTAAGTACAAAAAATGTTGAATACTTTAGTACTTCTACTTAAGTGTGGTGCTTAAAGAGCACTTCTACTTCTACTCAAGTCACTTTTTTGATAGAGCACTTGTACTTTTACTCAAGTATGGGTCTCTAGTACTTTATACATCTCTGCCTGCCCAATACTGAATCTTGAAGTTAAACGTCGACAGGCTGGACAGCCACCGATAACTGGTGGCGTCAAGCTTTGCAGATGTCAATTTATAGGTGAGCGGGTTACTGTCCATTATCACAGTGAACTCTCCTCCATACAGATAATAACTGAATTTGGTCGTAACTGCCCACTTGAGCGTGAGGAACTCCAGTTTATGCGATGGATATCTCGCTTCACTCTTGGTTAAGCCTCTGCTGGTGAAGGCAATTACTCTCATTCGACCTTCTTGTTCTTGATAAAGGGCAGCCCCAAGTCCAGTGGTGCTTGCATCCGTAGTCAGCACATAGGGAAGGCTGGGATCTGCGAATCCGAGCACTGGGGGTGAAGTCAACTTCTCCATTGCGTTGAAGGCCTTTTGGCATTCCTGAGTCCATCGATCTCCAAATTTATCTTTAGGATCTCTGTACTGTGTACTTTCTGTTGGGCTACGTCTCTGGTTTTTCTGCAGAGGGGGATAACCAACAGTAAGGTCATTGAGGGGTCTTGTTATCTTGGAAAAGTCTTGGACAAACCTTCTGTAGTATCCAGCGGACCCAAGAAAAGACTTGAGCTCTTTAAGGTTTCTAGGTCTAGGCCAGGTCTTGAGGTCTTCGATTTTGGATGAATCTGTTTCGACACCATTCTCAGACACTATGTGGCCCAGATATCGGTTGCATGGGGTGCTGCGACAAGTGACTGTCGTACAAAGACAGGGGAATTGTCGTTACCTGAAATCCTGTGTCCAACAAGCAGCTCACTTTCTTCCCTTCGACTTTAATTTGTGCAGTGAATTTCATTCCTACCAGTCCAGCTGGTAACTTGAAGGAGCTTCTAGTGTTGGCCTGCTTGTCAAACACTCGTCGATGCTTAGGGGATTGTTCATCTCAGTGTGCTTTGGTCTTGCATGTTTGTCTTTGCTGTTTTCCCTGGCACCAGGTATACTCAGGGTTTCTCTCTGACTGAGGAATCTTTCAAACTGGTATCTCTGTGCTCCAGAAGCAGCAACTTGGACTTTGAGCACTGCTTTCTGTTCTTTTAGTTCCTGAAGATCACTCATCCCTGCTTGCTCTCTAACTTCCTGACGAGTAGCTGTTTTAATGGCTGCTTGGCTTTGGAGAGCTGCAATCTCTTTCTTCAGAAGGCCTACTTCAGCCATTTCAGGGAGTTGCACTTTACTCTTCTGCTTAAAGGCTTTCGCTTGGGAGCAGCAAGAGTTGGGGAATCAGTGTCTTCTTCTGATGTGCTGCAATAAGCAGACTGTTGGTGTGCTGCTGTATGCAGTTTAAGGGGAACTGATGGGTGCTTACTCATACCCAGATGCTTCCTCATTTTCTCCTCTTTTGATGTTTGCTTATCTTCCGCTGTACGAAAGAGTGTGGCTAATTCAGAAAAAGGAGGTTTATCTGCTCTTCTCTTTTCAAGCTACAGATCAGCTATCAGGGCATTGTCCCAGCAGCCACGACAGAACTGCCTCAACAGACAACGGTCTAGTTCACTCTCTGCAACTCCGCTCCGTCTAATGGCAGCTTTCAGAATTGCATGCAATCTGTGGAGGTAAGCGGATGACCTTTCGCCAGGATTCTGCAGGGTACTTATAAACTTGTCTATAATTCGTCTCCATCCTCCAATGACCCATAGCTGGACTCCAGCAGTCTAAGACACTCTGACGATGGAGCGTTTGGGTTCACATGCTTGATTATGTCTGAAGCAGGCGGTAACAAGCAGTCCCTCATTTCTGTGTTTTGTGCAACTCAAGAAGGGATGGATCATTCAGTAAGTAGTAAACACTTGCCCTCCATCTGTCGAAGTCAGGCTCGTTGTTCGGACGAGGGCTCCTCCCAGAGAAAGCTTTCAGGCGGAATGAAGCACTATGTGGGGACACAGGATCACTCGTCTTCAATATATGTTCCATCACTATTCTCTGGATGCATGAATGGTTCATAGCAGACATGGGAAGCTTCACTGATATTGTCTCAGCAGAGTTGGCATCTGCATCATTCGAAAAGTGAGGCGACGCTGCGCCTATGTTCACCTTGACTTGGTTTCCAGGTTCTATTCTCAGTTCAGAGGGTAGCTTGAATCCTTCAAAACCGCAAAGGAGTGCTATTTGCATTTGTCAGAGGGCTTGTCTCTGGGGGGGTTTGCTTTTGCCCAGGTCCTACTCTAGGTAACGCATCAGCTTGAGTTTTCACTCCACTAACCTTCATCAATGCTCTTTGGAGAACATCTTGTGGGGTTTCACCATTGGCGCTGGCTATCGCTTGTAGTTTCTCTAAGCACTCAGCGGTGGTGCTTCTAGTGGCGGGGGTATAAACTGTACCCAGAGCGTGCACATGGAACATAATGTCTGCATCAGTAGGGCTCACTAAGGTCAGTGGCAGCTGGGGCTCAAGATCACACATGGCTGAACTGTGCGTGATTCTGATTCAGTCAGTGTTATGCCACTAATGATTACTGCATTTCACACATTAACCCCTTCATGTTCCACAACATCCATTTCTACCAGAAAGACTCGGGAGATAGAAGGATGTACGAAGCATACATTTATTGACAGCTCAGCGAGCACAATTATAAATTTCTTTGGCGGAAGGCCCCGTCCATGGTTCGTAATCCGAGGGTAGCGAATCTGCATTTCCTGCCTGAAGACGAAGGCAGGGGCGCAGCCGACCCCCCTGGAAGGTAAGGACAGGACCATGCTGGTGGTGGTGGGAAGGGTGGAGGTTGTTGTCGCGTCAGCATCTGCGAACTCAAACATGTGTAAGTACGATCTTTTATACAGGAGTATAAAGACGTGATTGGATAATGATGAAGGTAATTAGTGACGAAGTGATTGAGTCTTCCTGGCAGAACTTAGGCTAAAGCTTCCATTTCTACCAGAAAGACTCGGGAGATAGAGGAATGTACGAAGCATACATTTATTGACAGCTCAGCGAGCACAATTATAAATTTCTTTGGTGGAAGGCCCCGTCCATGGTTCGTAATCCGAGGGTAGCGAATCTGCATTTCATGCCTGAAGACGAAGGCAGGGGCGCAGCAGACCCCCAAAATTAGGTGGATTATGAGACCTCCAGACGGGGCCAGCCTTCCCCCCAAAAAAGTAGATGAAGTATACCCACCAGTTGTGAATCCTAAAGTTCCTGGAAGAAATAGAAAGAGAGTTAGCTAGACCAGTATAATGACGTTAGTTTAAACTTCTTAAGTTTTTTTACAGAAATAGCCGCAATAGGACAGACACAGACAGCAACGATAGGCAGACACAGACAGCCACGATAGGCAGGCACGGACAGGCAGAGATGTATAGTAACGAAGTAGAACTACTTCACTACTGTACTTAAGTACTAAAAGGCGGTATCTGTACTTTACTAGAGTATTATTTTTTCTCCTACTTCCACTTTTACTTCGGTACATATTTTCGCTGAGTTTAATACTTTTACTCCGATATTTTTTTATGTGCTGCATCGTTACTCGTTACAATTATAAAAATGTTACGAATCATTCCATTACAAACCACTGCCAGAACTGTAGATGGCAGGTTTGATGAAGCTGGCACATCATTAAGCGAATCAAGCGAGACTGCGCGTGCTGACTGAACTGCTGTGAAGAGAGAGATGAACACCGAGCCGAGCCAGATAATGACTCGTTCACGAGTCAATAACCGGTTGCATCGGTTTTCGGATGACCAGTAACGTTAGTTCTTTCTGACAGTTCGATTCAATAAACCAGTTGAAGAAAACAGTTCACCGATTCTTTTGCGCTCGATGCAATGGCGTCATTGGCGTTGACTGCACTTGGGCTCATAACATTAACACAGAATCAGTTCAGAATCAATCACCAAAAGAATCAGTTCGGTTCCAGACGCTCATGCGCAGTATCATCAGCTCATCGGTTCACGAATCGGACGCGTCTGACAGAAACGGTTCTTGACTCGTGAACGAGTCATTATCTGGCTCGGCTCGGTGTTCATCTTCAGTTCTCTCTTCACAGCAGTTCAGTCAGTGTACTGTTTGAGTAAATTAATTACTCTGGGATATTGGTTTGTTTTAACTCAGAGGGAGTGTCAGACACATTAAACAAGTTAACAGCTTAATTAATCTGTGGATTAATGCGTATTGGAGACGCGAACTGTTTAAAACGATTCAGTTCGATTTGGTGGACTGTTTAAAAAAGATCCGGTTACATCGAATGATTCGTTCGCCAACCAGATATCACAAACTGCTTTGTTTTTAACTGTCTTACAACACGGAAGAGAAGACAATGCTGAATAAAGTCGTAGTTTTTGCTATTTTTGGACCAAAATGTATTTTCGATGCTTCAAAAAATTCTAAATGACCCTCTGAGGTCTTAAGGGTTTGAAACAACATGAGGGTAAGTTATTAATGACATCATTTGCAAATTGGGCTAACTAACCCTAGTAACCGTTTTTTGTTTACAAGAAGTTACAGTCAAAGGAATTGTTATTGTCCTTTAGGTTAATCATTTGAAATAGTAAAAACAATATGTTCCAACTTTTGACTACTTTCTTTAATAGCTACATAACACAATACTTCTACTTTTACTTTCAGTACTTGAGTAGTAAATTTTAAAATAGACTACTTGCAATACTTAAGTACAAAAAATTTTGAATACTTTAGTACTTCTACTTAAGTGTGGTGCTTAAAGAGCACTTCTACTTCTACTCAAGTCACTTTTTTGATAGAGCACTTGTACTTTTACTCAAGTATGGTTCTCTAGTACTTTATACATCTCAGCGGACAGGCCTCGATAGACCAACAGAAATAGCCACGATAGGCAGACACAGACAGCCACCATAGGCAGGCACAAACAGGCCTTGATAGACCAACAGGAATAGCCACGATAGGCAGACACAGACAGGCCTCGATAGACCAACAGAAATAGCCACGATAGGCAGACACAGACAGGCCCCAATAGACCAACAGAAATAGCCACGATAGGCCTCACGCAGACAGCCACGGTAGGCAGACACAGACAGGCCTCAATAGACCAACAGAAATAGCCACGATAGGCCAGACGCAGACAGCCACGATAGGCAGACGCAGACAGGCCTCGATAGACCATACAGAATAGCCATGATAGCCAGACACAGACAGGCCTCGATAGACCATACATAAATAGCCACGATAGGCCAGACGCAGACAGCCACGACAGGCAGACGCAAGACAGGCCTCGATAGACCATGATTAGCCACGATAGGCAGACGCAGACAGGCCTCGATAGACCGTACATAAATAGCCACGATAGGCCAGACGCAGACAGCCACAATGGCAGACGCAGACAGGCCTCAATAGGCCGTACAGAAATAGCCACAATAGGCAGACACAGGACAGGCCTCGATAGACCGTACAGAAAAATAGCCATGATGGCCGGACACGGACAGGCCTTGATAGGCCGTACAGAAATAGCCATTATAACCAGACACAGATAGGCCTCGATAGACCGTACAGAAATAGCCACGATAGGCCAGACACAGATAGCCACAATAGGCAGACATGGGACAGGCCTTGATAGACCGTACAGAAAAATAGCCATGATAGCCGGACACGGACAGGTCTCGATAGACCGTACAGATATAGCCACGATAGGCAGACACAGACAGCCACGATAGGCAGACACGGACAGGCCTCGATAGGCCGTACAGAAATAGCCATTATAACCAGACACAGATAGGCCTCGATAGACCGTACAGAAATAGCCACGATAGGCCAGACACAGATAGCCACAATAGGCAGACATGGGACAGGCCTTGATAGACCGTACAGAAAAATAGCCATGATAGCCGGACACGGACAGGTCTCGATAGACCGTACAGATATAGCCACGATAGGCAGACACAGACAGCCACAATAGGCAGACATGGGACAGGCCTTGATAGACCATACAGAAAAATAGCCATGATAGCCAGACATGGACAGGTCTCGATAGACCGTACAGAAATAGCCACGATAGGCAGACACAGACAGGCCTCGAAAGACCATACAGAAATAGCCACAAAGGCCAGACATGTACAGGCCTTGATAGACCATACAGATATAGTAACACCACCACCAGTAATTGCATGAATTTACCTGATTAGTTACAGGAGAGCTTGCTGAGCTTCAATAATGGTTTTGAATCAGGTCTGATGTATGATTCAAATGCTTAGGAAGACCATCTGCCCATGATCTTAACAGCTGATGTAGAGATCATTCAGCTGCTGAAGTAGCTGCCCCAATTCTGAATGAATGGCCAGTAGATAGACTGCAGCTTTGAGAACAGTGGTTAAGTGAGTTCTAAACAGCCTTGGAAAGGGGGCTCCGTTAGGAAAAATAGAGCTGGTGCGTTTTAGAAATTCTAGGTCGGATTTTTAAGAAATTTCACCATGCAGAGAAGGGACAGGATTATTGATTTTAGAATTGTTAAGGTGACACCAGAACCTTGCACATCGGTTTTTGAGTGCTTGAGGAGAGTGTGAAGAATTTTTGGTCCAGTCATAGATCTGAAGGAAATGCCGCGAGCAGGATCAAATTGATTGGTTTGAAGTGAATTCCCCTGGAAGCATAACCTGTAGAAGGCAGATAAACACTGCCTCCAGGAGAACATTGAGGTACTTAGAAGGAAGGCCGTAGCAGATGGAAGTAATTAATTTTGCAATATGGGCAGGGTAATAGGCAGACATTTGTCTTTAATTTGTTGGAAGATTTAGCTAACCCCTCAAGTAGTAATAGAACTGAATAACCAAAAGGCTTGAAAATTAGATTATAAAATTTAGCGTGGATTAGATGCTGGCAAGGAGTCTGCGAATAGAGAAATTAAGATTGCGATTTTTTTTTTTTTTTTTAAGACAAGAAAGGAGCAACGGTCGAAATTAGAATAGGAACGCAAAAATTGGAAGGAAAAACATTAGAAGCGGACCATGCAAACATGTAGGCTTGATTGTAGAGGGAGCGACGCCTTAGAAATGTGATTTCCAGCTGACGTAAGCACTTCGTTTAGTATTATGTCTGCTAACGGAGGGCAGACTGAAGAATCCGTGTTGGCTGAGGGCACAGCTGTCTGAAAGTTTAAAAGTGTAAAGTGAAATCCGCAACAGCCAAGTAAGAGTGATGAACCAACACCAGTAGATGTGCGAATATAAACAAGCCTTGATTGTAGCTTAACCCCTTAACTGTCACTCCCCAATTTTTTTTTTTTTTTATTTATTTTTTTTTTTTTTTATATTAAGTTGAGGTATCAGAGGTTAAGTTTAAAATACGCATAAATCGAATTGACTTAAGCTTACTAGCACACATTGCTAATATTGATGTAAACAATTAAACATTGTTTGTCTTAGCAATCTTATCAAATTCTGAATATTTCCACCCTGTAACGAATAATTTTTCTGATGACGTCAGTTTGACAGCATGAGCAGAACCTACTTAACGCGCCCCTCCAGCCGTTAGTTAGTTATGAGTGATGGGCGGTCACACTGCACTTTTCTCTCCATTGACTTCCATTCATATGCATGCGAATGCGTCGGACCGGAAACGCAAGCTTATGCGAAAAATTTTCCATTTCGCTGCGTTCCAAAGGTCAAGTTTGGTGAACTCTGACCAGGGAATTTGCATAACGTGAGGATGTGGACCAGTAGAAGAGCGATACATTGCTGCATGACCTCTCTGTACAAAAATTCAAAAAGGAAGCGCTATATAACTTTAGCTGTTGCGCAGCGTCCTATTTTATAATACATTAAAAGATTTATAAAAGAAAAGAAGCTGCATGGTTTGTAGTGTCGACGGGAACAGGTGATACATTGGAATGACAACGTTTTATAATTTTTTTTTTTTTTTTTCTCTCTTTCTTCTCCCCCTCCTCCCCTTAGGGTGTATATATTTATAGAGAGATACAGAGTAACGTTACAATATAATAAAAACGCTTTCGACGCCGTTGCAAAAGACACAGTGCTAGCAAACATATAATAATCCATCTTGTGATAATTGAGGGGAGACTGTTTTATTTTGCTCCCGCCCATATTCGCAGTGGCGTTCGAAATAATTTCGCATGTTTAAAGTCTAGTGTGACCGCGCCTTGAGACGGAGACCAGGAGTGCAAACAAACCATGCCTGCTAATTAATATTCGGTTTAAACTGGAGATGTCACTACTCTGAAATAAGGTCAGCAGCAACTCGTGTCACGTGGAGTTATATGCCTGCTGACTGAGCATTGAGCCGAATCTTACCTACGACTCAAAAGAAGGGTCCATACGCATCAGCTTGGTAGATCCAGTGTTCATAATTCGCTAGCCCAAGAGTAAGCCATGTAAA
The DNA here is from genome assembly GCF_003368295.1 of Carassius auratus. Lineage (NCBI taxonomy): Eukaryota > Metazoa > Chordata > Actinopteri > Cypriniformes > Cyprinidae > Carassius > Carassius auratus. Next base: position 25,195 of record NC_039264.1, on the reverse strand, counting down.
GATGAGGTGAAAGCAGCGGTTCCCTGCATCTGCAACCATAGAATCCCATTAGAGTATGAACTTTTCAGGAATAACGCAAATGAAAGCCTGAATAAACAAATATTAAAGCATAGGATTAAAACAGCGAATCTCAAGTGTGCTAGACAGAGCTTTTTTTTTTTTTTTTTTTTTTTTTTAAGAAATGCGAAAAATCTTTATCAGTATAAAGATTGTAGCGTTTATGATGAGCCTTAAAGTGCCTCATTACGAAGAAGTTATTCAGAAAATTGCATGCACTATGATCAACATCTTAATTATGCTGTGCAAGTCTGCTAGATAAACAAGCACGAACGCCCAGTGCTTTATTTGAACGTGTAAGTATAAATCCTTGCAGAGAATAAATTAATGCCCAGGCCCCGCAAGTGCATAGAACGAAATGATACTTATAATGCTGTAGACTGGTGAAGTGATGGAGGCGAGATGCCGAAGAGACCGGCAGCCTTAATTCTGTCTGCTGGTCCGGAGAGACTTCATTCGTGCAGGAGCGTACAGATGAATATTTGTTGATTGAGACCAAAGTCTTTTCAGGTGTTGAGACCCAAGCAGCACTGACGCGACATCTCGGAAAGCACCAGCGTTGCCAAGACATAGCTGTCAACCCTCCCGTTTTTTTCCGGGTTTCTCACGTATTTTAGGTCTTTTCCCGCTGTCTTCCCGTTTTAGTATTTTCCCGTAAAATATCCCGTAATTTTACACCATGTGTTAACTCAGAACACGCATCTATCTGTGTCTGTGAAGTGGCTTGCACTTGGGTTGCTTGACCTCCAGTACAGCAGGTGGCAGTAGCTTAGGCTACCATCGAGGAAGAAACGGTTACAGCGGCGCCAGCGGGCGGGAGGAAGAGGGAAAAAGTAGCGGGAAGTGAACTTCGAGAGAGTAGATGAGTGTGATATGCGATGATGGATTAGGACGCCGAATGCCAAAATCACTGAATTAATCACCAACCAAAATTATGCCGATATTTGAGTAAATGGGAGTCCACCTTCCACTACCTGACAAGCAGCCATGTAGGTCCAAATTATGCATACTGCAAAATTTGTCGTTGTCAGGAAAAACGACCTTTCTCAGCACGAAATTATTATTAATATTAAATTATTATTAATATTACCTTGTTCATAAATAAATCACTTTTAACATATCAATTGGTCTGTCATTCTTTAATATATATTGTGTAGTAATAAACTCTTTAGACTGTTAATGATCAGTGCTTTTTTTTAAGTTTGTGGATAAGAATCGTGTAAAAAAAAAAAAAAAATCCCTTATTTTGGGGATGGATTCCGGGAAATGTCCCTTATTTTCAATGTTCAATGTTGACAACGATGTGCCAAGACCGTATTTTTTTTTTTTTTTTTTGTGGGTTGCCTTTTCTGCCCTGGGTTTGAGGTGACCCCAATAGTGTTATATATAGCCCCTAGAATGTGAATTCTACAGATAAATCCCTTTTGAACGCGATTGGGCTATTTTTTATTTTATTTTTTTAATAGTAGTAACTGGCGGTTTTGAGAACCTGGCAACCCTGGCCTGGAAGCACACGGAACTCCGCCAATGTTCACATCCTCTGCCGAGAAAAGCTTGTAAATCATCCAACACAAACGACTGCAGATAATCACCGCGACACGGAGCTAAGCCAACGATCCCGTGTGCATCTTAGAGGAACGTCAAACTCTAGATAGTTTGCGGGGCACAAACTTAATTACAGCAAGTAGATGAATAAACACAACAGCTTGAGCAAGTACAATCGCGTCGGAATCTGCGGTTGTTGTCGCGTTGGCATCTGCGAACTCAAACATGTGTAAGTACGATCTTTTATACAGGAGTATAAAGACGTGATTGGATAATGATGAAGGTAATTAGTGACGAAGCGATTGAGTCTTCCTGGCAGAACTTAGGCTAAAGCTTCCATTTCTGACTTGAGGCAGAACACATCACATTTATGAAATATCTGTATTGTATTTATAGTTAATGATGACACATTCACAAATTGAGTTTGTAGTAAACAGAACATGAACACGAGTAGAGCAGCTGATGACACTGAACTGCAGCACGTGCTGGTTGGAGCGATTCTCGTTCTCGAGTCAAGAACCGGTTGCATCGGTTTTCGGATCATTAGTACACTGAACAGAGAATCGTTTCTGTCGGACGCGTCCGAATTGAGAACCGACCCAGATAGCAAATGACTTGTGGCCCAGTTCTGGCCCACATCTCCCATATTCTTCTGGCCCACATACCGCGCGGAATGACGGCGATGACTCAACCTGAGTCTGGCTGACATATGTCAGCCACAACTGAACCAGATCTGGGCCACATCTCATAAATGGTGTGGGTGACATCTGGGCCAGTTCTGGCCCAGTTTTGTCTGACAGAAGTCAGCCACAACTGTACCAGATCCATGCCGCATCTCACAAATGGCATGGGCGACACCTGGCCCAGATGTCAACCACGCCATTTCTGAGATGTGGCCCAGATCCGTCCCAGTTGTGGCTGACTTCTGGGTTAGATATGGCCCATATTTACCCTTTCTAGACTTTGTGTCTAGAAAGGGTAAATATGGATATGTAATTCATACAGAATAAAGAAAACACTCATGTAGTCTAAAATGCTTTATTAAAATATAAAAATTAAACAAATAAATATACATACATGAATACAACTGCATGTATAGATATAAAACAAATACATTTACATTATTACAAAATAAAAAATACAGATACATATCTATAAATATAGTTAAATACACATTAACATTACATTTACATTTAGCAGACACTTTTATCCAAAGCAACTTACAAATGAGGACAATGGAGGCAATCAAAATCAACAAAAGAGCAATGATATACAGGTGCTGGTCATATAATTAGAATATCATCAAAAAGTAGATTTATTTCACTAATTCCATTCAAAAAGTGAAACTTGTATATTATATTTATTCATTACACACAGACTGATATATTTCAAATGTTTATTTATTTTAATTTTGACGTTTATATCTGACAGCTAAGGAAAATCCCAAATTCAGACATGGCAGAGAGGAGTGAGTATGAGAAACATTCAGATACACAGGCTGATTCAGTCTTCTGAATTGGGAGTAGCGAACATGCATTATAAACTTCTTTCAAATTAGAATCTGTTGGGGAGATAAAATGTGCAAGATAACGTATATGTACTAATAAAACATCAAACAAAAAAAATAATCTTTTACTCTCCAGTACTGAAAGCAGAATTGATAAGGGAGCCCTTGATACTGTTGCTCTTTCAAATTAACATTACCTTTTTTGCAGTGGCGGTAGTTTGTATGTCCATCTATAGTTGCCATCATCTAAGGTCTTTTGAGTACTGGTATCATCTGAAGTCCTCACAAGTCCTGCAAGTCCTGTGCTGTGCAGTTTCTAATAACCCTGGGATGGACATTTGCAGAAACAGGAAGGCAAAGGGAGAAAGATTAGCATAGCTGCTGTTCATATCATTTCAGGCAATGTGAACTTTTTACTATTTCATCAATGGAGTACATTGAGTACTATTTTTAATCTAGTAGGTTTAAACTGAAATAATTTTTCTAGATCCCTTAATAAACATATTATTTGTTGTCTGTTTTTGGGGAACAGACACAGTCTCTATAGAATGGACTATATATGCCAGAGTAACATTTAATACATTTTAATAAAATTTAACTGGGAGGAACATCATAACTGTAATTTACACAACCATTCAAGAGTTTGGGGTCTGTAAGATATTTTATGCCTTTATAAAAAATCTCTTATGCTCACCACGGCTCCATTTATTGAATCAAATTACAGTAAAATAGTAACACTGTGACTATTACAATTCAAAACAACTCTTTTCTATGTGAATATTATGTTAAAATGTCATTTATTCCTTTGATCAAAGCTGAATTTTCAGCATCATTACTCCAGTCTTCAGTGACACATCTTCAGAAATCATTCTAATATGATGATTTACTGCTCAAGAAACATTTCTGATTATGATCAATGTTAAAATACAGACGTGCTGATTTTTTTTTTGTTGGATTCGTTGTTACATAGCCTCCAAACATTTGAATGTTAGTGTTACATGCATCAAACTGTTCAAAATCATCTGTTTCAAATAGTGTTCCTGTAGCTCAACTGGTAGAGCACTGCGCTAGCAAGCAAGCTAGCACAAGGTTCGTGGTTCGATTCCCCGGGAACACATGATATGTAAAAATTGATAGCCTGAATGCACTGTAAGTCGCTTTGGACAAAAGCGTATGCTAAATGCATAAATAAATGCAGGTCTTTTGAACTTTGTATTCATCTGTGAATCCTGAAAAATAAAATGCATCATGGTTTCCACAAAAAAATTGAAGCAGCAAAACTGTTTCAACGCTGATAATAAGTTTCTTGAGCAGCAAATCAGCATTTCTGAGGGATCCATGTGACACTGAAGACTGGAGGAATGATGCTGAAAATACAGCTGCACATCACAGGAATAAATTAGTTTATAATGTATTCACATAGAAAACAGCTATTTTAAATTGTAATAATATTTCACAATATTACTCTTTTTACATATTTTAATCAAATAATTACTACAGAGGTGAGCAGAAGATAATTATTACAAATTGTATCAACTTCAAGCTTTTGAACACAAGTGTACTGTATATTTGAGGTTTGACTTACTGTTCTAGTCTTGTGGTCAATAGCATCTTGGAGATGTTGTCTTACAGTAGGTTCACTGCGACTCCGCTGGATGCAGCAGGCCATCAGCAATGAAGAATCTAGGAACAAAACAAGCAATTTGACACAGAGCCAACAATATTTAATCTGCAGTTCCAGGTTTATTAGATGGAAACAAGCTAGAACAGGTGAAATGCAATAAATAAATAAATAAAATAACAGATTCATTGCGATATATATTGTGAAAAAAAAAAAATGCATATTAGCAGGGCCGCGGGAAGTAATTTTGAACAGGGGGTGCTGTGATTTTATTTTTATTTTTTTTGACAAAAAACCTATGAGCCTATAGGCCTATTTAAAATACATTTTAAAAATAAATACATTGAGATTCACTACTTTATTGTCATATACACTACAGTGCACAGCCAGCCAGGGTCTGAAACACACAGACATCAGTTCTCAGATATGCGCAATCCATTATTAATCTGAAGCAGAATCAGAAATAATAGTTTAATAATCGAAAGAAAACGAAATAATTACTTTCATTACAATTTCAGATAGCCTATACATACATGCAACTTATTTAGATACAACAAATAATATTACAACAAAATATAATATTAATCAAACTTCACAATAACGCTAAAACAATGCAATCGATTTGGTCAGCTGGCTTGAGTCACTGCACGTTTATTTCACACGCAACTCTATTAACTCCAAAATCTTTTTACGCACACCAGAAGGAAATAATCTCTGACTATTTAAGCAATTTGTTTTTTGAACAGTTCTCCACATCCATTACGCAAAGAACACACGCACAGTATAAAGCTTTCTGTCTCCATCTCCAACCTTTTTACACAAACAAAAAGGAAATAATCTCAGACTATTTAAACGTTATTTAACAGTTCTCCACAACCATTACGCAAAGAACACACGAACGAAATAATACTCTCCATCCCCACCACCTTACAAAAATACTATAGTGTACTACTTACAATTGCTTCGCTAGTCAAAGCTGATCCACACTTGTTGCCAAAAAAATAAATTTTACAAACGCGGCAGCACAATGCTCTTACCTGAGCTACATGCAGGCGGGGTGCCCTGGTTACAGGTGTCCAAATGTCGAGGTGCGCTGTATTATATAAAGATGGATGTATTCTGCATGGAACGAGCGGGAAACCTCGTTACTCGGCGATCAAACCTGCCTGCCTGACGTTGACAACTTAACTTCCGAACCTGTGTTGATTAGGCCTCAAAATATGAAATTAAAATCCAAAATATATACGTAATAGCCTACGTGTGTCAAAATCATTTTCTAAAATATTCATAAGGAATTTATAAATTGTGCAAAATATTTTAATAGGCCTACATTTTTTTTATCTCCCTCTCGTCACTAGGGGGTGCTGCAGCACCCCCAGCACCCCCACTTCCCGCGGCCATGCATATTAGGTTACTCAACCTTTTCAGCGCTTCCTACATCTCTGTCAGCAGCTCCCTTCAGAAATATTGAAATCTTGGAAACTCCCTTCTGTTGTAGAAGGATTATTTTGTCACTCTTGAAATCGCAGAACAGTTTTATGTTTACCATAAAAGATCAAAACAACTTTAGTTTTCTGCCAATTTTCGCGCTCCTTGATAACGTGACGTCATCGATAAACAGTAAAGTGTAAATGTTAAGGTTAAATAAATTAAGCAATTTCCAATCATCCATTGAAAGATTACCAACAAAACAGTCAAAAGCTATCATCTACAGATGAAGATTTGATTAAAAGCCCAAACTTTCATAAATAAGAGCACAAAAGAGTTATCATACCTGACGATAGGTCGTCTTAAAACGGTAGAAATTGCTAACGGACTTTTCGAAGACAGTAAACCGTTCCTATGAAGTAAATAAACAACAGAAGCGAGTCAAATACAAGTAAGAGAAGTTTCAACAACAGTTATAAGTAATATTTGTGTGATTTTATGGACGTAACTCACCTGAAAACAGTGAAATCAGCGAGAAACGGGGTGTTTCCTCGTGACATTTGCAGTGTTGCGCTCCGTTTCCATGGCAACTCCATCCGGTCCGCGCGCACACCCATGAAAGCACGTCACGAATTAAAAGTCACACGCTTACGTTACATAAATAAACATATGAATAAACATATTCCCCTTATTTTTTTTTTCTGTAAGAGGGGGCGCGGCCATTTGTAAATTTAATGTGTCTGGCTTTCGGTGTCATTCCAGCTATATTAGCTGTACAAACAGCTTGTTTTGCTGTTTACTGTTGCAAACTGCTGTATCTTACCATGTTATTTTTAATGTATTGTCTTAATTATGAACGTACTTTGTAGTGCAAACAGTTTTACCGTTTACTGCACTTTGTTCTTCTTGTTATTTCCCTATAACCATGACCATAAGTCTCACACATTCACATACAATTGTTTGGTGGATAGAATTAGATCACTACATAATTCAAAATGTCATTCAATTATGATATTGCTAATTTAAAATTCATTTTGTAGTTCTATAGCCCAGTGAAAAATGCCAGGCCTGCACATAATAGTGGGACAAAGTGGCACTTTTATAGTTTAAGATTTTGTATTGTTGCTTTTACGAAACACTCATATATGTATGTGTGTGTGTGTGTGTGTGTGTGTGTGTATAAGGTACGTATTGAAGAAATGTGAATATCATGAAAAAAGTTAATTTTTTGTAACTTTTTTTATTAAAAAAGTGAAATTGTCATATATTCTAAAGATTCATAATTTTTTTTTTTGATGATTAGAGCTTAATTTAATGAATGTAATTATTGCATTTCAAAGTATAAAAAAAGGAGTTAAATATTATTTCATTATTTAAAATGGTTTTTAAAGAAACTTTGTCCTGTGGTGTGACAGTACAGGTGTCACAATGGAGGACTTTTTTTTTTATCACACCAAAGGACGTTTCAGCCTTTTCTGTCAATTAATGACCTTGCTATTCCAAGCTAACTTGTCATTAGTGGCAAGCAAGACACATTTGTAAAATTTTCTAGGATTATGTAGCTTAACATGCACTTTTTAATAAAAAAATATATATATAATTTAGGGGTGTCTTATTAATGCACAACAAAGCAAAAAAAAATTGTAGTGGTTCCGAAAACGTTCAAAGGACATGGTGTCACACCAGAGGACATGGTACAAAAATGTAAAAAAATCAAATAACATTGCAGCTTCATAACAGGTCCGTGTAGGTCAAATAAATGGGTGTATGTATTTATATTACGTGTCCTGAAATATTATGGGCGTCCAGTACTCAAAATAGTTTTAGAACCACTGACTGGTAAAGTAAGGTGATCTGCCAGGACGTGTCTTCAGAAAATGGCACATCTGGTCACCTGGTATAGGCCATATCTGGCCCACATACAACAAGCCAGAACTCAACCTAGAACCGGTTTGTCACACACGGGCCAGATCTGGCCCACACACAGCAAGCCACGACTCAAATTAAAGCCGGTTTGTCACACACGGGCCAGATATGGCCTACACTCAGCAAGCCACGACTCAAATTAAAGCCGGTTTGTCACACACGGGCCAGATATGGCCTACACTCAGCAAGCCACGACTCAAATTAAAGCCGGTTTGTCACACACGGGCCAGATCTGGCCCACACACAGCAAGCCACGACTCAAATTAAAGCCGGTTTGTCACACACGGGCCAGATCTGGCCCACACACAGCAAGCCACGACTCAAAATAAAGCCGGTTTGTCGCACACGGGCCAGATCTGGCCCAGAAACAGCAAGCCACGACTCAAACTAAAGCCGGTTTGTTGCACACGGGCCAGATCTGGCCCACAAACAGTATGCCACAATTCAAACTAAAACCGGCTTGATGTGTGTGGGCCAGAGATGGCCCATATAACCTCTGCCGCTGCCAGAACTGAGCCAGATGTGCCATAGTTGGCCCAGATATGGCCCGGATATGTATGCTATCTGGGGATGAACTGATGATACTGCACATGCGCGATTCAGCGTGAAGCCAACTGAGTCACAGCATGTCTGAACCGAACTGATTCTTTTGGTGATTGATTCTGATTCTGTACTAGTAATGTTATGAGAGCGGGTATTTCGAGGGCTTGGATGAAGGGCAATCTGGCGAAACGTAAGTACATTTAATAACAAATACATGGCAATGGATTATGTTTAGTAAGTGGATCATGGTTTCTGCGCTGAGGACACCTAATTTATTTACTTTATATCTTCAAGACTTAAATCCTCATATGCACATTATTGCTGTTACTGTATTTGGGTGTTGTTGCAAAATTCAAATGTAAACTTTTCATGATTATGAGGTTTTTAACTGACTAAAGTTATGATTACTGACTTTATATATTTGAATGTTTGATAGATGTGACGCCATTACGTCATCGCCAATGACGTCATTACGTCGAGCGTAAAAGAACCCGTGAACCAGTTTTTTCAACCGGTTTATTGAATTGAAATGTCCGAAAGAACCAGTTTGCGGAAAATAATCAAACTTCCCATCACTACCCTCTATGCCACAGGTGTCTGCCGAGTTTGGGGCTTGTGGCTTTAAAGCCCTAGGAGGAGATACGTTTGGAATTTAGTCTCAGAAAAATAATAAGAAGAAGAAGTTTAAATAGCATACCAGTATAATATTACAAAATAATAATAATAATAATAATAATAATAATAATAATAAGATTAAATAGTAGATCAGTAAGTTGGCTTTTTCAAGCCAACTTAATGACAACTTGTAGCCAATGCACATTTTTTAACTGATGCATCACATCGTTATAACTGAAGGAAGTGTACATGTAACACCAATGAGCGGATGGTATTCAACCATCTGTTCCAGATAAATGAATCCTGACCCCTTTGACACATTCTACACTCAAAGACCAGAACGTGAGTTAAAGAAAAAACAAGGACCTTCTTTTACAACCCTCTTACAACATAACTCACCACCCTGGGCGCCAGCACGACGGCAACGTCCTGGCGTGGATGAGAGTTATAACACCTCGGAGACTATCCAGAGATGCGATATCGAACTTCAAAAGGGAAGACAAACACCCCCGCCTTTCGATCGCACATTCCAGCGCAAAAAGACGCACACACCTTCACAAACAGGCACAAGCAATTTTGCTAGCCCATGGACCTTTTTACTAAAACTACCTCTAAATGTATTTTAATATCTCCCTTTTCATGCTCAAATGTATGTATGAGGCATAGTGGAATATATGAATGTTACTGTGTGTTTAATGCAAACTTTATATGCATTTAGTTAAGAATAACTAAATATCAATGTATACTTGATGGATAAAACTATAGTTCTTGGTGTCTGTATAATCGTAAAAACACGACTGTAACGAATCTTGATAGCAAACTACAAAAAGATGCATTGTTTCAGAGGAACGATCTTGCTTAAGAAAAATGTTTAATTTTGTCATCGCCATAAATTAGACCAGTGGGCGGAGATCAGCAAACAAAGAAGATTTTTCCCGCCTCAGTTTGTTTACACTTCATTGGATCATACTCAAAATTAGGCGTGAACCTAGGTTCACGTAAAAGCTCGGGGAAACCGATGTTCTGGGCATTCCGCCAGAGAGAAAAGAGGATTCCCAGCTTTGCAACCGGACTTCAAGAAGTTCTCCGTTATTCTTCTTTACTTTTCGTTTCATTCTAGTTTTTCTTTATTGTCTGCTGATATTTGACTTCGTTCAATTGCCCTCACGAGCCAAACGAACTTAAGTCTAGTCATCTTTTGGCAAAGTTTACCTTCGCGTTAACCATCGAGCTCGCGCATCATCTGCTCTGGAAAGAACCACGCTGAGGCCGCACAGACCGGACAATTTGAGCGCAGCTACACACAAGAGCCAGATCAAAGCAAGTACTTTCTTATATCGCAACTAAAATTGCTGTTTAAGGTTGTCTAGGCTATTCCATGTTTGTGAAATCATCCAATGACTTGGGGTCTCTTGCAAAGTTAACTGTTTGAAATTGCCACGCTGAGATTGCTTTTCACTTTCACTTTCTCTCCCTCTCTCTCTCTCTCTCTTTATCTCTCTCTCATTTATCTCATTATTATTCTTGTTCATTTACCTTGTTTAAATTGTATTTTCGTTTTGCTATATACTCATATTTACTCCGTGTGAATTGTAGTTATGTACTCTTTAGTCTGTTTTTATTAAATCCTATAATTTGCTTGAATTGAATTGTTTTATTGCTCATTGAGATCGAAGTCCCTGAATCGTGTGATCTACGCTACGAGCTTTGTTTTATATGAATTAATTTTCAGTAATCTTAGTAGTACAGACACAGAAAATATTGTTTTTTCCTGATCAGAAGATTAATATTTCTTGGAGTTTGTAAGAAGGGTATTTTTATTGAATTTTGATAAGGAAGTCTAGCTTCCAGTTCGCTGGACGAACAGATTGTCTAGAGTAACTTAAATTAATTCTAGTAAAGGTTACCTTTAAATGATTAAATATTCCCTCTTTGGGTAATTTAATATTTGTAAGCAATAAGCACGTTATATTCATAGACTCATGAATATTCACTTCATTTGAGTTAATTATTCCCCAGAAAGTGATTGTTGCTACATTAAATGGTGGAGTAATTGCGGGCAGCGTTCAAACTTTGTTTTTGTGAGCAATATTCATTTTCATTTTCATGAGCATTTTTGGATGTTAATATTATGTATGCGCATTTTTGAATTGTGAGTTAAGTCGCGCTTCGAGCGAACTCATTTGGCACAAAGGCAACTGTTCAGCACAGCAGCCTAACAGTTTCTAAAAATACCTATAGTCACTGTTATTTTAATAAAAATAAACTGCAGTAAATGTTAAAAGTCTCCTGTCAAGAGAAGACCAACATTTTCATATGAATAATTAAAAGATGAAGAAATCTTTTATTAATTGTAATATGTAAATCTGAACCTGAGCGATGTTCCTCTGATTCAGTTAAAAAGGCCTTGCATATTAAGTATCGTTATTGAATTTCGTGGTGAGCCACAGTGATATTCAAAATTTAAACGATAAAAACTCCTGGTCTAAATTGGCTTAGCTACCCGATTTTAAACCTAAAACATTTAAATCATAAGTGCTGTTTTGTTAAATGTTTATGGGAGGTAAAACAGATGGACAAAATCTGTTATTAACAGTCTTGTGTTGGTTAGAGAAAAGCTCCGGCCTCACGCGCTGTTTAATTTAGCACCTCAAGGGTCATAAAACCTTTGTCTGTTTGTGAGTTGCGATTTTGATGCAGAGAATCAGCGCTGATGAGCGCACAGAGATTAGACATAGTGTAACTGACTGTCATTCCGCTATTAAACCAGAGGGAATTTTAGACGTTTCAAGTTGCCCTGTCTTCTGATTCCAGCTTGCATGAGTGCCATCTCTGGCCGTTTCAGATAAGGCTCTCGAATTACTAACCTCTATTTCTCTCTGTGATTTATTGAATTAGCTGTCTAAATTATCAATAATTATTTGCATTAACAGCTTTGCTCGTGCGAATATTATTTCAGCATTAGACAATTTTTGCCTGTTTTTGTTCACATTTACTTTGAATTTGGTTCAAACATGATTTGAATTAGAATTTAATTGTTTAATAGTGCAAATTAAGTGTCTCAGCCCAACCACTGATTAACCCATTTAGAAGGGAGCAAGCCATCTAGTGGCAGTAACCTGTTAAGTCAGTTCACAGCTTGCATCTCTCTGATCTCTTTCTTTTCGGTTCTGTTTTGAATTGCTTCATCTACTTTTACCCTTTCTGATTAATTTCATAATTATTAATGATACATTACTGTTATCGTTGGGTATTATAGGGCATTTATTCCGATTTTTCCAATTAATTCTTCTCACCTGCTTATTTTAAATTTAGATTTAAACCAGTTTTGAATTTTTAATTTGAATTAAGTTTTCTGCCCACCAGGTTAAGCCACAGAGAGTGAATACGCCCCTTTGTGGTGAAAACCAGCTTCTTCTTCTCCCGTGCTCATTCCTGTCTTTTGTTATTTATTTTATTATTATTATTATTATTTTTTTTTATTATTATTATTATTATTATTTTTTTTATTATTTTTTTTTTCCTCTTTAATTTTTTTTTTATTATTAATTTTTATTATTATTATTATTTTTTTTTTATAGTTTTATTCAACTTTTTATTTTATTTTATTCTATATAGCCCTTTTTGTTGTTTATCTTTCCTCTCTCTTTTTGCTTAGATTATTTTGATAATTACCATCATTATCATAAGCTTTTGTTTTTGTTTTATCATCATTAGGTAAAGCTGTTTACCTCTCATTTCTACATATATATTTACTCAGTTGATGATTAAACAAACCAAACCTTAATTCACTTTAAGTTTCCTTTGTTCATCCTTTGTGTATTTGATTGTAGAACTCCTTTGGTGATAGGACAGTCATCTCAGGTTTCCAGTGAGCAAGGGGGCCAACCGGCGTTGCCAACACTGGCCGTGAGTGAAACTCGGTCCCTCTTATCTCTGTTCGTTTGCGCCACGCAGTGGAAGACATCAGCAATTTGGCACTCCAACGGTGATCAATCAGTCCAGCTGACACACGACGCAATCTCTGGGACCAGTACCTAAACCGGGGGCTAAATCGGGGCCCACTTTCTTTTCTAAAGAGAGGGTTCTGGGGAACAGCCCAATTTTGTAGTGCTGTCTGGCGGTTGACATCTTGGTGTTGCCGGTTGTGTTAAAAGTCACAAGCTGTTTGAGAGGGCGCAACGTCAGAGTAACGGAGGGCCAGGGACACTGCGGTTGAGTGTTTGGGAGCGCCAGGGAGGCTGACCGTGCCGCTGGATTCCACCAGGTGAACCAAAAGTGATAAAACCTATCCACTTATTATAAGGCGCAGAATATTAGATATTCCCCCTGATATTTATGTTAAGTGTTTGGTCCATTTTCCTCTGTAAGCCACACCCTTTTCCTAGGTCTCTTACTCCCCTAGCCGCACGTGCTGTAGGCCCCTAGCAGAAACTCTTGTGAAAAACAGCAGGCTTAATTTTTTTTTTATTCTCTACCTAACACTTCTAGCGTTCTTATTCATTCCATTTCATTGCAGACCAATTTATTTGGTGTTTTGTTTTCACGGTGCTCTTTCCTATCTTCACCTTTTTGCATGCTGTTGTGATTCTGTTTCTTGCAGTTCACCGAGAGACCCCAAGGAGAGCTAAGTAGTAGAGCGACAACCGAGCAGCCGGTGTCACCAGGTGACCCACGAGGCTATCCCCTGTCAAGTCTCTATTTTGGGCCGACCCTAATTGGACCCGCCTCCCTGTCTAACTGTCTGCATCAGTTAGCCAAAATTCTTAGAGACGGCATAGCCGTACGATAGCTCGTTAACCAGAGAACGAACTTGCATTGGCCTCTTTGTGTGTGTGTTGTGCTTCTCTTGTCCGCAGTGAGCCAAGATGTCGCGTGCATCCAGTCCCGCAGTCCCTTGGGATCAGCTAGCGACATGGCTGGAGACGATGACGACCTCCTTCCTGCCAAAGGACACCAGTGACCTGCAGCACTTGAGCCAGGGACAACTGGATACTGAGATGGACCAGCTGATGGCGAACGATCCGACGCAGAGTTACACCCACAAAGAACTTGCCAGGATCACAGGGACCCTAGCTCACCTCCTCATCGCCCAGGCAAGGATCAGCGAAAGGAGCAACCACGACTTGGAGCAGGAAGCCGCGGCTCTGAGACTTCGAGTGGAGGAAGCCCTACAGCATCAGGCCCACACCCAGAGTCGTCTAGATAAGCTACTTCTCGAGACCCAAGACCAGCACGAGAAAGAGAACGCTACAGATCCAGAACTACAGAAAGAAGTGGAAAGACTTCAAAATGCCCTGGAGAATCTTCGTCTGGACACAGACCAAAGAGAACATTTGGAGAGAGAAACCCGAGAGAGACTCGAGGCAAAGCTCCGACAAGGTGACGCTCTCCTTGAAAGGGCTGAAATCGAACTGAAAGAAAGAGATGCTAAAGTGAAGGCCTATGAAAATCACCTGGAAATGGCCCGAGCTGAAATCCACGACCTTACACAGCGTAAAGACTCTCTAATAGATGAACTTGACATGGTTCACAGAGAACTGAAACATTCTTATAGCCTGCAACGTGAACAGAAAGAGGAAACACACTCCACAGAGTTTCCCCTGGCCAGTGAACCCCAGCGTGTCAGCCAAGAACTTCGAGCTGGAAAAGGGGGTGAAAGCCTGCTTTTCAAAATGTCACCAGCCAGCCTCCACGAACCCCTGTCAGCAGTGGGGGAAGGAAAACCCTTCCAGAAAGTCCGGGTCACCAGCCACGGACACATAACTCCAAAAGAACTGGACAAGCTGGCTAGAAACATCCCTACGTTCAACCCAGATCCTGCAGGAGGCCACGACATTCACGCTTATTTACAAGATATAGACTTTCACTTGCAAACTGTCACCAACGTAACCACTTGGGACAAATTGTACCTGCTCAGAATTACGTCCAGTCGTGAGGTACGCAGTTTCTTAGACCGTCAACCAGAGACTGTCAAAATGGACTACCAGCAACTGCGAAAAGCTTTGGTGCGTGAATTCTCTGATCCAGAATCAGACCAAGGGCTAGTAACCGCAATGGACCTCAAGCAAGGTCGACTTGAAACCCCACCAAATTTCTACAACCGACTGCGACGTGCCTACTTCGGAGCGAGGAATGAACCAGGCATGGAGGAAGACGTCAACTTCCGAACTTTGTTTCTGCGAAACCTCCATCCTACTGTCAGCCACCATTTGGGAGTGTTAGCGTGCCCGCGTAGCATGTCAACGCAACAGTTACGTGATTTAGCACATAAGGCCTACACCAAACAAAAGACTGTGTCAGAAAAGACTGTAAAACACCCAACTATTTGCTCTGTCTCTGAGTCCCATTCAGAGTTGACCCTAGAGGGCGCCCAACAGCACCCCAGTTATACACCCATCAACCGAGAGTCAAGACCGTTCCAAGCCAGCAGAGGGCAGCGCGGTCGCGGTGGTGGTGCCCGTCCGAAGCACCAGAACGACCGCTCTGGAATATCCTGGGACCGGCCTCGCCCCTCCCATAACCAAAAGGGGGGGGCACCTGGGAAGCCGGCCGGCGACCCAGAACTAGCCAACCTCCAGCCTCCAGAACACCAAGCCCAGGGAGGCGGGAGGGGGAACACTCTCGACGTGATGCTTGGAAACTCAAGGCTGAGCCCACATCTAAAAAGGAAAGTGCAGCCACATCCGAAGCTGCAGAACTTCTGAGAATACTGAGAGAGTTCCTTCAACAGAAACCTCACAAGGAGGACAAGAAGGATAAACCAGACACCGCATGACTAAACCTTATGCCTGAAACCAGCACCACTCCCAACGTCTCCACAACTGAACCAAGCACACAGAACACTGTTTGTCAACCACGAACTATTGAACTAGCTGTTGCCTCATCAAACAATAGCAACACCCACTCAGTCCAGCTGACGTCTGCACCTCCTGACCAAGAAAGCATCATCCCACACACTGAGGTGCCAGAAAGTGCTGTTTTGGTTATCTGTACCCACAACGAAACACACAAAACATACCCTAACTGCTTATCGATCAACACACAAGCCCCAACACCAAAACTCCTGGGGAACCTGATCGAGAAGGGAGTGGCTCGGAAACTCTACCTAACCATCACTTTAGAAAAGGAAATGAGACTCGAAGCCCTTGTGGACACAGGCTCAGACCTCACGTTGATTTCGGCTCAACTATTTGATAAGCTCAAATTTGAAGCTCAGAGACAGAATCGAACTCTAAATTTTCACACTTGCAAGCTGAATGTGCAGTCATACAGCCAAAATGACATCCAGCTCAGAAATGTAGCTCCCATCCACCTGACGATCGGACCTATGAGCCTAGTACATCCTATTTATGTCTCACCAATGAACAATTATTCATTTCTCATCGGGAAAGACCTGCTTGATCGCTTTGAGCCTTTACTAGATTTCAAACAGCTGAAAGTCTGGGCTCAAGTGCGAGAACCTCTTCCCCTCCAACCACACAGGTCGCCGGTGCCAGACGGTCAGGTCACAGAGGTCACGAGAATTCCCACGGTGCCAGACGGTCAGGTCACAGAGGTCACGAGAATTCCCACAGAGCCAGACTGTCGGGTCACAGAGGTCACGGGAACCCCAGCAGCCAGCCATAGGTATCCAGCCTCAACAACAAACCAAGGCTCAAGTTCGATCCTCTGTACCTTCAAGGCCACTAAAGACTCTGATACCTACTGCCCCAAGGTCAAAACCGAACTGCAGCTGCATGATATAACAACAACGGACAGTATTCTGGCCATATGGGCAGACAACTCAGCCATTAGTCTGTCACTATACAATGCAATCACTGAGAAGACACCTGACCTCCCTTATGCCAGCAAGCGCACTCGTTTCCCTTTGAACTCACACCCATCCTCAATGGTGTCTGCTAGAGGAATCTGCGCTTTGCATGTGAAATGGAATTATCGGTGCCTGACTCATTATTTCCTGGTCCTTCCGGACCTGCCACACGATGTTTACATTGGAGCAGACCTCTTGATTCGCCTCAAGGCTCATGTGGACACTTTTAATGAAGTTGTATGGGCCCCATTGACTTTGCAGCCACACGTTTCCATCAACCATGACAACCTCATATCAGGGCAGACCATCCCAGAAGTCTGCACTTTAGTCAACGAACAGGAAACGGTGGTACCAGCTTACACCAAAGGGGTCGCTATTCGGCTCAACATGCGATGGGGTCAAACCTTAAACCACACGCTGGGTTTCTTCCAACCCTCACCTGAATGTGTGGAACTCGGACTCACACTGGAAGCCACACCCCTCACTGAAGTGTCATCTCGTGTAGTCTACATCCTGTTCAACAACTGCACGGCAACTAACATCAACATTCCCAAGGCCTACCGGCTGGGATGGCTAGTAAGCCATGACTTTCATGATTTTGAACTTGTACTACCTGTCATTGGTCCCATTCCACCCGCACTGATACCCGAAGGGAGTACAGACAGTACATTGTTCACTGCACCCTTCAAACTCATTGCCATCACATCTGTTATGTCGGTGCCTAAAGACCAAGTGTGCAGAACGGAGCTGACCGAGGACGAACACCTCACAATATACACAGTCTCCCACAAGAACGTCGGTGAGGCTCATGAACCTACTACACCTCTCAATGCCAACCCGACTGATGACACACCGATGGAGGAGCCTTACCCAGGTTTTGAATCTCAAGTGCAGCAAATTCTACAAGACGCTAATGCACTTCAAAGCGATACAGATCGTCAAGGACTCAGACAAGTTCTGTATAAGTTCAAAGAATCCTTTGCCAAAGACTCTCTAGACTGTGGTCTCACCAACCTCCACACGGTGCGCATCCCTACGCACCCTGATGCTCCTCCCACTTTTGTCAGACAGTACAAGATTCCCATCGCCTCACACGAACCAGTGCAGGAGATCATCGAATCTATGCTTGAAAAGGGGGTCATCCGTCCATGCAACAGCACCTACTCAGCCCCCATCTGGCCCGTCCTCAAACCTAACGGCAAATGGCGACCCACCATTGACTACAGGAAACTGAATCAACAGGTGCCGCTGTCACGATGGCCCATGACCCAGCTAGAACAAGAACTACCCCGAATCAGAGGAGCCACAATCTTCTCTACACTTGATGTGGCCTCTGGATTCTGGACCATTCCGGTGCACCCGGAAGACCAACACAAGTTGGCATTCACATTTGGCAACAGACAGTTCACCTTCAACAGGTGTCCGTTCGGCTACGCCAACTCACCAGCTGAATTCAACATCTTTCTGAACAAAGCCTGCCCAGACGCTAGAATGAGAGGCAACCTGATCTATGTAGACGATGTTCTCATGAAGAGCACAACGGTGGCCGACCACCTGAAAGAAATAGACTATGTTTTGAACCAACTATCCACCGCCGGGAGCCAAGATCGCCCTCCACAAAGGACAGTGGTGCCGAACTAAGGTTAACTACGTGGGCCTGCTCATCGGATCCCAAGGCATTGAACCTCAGTCAAACCGCATTCATGCCATTCAAAACATCAAGCCTCCCACCAACGTTTCTGAGCTGCGGAGTTTTCTAGGGGTATGCAATTACTCTCGACAGTTCATCGAAAACTACTCGGACATTGCCAGACCTCTGACAGCTCTGCTAAAAAAGGACTGCCCTTTCGTCTGGTCAGAGGCTCAAGAACACGCCATGAAAGAACTAAAAAGACATTTATGCACAGCTCCGTGTCTTGCTTACCCCGATCCACAAAAGGAATTCTACCTGGAAGCAGGGTTCTCCAACCAATGTCTCAGTGCTGGCCTGTACCAACGGCATGATCAAGACAAGAAAGTAGTTGCCTATGCCAGCAAGACACTGCTTCCACCAGAGTGTAAGTTCTCAGACTGTGAAAAAGCTCTGCTCTGCACTGTATGGGCCATTCAGCGATTCTCCAATTACATTGGGGCACAGAAAGTTATCATAGAGACTTGCCACCAGCCAGTAATGTTCCTCAACAGCCAGCGAATCCGAGATGGCGTGGTCACCAATTCACGCATAGCCACATGGTTAATGGCTCTCCAAGGACGCAATGTTGAGGCACGGTATGCACAGAATCACAAGTCTGCACTGGGCAATGGCCTGGCCGCATGCCAAAACTGTTCTGATAACATATCTGCAGAAGAAATGGGCGTGCAAGAACCCCAACAGCAACAACCGACCTGTCACAGGTACTTTGAAGAGAATGCGTGTCAGGGCATGCTCACAGCCTACGTCGATGGATGCTCCTACAACCACGATGGCATCCTCAAGGCAGGTGCAGGAGTGCTGTGGGTCAACGACCAGCCATGTTCCCCACAACACTTCAAGTTAGGTCCCCAGTCATCACAATATGCAGAAATAGCAGCCATTCTCATAACTCTGCAGATCGCATCAGCCCATGACATCAGAGAAATCCTCATCTGTACAGACTCTAACTATGCCAGACTCAGTTTTGTGTGCCACCTTACCGGCTGGAAACAGAATGGTTTCAAAACGGCAAACAACAAGCCAGTCAAACACCAACACCTGTTCCAAGAATGTGATAACATCACCGAAATGCACAATATGACTGTGTACTGGAAGAAGGTAAAAGGACACTCTAAGCTACCAGGGCTGGACAAAGACTTAAATGATAAAACCGACGCCCTCGCCAAAACAGGCGCACTACACGGGGAGGTGTGGTCACCCCCAGAACCCACACCCAGCCCCGATGTTGCAGTATTAACCCGCAGCAAACGACCTTCACCTGTGGCAGTGCCCGCCTCACAGTCGCTATCGCTAACTCCGCAGATCTCCAACAACGACATTGCGGATATGCAAGCCTCTGACACTGCCATAAAGACAATTCTTAACCACCTCTCTGACCCCTCCAACCACCCTATCACTGAAGCTGAGCTCAATGATGACTCGTGCCTCCGACACCTGTATAACACCAGACACATGCTACGTGTACAAGACGACATTCTGTGGTTTGCACCTGATGACAACACATCGCCACGGCTCGTGGTGCCACGATGCCAAAAGGGGGTAATGCTAATGTACGCCCACGACACACCATGTGCTGGACACCACGGTGCCAGAGCCACGTATGACACACTGAGACAGGTGGCATTCTGGCCCGGCATGCAACAAGATGTGGCAGAGTACGTCAGAGAATGTCTTGTGTGCTGCCAGTTCACACCAGCAAACCCAAACCACAGAGCCCCACTGCAACGCAGAGGGATCACGTTCCCGTGGTCAGACCTCCAAATCGACTGGGTAGGGCCCCTGCCCAGATCAACAAGAGGCAACAAGTACTTCCTCACGGTGGTGTGCCAGTTTACCAAGTGGGTAGAGTGTCTGCCAGCACCCAATGACACTGCCCAAACCACTGCATACCTCCTGATGAACCATATCTTCTCCCGGTTCGGATTGCCACTGAGAGTCAACTCAGACAGAGGTACCCACTTCACGGCCGAGATCATGCAACAGATCTGGAAATGCCTAGGGGTACAAGCTAAACTACACATCAGCCACCATCCAATTGCATCCGGCCAGGTAGAGAGATCGAACCGAGCGGTGGTCGCCATGCTGAAAAAGTATGTGTCTGCTAATCAGAAAGACTGGGATGTGAAACTACCCCTTGTGTTGATGGCCATCAGAGCCACCCCACAGGAATCAACACGGGTGTCCCCTTTTGAACTCATGACTGGGCGGCAGATGACCCTGCCACTACACTTGCTGTATCAACCAGGAGACTCCAACCTTGTCACTGCTTACACCACATTCCAGTACCTTGACGAGCTCCATAGACACTTGAAAACAACGTTTGCTTTTGCCCAGCAACACCTGCAAAAAAGCGCTGAAGGCCAGAAAGCATACTATGATCGGAAAGCGTCACACCAGGAACTGAATGTGGGCGACAGGGTCTTGTATTACCGCTTCACCCCGCCAACTCAGACAGGCCCCCAGCGGCTGTCAAAGAAATTCCTGCCACACTGGACGGGACCTCATGAGATTATGAACAAACTCTCCCCAGTTGCGTACCAAATCCAGCTAAGTCGGGGATCGAGAGAACCAGTTCTCAAATGGGTCCACCGTAACCAGATTAAGAGACATGTGGCCACTAGCAGAGAAAGACAGGGAGGGGCCAATGCAAGCTAAACACCAAACCGCCGCCATCGAAGCGAAAAGACTGTCCCATCCAACCCGGGACAAACCTCACTGACCTGTTCCCTCTCTCTCTTTTCCCTTTCCCTCCCCATCTCTCTCTCTCTCTCTGGCCTGTAACAGGATGCTGCTGTGGATTCTCATCCTGTGCCTCCAGTCAACCAGAGGCCAGCCGTCATCAGACATTATCACACCGGGTCCTGCCTCGGGCATTGTATTGAGAGAGCAACCGGGACTCCTGATCACGAATTGTCGGACGTACACCCAGAAAGTATACGTTCGACTCGACCCCCGCAACGTCTACAGAGCACACTACCCCCGCGCAGTAGCCCAGTACAGCTGGGCCGGTGCCCGTTGGACAGAGGATTCCCTCCAGCACGCCGAGGCCGATGTCAAGCACATGCTCAACCAACTTGAGAAGATGACTGTTACCCAGGCGGAACTAGGTGGACACAACCGCCGCCCCAAACGTTTCCTGGGAGCGCTGCTCGGAGCCGCCGCTGCTGTTGGAACTCTGTTCAACATCGGTATGTCCAGTGTCAATGCAGTAAATATAGCCACTGTGAGACGGCATGTGGCTGAAATTCAGACTGAACTTCCACAGCTAAAAGAGCAACTCACTACACAGAGTGCATCCTTGCAAACCATTGGAAAGACTTTGAAAGGAACGGTGGTCATTCTCAACACCCACAGCGTGCTTTTGAACCAGACCATGAACTCCATGAAACAGCTGTTCACTGTGTTCCAGAATGACTTTGCCCAAACGCAGCTGGTCACAGCATTAATGACTGACATGCTACGGGAAGTGAGTTCTTCCATCGACAGTCTAGCCATGGGAAGAATTCCACCATACCTGATACCCCTAAGCTTGGTGCAAAATGTGCTGGCTTCCGCCATCACCACACCCACTGATCCTATGCAAATCCACCTTGCCTACTCTCTAGGTAGTGCTATTCCCCTTTACGTGGATCCTGAGCAGAAGGAGATGAGTTTCCTCCTGAACTTACCCATCATAGAGTCAAGCCGAATCTACAGACTCAAAGACATTGTTAATGTGGGGTTCTGGAAGGATAACACTCATATCAAGATACGTACCCCTGAGGTGGTGGCGTACCATGACAGCAACACCCAGCTGTACTTAGCCCCAAACCTGCACATGTGCACCCTAACTAAAGACATTCACTACCTCTGCCCCAGCAAGCCATTTCTCAGAGACAATACTGATGGAATCTGCGGGTTGCAACCCATGATCAGCGACACGCGTTGCCCTGCCGATGCCCAGCCTCGCAGCCACGTCACCGAGACGCAAGCTGAGATTGTAGGTGATAGATGGCTCGTTAACACTCCAGTACGTACCGCTACACTGACCTACGACCAGCATGACACAGCCACCCGTGTCAATCTGCTCGACCAGAGCATGTGGATTCAAGTCCCACGAGGGCCATCCTCCACCTCGACGATCTGGCCTTATACCATCTTCCGAGTGAAGAGTACCAATCAGAACTAGAAATCCCATCCTTCTTCAAGAACTACAACTTCACCCTAGGTCCGGAGTTGGAACTGTGGATTGAAAAAGGCGGGCCTCAGCTCATTGACATTGCTCCCGTCGACGCAGCCTCCAAGCCTTGTCTCGATTGCCCATCCTGAACACCTCACCTGTTGTCCAAGCCTGGACTGCAGCTGACACAGCACTGTGCATCTCCATGGTCGTCGGCCACACCCTGACCCTTGGCGTGGCCTTAGTCCTATACAGGAAACTCAACGAGATGCGAATCTCTGCAGCTAAACTCAAGACAACTAGGATTGGAAGTCTCCGATGGAAACCCCGAAGGGATGGTAACACACCAGAGAGGGATAAGGACCTCATCGAGTTGAGTCCTCAGCCCTAACAAACACCTGCTATCCGACTGTCAGGATTCACCTGCCATCCGACCATGGTGGTGGGTGTTGTCCGATAATGACCACAGGGCATCATCCGACTACAAAGGGGGAATGTAACACCAATGAGCGGATGGTATTCAACCATCTGTTCCAGATAAATGAATCCTGACCCCTTTGACACATTCTACACTCAAAGACCAGAACGTGAGTTAAAGAAAAAACAAGGACCTTCTTTTACAACCCTCTTACAACATAACTCACCACCCTGGGCGCCAGCACGACGGCAACGTCCTGGCGTGGATGAGAGTTATAACACCTCGGAGACTATCCAGAGATGCGATATCGAACTTCAAAAGGGAAGACAAACACCCCCGCCTTTCGATCGCACATTCCAGCGCAAAAAGACGCACACACCTTCACAAACAGGCACAAGCAATTTTGCTAGCCCATGGACCTTTTTACTAAAACTACCTCTAAATGTATTTTAATATCTCCCTTTTCATGCTCAAATGTATGTATGAGGCATAGTGGAATATATGAATGTTACTGTGTGTTTAATGCAAAACTTTATATGCATTTAGTTAAGAATAACTAAATATCAATGTATACTTGATGGATAAAACTATAGTTCTTGGTGTCTGTATAATCGTAAAAACACGACTGTAACGAATCTTGATAGCAAACTACAAAAAGATGCATTGTTTCAGAGGAACGATCTTGCTTAAGAAAAATGTTTAATTTTGTCATCGCCATAAATTAGACCAGTGGGCGGAGATCAGCAAACAAAGAAGATTTTTCCCGCCTCAGTTTGTTTACACTTCATTGGATCATACTCAAAATTAGGCGTGAACCTAGGTTCACGTAAAAGCTCGGGGAAACCGATGTTCTTGGCATTCCGCCAGAGAGAAAAGAGGATTCCCAGCTTTGCAACCGGACTTCAAGAAGTTCTCCGTTTATTCTTCGTTTACTTTTCGTTTCATTCTAGTTTTTCTTTATTGTCTTGCTGATATTTGACTTCGTTCAATTGCCCTCACGAGCCAAACGAACTTAAGTCTAGTCATCTTTTGGCAAAGTTTACCTTCGCGTTAACCATCGAGCTCGCGCATCATCTGCTCTGGAAAGAACCACGCTGAGGCCGCACAGGACCGGACAATTTGAGCGCAGCTACACACAAGAGCCAGATCAAAGCAAGTACTTTCTTATATCGCAACTAAAATTGCTGTTTAAGGTTGTCTAGGACTATTCCATGTTTGTGAAATCATCCAATGACTTGGGGTCTCTTGCAAAGTTAACTGTTTGAAATTGCCACGCTGAGATTGCTTTTCACTTTCACTTTCTCTCCCTCTCTCTCTCTCTCTCTTTATCTCTTTCTCTCATTATCTCATTATTATTCTTGTTCATTTACCTTGTTTAAATTGTATTTTCGTTTTGCTATATTACTCATATTTACTCCGTGTGATTGTAGTTATGTACTCTTTAGTCTGTTTTTATTAAATCCTATAATTTGCTTGAATTGAATTGTTTTATTGCTCATTGAGATCGAAAGTCCCTGAATCGTGTGATCTACGCTACGAGCTTTGTTTTATGATGAATAATTTTCAGTAATCTTAGTAGTACAGACACAGAAAATATTGTTTTTTCCTGATCAGAAGATTAATATTTCTTGGAGTTTGTAAGAAGGGTATTTTATTGAATTTTGATAAGGAAGTCTAGCTTCCAGTTCGCTGGACGAACAGATTGTCTAGAGTAACTTAAATTAATTCTAGTAAAGGTTACCTTTAAATGATTAAATATTCCCTCTTTGGGTAATTTAATATTTGTAAGCAATAAGCACGTTATATTCATAGACTCATGAATATTCACTTCATTTGAGTTAATTATTCCCCAGAAAGTGATTGTTGCTAC